>NC_083772.1:25571983-25896817 GCF_963514075.1 Conger conger | reverse complement strand
ATGAATTCCAGATGAAGTACCACTAGGATTGAGCATTCCACACTACCTCTTTCGTGAAGTAGAGGCCAGGCTTGGACAAAAGTTATTTACATGAGGCTGAATTTAATTATCCTGGGTTGTGAAAATGTGAAGGGATGAGTGTTTAGTTAGTTTGCCATATAGGGAAGACGGGATTCAGGAAAGTGGGGCTGTTAGCCCTGTTCTAGCTTGCCCTGGCCCTTGTACCATCATGAAGGACAATTTGTCTATGGGAATTTCCAGTCCTGGCTAGTAAGGGGCCATTAGGTTGCTGTGTGTAGGGCTTAGATGTGATGTAGGCCTCGAGGCTACAGGTTTGTGCTCTTGGTGAATATCTACTTGCAGATTAACTCTTGGTATGTATGTGTGTATGCAAATGCTTCTGTCTGTTCTTGTCTGTATGTATTTTTTGGTCAGTCTTGACTGTAGGTGTGAATTGGAGTTGTGTATCTGTGAATAAACAGAGTAATGGAGAGAAGTGTTGACATGAATAGGCAGGAGAGAGAATATGAGACCCAGTGTGAGGACTCTCAGGGTAGTCCTTTACAATAGCCCTGCAAGTGGGGATTTATCTGATCTAGCTCTCAGTGAGGTGAGAAGACTAGGGCTGACTCATTCCCAGTGTGGTTACAGTAGGTGGGGTTTGTCCAGACACTGATGTCATTCCTGAATATGGAACGTGCCAGGATTATTTTCCCTC
This sequence comes from Conger conger, assembly GCF_963514075.1. Lineage (NCBI taxonomy): Eukaryota > Metazoa > Chordata > Actinopteri > Anguilliformes > Congridae > Conger > Conger conger. The sequence continues at coordinate 25,896,099 of NC_083772.1, read as the reverse complement.
GAAAAAGCTCCTTCCCATCCCTTTTGAGCTTTTCACCTTTCCATCCGAGGACTGTCAGGCCCCATGCTTTTGCCAGTTTTATCAAGTTTGCCCCTGTGTGTTTTTATGGGGTGTTAAATCTCAAGCAATTTTGAAGAATGTTCTGGAGGCTGTGCAGTATTTTCCAGCCTGTCCTCATATGGTGGGCATAGTATGTCGGCACATTCCCATTTCTTTGTAGCCGAGATAGCAGAAAAATAGGGCCTATATTTAAACCTATATTTTGCCAATGGTGATTATTTGTCTTTTGACTTCCAGGAAGAGGTAGATTTTTTTGGCAGTGGAGGCTTTATGGGATCAGGGTAAGGGGAGTGGTGGTAGAACGGTAAGAAGAAGGGCAGCTTACTTTGAAGTCATAATTTCATATGATTCCAAGTAAACTGAACTCAAGTCAGCCAGCCCTAGAGGGGTGAAGCTGAGAGACCGCAAAAAAAGAGAGGGAGCATTTCCTTTTGTGGACAGACGGCGCTTGGCGTCAATTGCCCAGTGACGTTTTCACTGTTGTAGCAGCGTGGTAATGTGGAGTAAGTCATTATGTTACATGCCTTTCGTCATGCCGTGCCTTCTCCCTTTCTCCCCCCCTCCCCTCCTCGTTGCAGACAGCTCTTAACGGGAAGCATAGCAGGGAGGTGAAGTCATCTCCTGCAGGCTCAATGAAAGGAGATTGAGCCTAGAGATCAGGTACACTATAGGTGGGGAGGTGGGGGCTTCAGTTTCTGCTGTTTTCACATAACTGGGCTGAAGGAATGTGGCCTACCTTCTCTTCCCTCGTTGCATAATGGCCCAGTACTCTGCTGTTCCAGGGGCGGGGGTGGGATGGGAGATTGGACGATGCGTGCGATGAGTGTGCTTCCTTTTTTAGTCCACTCCTGAGGGAAAAGTTCCTTTTTAAAACAGTATATGTGTATGAATTCCCTCTTATTCTCCTCTGGGTCACAGGACAGTTCTGGCGGTGACAGGTTGAAACGCAAAGCAAAGCGTGTTATCTCCTTGTGTAGTTTCTGGTTAACATTAGCTGTCTTGTTTCCCCCCCCCCTTCCTCTCTCCTCCTCTTAAGAACCTGACTCTGTTCTGTCTTGTTTTTTGAACGGAGGAATGATACGGCAGAAGGCACTGGTTTGTAGCAGTGTCGTTTGGCTTGCCCTCGTCCCTGTCCGGCTTGGTCCTGCATCTTTGTGCTTGCCAGCTCTCTGAGGAGGGCGAGAGGGTTGTGCTTGCGTGCGGTCCTCCCCTGTGGTCGTCCCGTGCTCTCTGATGCCCGAGTGCGTCTCTCTGATGCCCGAGTGTGTCTCTCCATCCTCTCCTCTCTCCTATCTCTCTGCTGCCTCACAGGTAAGCCTGCTGTAATGTTGTAGGGTAGCTTAGCCGGAAAATTGAGGGACAGTGTGTAGGGCCTATGAGCATGGACAACTGGTGTGGCTGTGAACCAGCTTGGCAGATCATGGTCGAGACTGAACTCCTGCTTGTGTCCACCAGCCTGTGTGTGCATGCCTTCAGCAGGGCCCCGAAGCAACGAGTGCCTGTATGTTTGTGACTCGGTATGTCTCTCTGACAAAGTAGAATAGTCATTATTTTTTACTTTAATGATAAAGGATAACAGCTTTGCTTTTATTAGTTGTTCTTTTAGCTATAAATGCTTCATGCAAGCTGTTTCTGTCTTAACTGTGTGCAGAAGTGATCATTCACTGTCAGTAGGCCAGGCTGTTGGCACTTGGAGCTGTTGTGTATTTTCTCTGTACGGTTTTCTTTTTTCCGCTGTGCTTATCCTTTCTTCCTTTCTGACAGATTTTTCCTTAACTGGTATTGGAATGTGTGCTTGTCAGTGAGCAGAAATAACAGGAGAATTCAGGAGGAAATATAACAGGAACTCACATCTCAGAGTTGGCTTGTGTAAATTTGTCACATTTTTCAGATTGATGTGACAGTCGCGCATTCATCCCTTTATTACCTCCTGCTAATTAACTTGCAAAGTCCTTCACCTTTTTTCATATTAGCAGTGAATTTCTGCACATTCTGCATGTGAGCCAAAAAGAAACAAACTGGGACATGGAGCCATTTGGGTGGAGGAATCAGAGAAGCTTAGATTTATCTGCTCTGGGTTTTTAGGAGCAGGACCCAGAGCTAACTTCCCCTTTCAGTCCTCTCATCAGAGAAAGTGCTTATTATGAAAATGTTGTTTTATGTGGTGGAGGAACCGCCAGCTGGACTCTGTGTCTATCATGGGTGTCGACCATGGGTGGTGCAATGTCATGGGTGATAGCGTGGGGAGGGTTCCTGGGTGGGAGGGAGTATTCACAGTTACTGAAGAGGGGGAGGGGAGGGTGGGGGTAAAGTCCTGACAAAGTGCTTAGGATCTGCACAAAGGCAGCAATGGAGGAGAGGGCTGCCTGGCTTACGGATGAGCAGATATATTATTTACGATTTTTCGGTCAGACCACCCACCTACAGTTGGATCTAACGGCCGTTTAAACTTTTTAAAATGTCTGGGATTTGAGACCTTTCACATGTCCCTTGATGTCCCTACAGCCTCTGTTTAAAGTGGCCTCTTTGTACTGTTGACTTCATGTCTGGTGCCACCTGGAGAAGACCTGGGGGGGGGCGGTTGGGCACCTGCAGTGTTGAAACGATCTGCCACCTCAGAAGTGTGGTCGTAGTTCTGAGCCGATGGCCATCAATCAGAAGTTGCTCAGATAGGCGGCCATTTCACAGACAGTACTGCTGTCAACGGTTGATTTGAACTGTGGCGGATCGTGTGGCTCTGAGATGGGCCCAAAGGCTGCGTTGGGTTGGGTTTGACTCCCTCCTACTGCTGTGGTCGCAGCCTTGAGCGTGGTACTGAACCCCATTTGCTTCAGTTAATATCCAGCTGTGTAAATGCATGATAGCGTAAAATGTACTCTCTGGAAGTCGTCCTTATAAAGAATAATAGAAGAGGACAAATTTTGACAGCTCAAGGAGAGGGAGAATATTTAATTAGTTTTTTTATCTTGGTATTTGGGGTACGTGCGTTCTTCAGGCTCTGTGCACGGATAACATAAATAGATGCCTGGAGACCGGTGTTATTCTTAGAACACCAGCCGCATCCTAACAAGCCCTTCCGGTGCCCGCGATAGCGCCATCAGCTGCCTGTGAGCTGACATACATCCCCCCCAAATGTGCTCACCTCCTGTGGCTCCTCCCTCAAGTCCCCCAACCAAATCTTCCCCAGGGCCCTCCCATAGCCAAAATATTCAGTTCCCCTCCAGTCCTGTATTGTAGCAAGACTCAAATATGTCTGAGTTTATATATTTACAATCTTTGATACCTGGTTTGATGTCTTTTTCAACATTTTTCCAGAATATTTTAGGAGTGTGCCAGCATGGAGCACATCTTCAAATGAATAACGCTCGGTTGGCTATAGATAGAAACCCCCTGGACAGACGGATGTTTTATGTTCATAGAGCAGTAATGTTTTGTACTCTGGGTGATAATAAAAGTGCTGGACGGGTGATCGTTAAAGGGACAGGGCGCAGTGGGAGGCCTCTGCTTTCTGTTCCATGCATGCATGTGCAGCTCGACAGGAGCTCCCTCTCCTCTCTGCGGGGTCCCAGTGCTCATGAGAACCAGGCTGAGGGGTGACACGGAGCAGGCAGGTTCATCGTTTCCCATGGTACCCCTGGCAGAGCTCCAGAGTGGGCTGGCTTGGGGAGGGGGGGGGGGGGGGTGCAGGATGTAGGGGAAGGGAAGAGGCAGAAGTTTTTAGAATGCCCCCTTCTCCAGCCTCCCAAACAAACATAAACTCTCTCTCGTATACAACAACACAAACACACACGCTTGCGCAAGAGCACGCTTGCAAATGCACGCACACACAGACACACACTTTAGTACATACACACTCACACATCACATGTACAGACGCACACTTGCACACAAACAAACTCGCAGACACACATGCACGCACACACAGTGTTCTGGTTTGAGGAGAGATTGAACACAAATTAGGGAGTGGAGGGCCTGCAATCACAGAGCATCACTCTATCCTTCATCTCTCCATTTCCTGACTAAAGGAAACACACACACACACTTACTGTAATCTTTCCAATGAACTGTTTGGTTGGCTGCTTCTTATAGCTCTTCCCACTTCCTCCCAGAGTCTGATAAAGAGAGAGACCACAGCCCATCACAGAACGCAGCAACAGAGCTAGCCCAGCTCCTTTCTCCAAACTATTATATTAATTGGCTATTAGGCCCTAGGAAAGTCACATTGAGAGTCACTTGTCAAGACTAGCTGCCTCAGAAAGAAGACAGGATTATTATTTTTGATAAACATGTTTTCTTTCTCGTTTGTGAAGATTATTTTTTGTTTGCAAATAAAAGATAATTTGGGTTGTAACTGATCAGTGGAGCCATAGCCTTCATCCATCAATACTCACGCAAAATGAACTGCGCTTACTGCAGGAGACTCAGTAACACAGAAAGGGCATTTCTCCAAACAATATCATTCCAATAATTTATTCATGGCTTCTTAAAACAAAAGAACAGTGCTGTGTTCCTTTCACATCATTAATTACTGAACGTTGTTTGCTGCTGGTACAATAACGAGAGTCACGGGTTGTGTGTCGGTTGCTGTATGTATTGGGGATAGGGGTGCGGTGCTGCTGTGGGTTTGATGTTGGCTTTAGCCCTCTGGATGGTCATAGTCTCCCTTAACATGTCCGCTTCTAAGACAAGGACCATAAATTCAGAGTGACTGGAAACGGAAGTAGATAAATGAGCCCTGCTTTTTCTCTCAACATATGACTGCTTTTCCTGCCTGGTTTATGTTCTGACTGTTCTGTCCCATCCGTTTGTGTGGCCAGAATCTATTAATGAACAGATGCTTTGATAGGGGTGTTCATCGAGCAAAAAAGTTTTCTAAGAGAACTGGCCATTTATTGAAATGTATGAGTCATTATGTTGGCCTCCGGGGAGTGCAAAGGATGGTGTACAGATGGAGCAAAATGTGATGTAGTTTTCAGACTGGCAAGCATCTTTATAGAGTATGCATTGCTTTTTTCTACCCCCCCCCCCCTCCATTCTGTAGTCATGGACTCATCCATGGGCAGCCACCAAAAACTCCTGCCGTTCTGGGTCATTGGAAAAGAGACCTTTTCGAGCATCGATAAGGGCCGCAGATCTCTGGATACCTTATCATTTCCTCATCCTGTGTAAGTGTACGTTCTCCTCCGCAGGCGTTCCTCCCCTCGGTCATTACGTTGGAAACCACCCCGCCTAATTACAGAGCAGCGCCCTTATGTAAGAGGACCCGCTCCCTCCACAGGCCCTCGCCGAGGCGTAGCTGTCAGAAGCCCGGTTGGGGAGGGCACGGGGATGGGTGTGTGCCGGGCCGGGGGAGGGGAGTCGTCTGCGCTATAGTGGTGACGTCCCTTTCGTTCTGTTAATCATAGCCTGTGGTCTTTCAGTTGTGGCGATGGGAGGCTTGGATTTTCCATTTTTTACAGCTTTGTAGAGTTGTGATGCTCATTATTTCAATGCTGAAAGGCTGGCTTGTCTTTTACTCTGTTCTTATTATTCTTTTGTTTCTCCGAGGTGAGAGCTTTGCCTCACCAGAAGAAGCTGAACGTGGTCGCTTCGGTCAAACCATCAAAAAATAGTTGATGACTATTGCAGTCCTGCTCGTACTGAGGTTCTGAACATGCAGTGGGCTGCACCTGTTAGAGGTCTCATGAAGGGTCCCATTGCGAAGGGCCCTTCCTGCCATTCGTATGCCATAAAATGTGCCTCAGAAGGCATCCGAGTCGCTTTGCATTCATGCACAAAGTCCTCTCTGTAGTCATCGATGGCATAGCTTGGAGTGCAGTGGGCCCAGCGTGGGTGGATTTGAGCAGGGCCTTCTGTGGGCGAGGGGGTTTAGCACTGAAGCGCTTGTTTGACGATCCTCAGATGCTTTGTCGTGCGGAAGACTGTCTCTCTGGTAGATGGAATCCCCTCTCTCCCATGGCCGAGCGAGAGGGGCCTTTCGGAAAGGGAGCTGCCCTTTTCGAATGAAGACCCGAGAGGATGTGCCTCAAGCAAAAGCCAGGGCAGGTTTTCAACCAGCATTTCGCTTATTTTTCCGTTTTTTCAGTTAGGAAGTTGGACGGTAGTATAATTGGACGTAGCCTTGTGTTGTCAGCAGGAATACTGCTGCTTTTGGTATTCCTGTGGGTTTTCTCCTGCACATGCTGCAGGTCCAGCACTGTGAAGTCTTACCTCACCTCCTGGCTGATCCTCTTAAAGTAGGGAATTGCTGCCACAAGCCGACCCAGACTTGTGATTGCGTTGTTGTTTCTCAAGCTGGTCTGAAGGCACTACTGGGTTTTGTTGCTTTTCTTATGCTTCGCCGGTATCCTTCTCTCTGATAATCTGTGTTGAGAAATGTTTTGCAATGCTTTCTGTACATGTTGAGTGGGAAATACAGACATACACTTATGACAGGTGGGAACTAATTTAGTGTAATGGTTTCAGTAACCACGTGGTTCCCACATAACAGACGTGTTGGGAAAATTGTGATTCATACTGTTACACCACAGTAGGCAGCCCAAAGGTGGAGACCGGCAGCTTTTCTTCTCTTTATGGATCAATAAGTACAAATGAATCCTTCAGACCCATGTCTTGGAATGCAGCTCAGTTCTGAGGGTGGGTCGACCTGGGGAATGTTCTCTAATGTTTTCCAGAAACGGATAGCTTCCTCATTGCACTGGATTACTTTTGTGCCCTCGTTCCTGGCAGGGTTCTTGTTATTGGGTAAAGACATGCAATCCTGTACACATTCATTGGGACCAAACTGACTGGCTAGATCACTTCTGGTTTGGCTCAAATAATGGGATTTGTCACAGTCTGTTTTAACCCTGTTTTAATAACCTTGTTTCCTGGAGTTTCTTGGACTCTACTGGTGTCAATAATGTGTACTTTGTGGAGTCTAAGCTGCCTTTTGCTCCCCAAAGGCTTAACCTAACTGCATTCATAAAATATCTTCATCTTGTTTTTAATAAAGATGATGGCTGAAGACTTAAACCTTTTACCAGGCTGCCTTCATCTGTGCCTTTCTTTCAGCAACCTTTATATACCTCACTAAAATGTCGCCAAAGTTTTCCCGTTTTTAAAAGGTGATGAACCGTGCACGGCCTTGTGCAAGAACTGTGGGCACTGGGCAGCAGGAAACAGGGCCAAGTACCTGTTGAGTGAACATTTAAAGGAACCGTTAAATGGCTTTCCAGAAGGTTCTCTGTTGGAACCGGTCAGGGGAGAGGCCACGCTGCCTGCGAACTGGCCTGTGAGCAGCTTGTGTGGAATTGATGCCCACACACTCCTCTCACCACTAGACTCCTCAGCGTATTTGCCAAGCGTGTTTGGCTTGACTTTTGGTGGCACAGCCGGTGCATGACTCCACTCAGCACTGATTAGAGTCCTAATGGCAACAATAAGTGGAACTGTGCCGGGTCCTGCAGGGACAAACGCTTTGGCTGTCATCAATCTGCGATGGTACTATGCTGCTACTGCTAACTCTACTTTTCACTGAAGTCCTGTCATTTACCTACCATCTTTGGGTGCTGTGTTCCTAGCCTTCTTCAGTCGCCAGAGAGCTTTGCGCTCATAAAACTGTGCTTGACAGTATTTTCTGTGGGTTATTTGAGAATTGTTTCATGATAAGGGGGGATATTCAGCTGTCTTTTGACATACTGTAAGTGTCCATGTTCCTGATAAGGTGCTTGTGCCTTGTGAGGTTTTGATCATATAGTTCAGCCCATCACTTTTCCCATTTGACAAGGTCCCTCTGTAACCAAATGGCCAAACTGAGAGTGTTTTACTGAGTGAGGCCCTCAGTTACGATTTACATCTCAGCTTTCAAAGAGAATTGCGGGTTTTGGGACTGACATTACATCACAATTTGCAAGGCAATTTGTGTGCTCTCCAAGCAGGTATAGCTGGCAGGCTGAGCCTGAATCTTCTGCATGCATGGTCATTAAGCACAGGTAACACTTGCTCAGTGATGATAACAGTGATCACACTGACAGTAGTAGTAATTATATTGTCACCAGACGATACCGAGGGGGTTAAGTTTGTATTTTTGGTTTTACAAGAAATGACCCGTGAGCGTTTTTTGCAGAGTAGGCTTCAGCGGTAAAGCATTCAAACTGATACTGTCTGGTTAGCCAAGGTCTAACACTCCCATCTTCTGCTCTTTGAATATTTTTAACTTCTCCCTTAAAACAAATGGCATCGCTGTTCTGTGTAGTTTTTAAAGTACCCCCACCCCTGCACATCTCTGCAGCTGCGCATGCTAGTGTTAGGTTGTACTCGTTGAGAAACAGATCCCCCCTGCTCTATAGCAAACCCCAGCATGGCTCCCTCTATGATACTTCCTCCCATGAGAGATCGCAACCTTCATCCTCTCCACACTTCCGAAACATGCTCTCTCCCTCCCTTTCACCACTTTTTTCCTCCCAGTACTCCTCACCATCTTTCCCTCACTTCCTGTGCCTTTCTTTCCCCCCTTTCTAGTCTCTCTTGCCCCCCCCCCCTTTCCCCAATTTATTTGTCTCCCTCCCACTACTTCTCACACATACGCAATCTTATCTCTTCCATGCTGGCTCTGTAAGGAGATGCCGAACAGTTCAGCAGAGTCCAGCTGGAACAACAAAGGATGTTGCGGGTTTGCTTTCTAAATGTTTTAGAATTCATGTGTTGAACCCAATAAGGGGGGTAGTTTATATTTGGATTCCCTGGTTTTATGGCTTATTCTTACTCGCTCACAGTGCACCCAATTACATGTTGCCTAAGAGCCATTGCAATAAGAACCCATAATTATAAGTATGGGAAAGATTTGTTCCTGGGGAGTGGCAGGAAGTGATCTGGGGAAGCAGATAAATGTTGCACAAGCCTCGGAAAATGCTGCAGAAGGTGATCATGAGGTTCTTATCAGGATTGATACCCTTGTGATGGTGGATCTAGCCATCCATTTGGAAGAACGCTTTCAAAATATTCGTTTTGCTGGAAACCTAAGGCCACTATTTTGACTGGCATGGCGTGCCGGGTAATATGACCGGCACAAATAGTTACAGAATGCCTCAGCAAAAAAACAATACCAGACAGCTGTCCTAGCACACTTCCTCACCATGGGCACAGCTGCTTTCATCCCCCCAGCCACTTGTGAACTACTGCTCTGAAGGGGGTTCCATGTGGGGCTCACACCGCACACATTAGCCAGAAAAAGAGGCACTTCATTCCCTCATGGGTCTGTTCCGTCACCTCTCCTGCTGTGCCCCAACTGTTAACAAGCCCTATGCTTCTTCGGCTGGTATTGGTGTATATCTGGGTTTGGAAATTTGGGGCAATTTGTGGCCTAGTTGTGCTGTTGTGCTGTGGTGGTGTACTGGAGAAGGCCTGGTGGTGTGGGGGCCTGTTGGTGGAGTATTGGGGAAGGCCTAGTGGTGGTGTATTGGAGAAGGCCTGGTGGTGAGGGGGCCTGGTGGTGGTGTATTGGGGAAGGCTTGGTGGTGCGGGGGCCTTGTGGTGGAGTACTGGGGAAGGCCTGGTGACACAGGAGCATGCACAGAACATCCGTATCTCTACTTACAGGTAACCACTGGAGCAGAATTGTGGTTATGATTGACAAGGGATTGAACACAGAAGACATGCTACAGCACAGCCAATCCAGAACCTGACAGAGAACGATGGCTTTCCAGACCTGGCCTTTCTACCCATTAATCACAGTTATTTTTATCCGCTCAATTCTTCTTTGTCTTGAACTTGACATCTGTTTCTCATTTGCTGGCACGGCATCCATTCCATAAAAGACAAAGTTGCACTTAGCAGGGGAAAGATCCACACTGTCAGTACAACCCCCCCCCCATTCGTGAGCTGAAGAGTGGGCCACTGTGCTGACTGTGAGACCGTTTTGCTTAGTGTGTGTGTGTGTGTGTGCACGTGTCCTCTGACAGAAAGTGTAATTGCAGAAGTAAATTGCTGAGAGAATGAAGTGTCTTCACCTTCCCACCTCTCCAGGCCCCTATGATGCCGATTGGGTGAAATCTCATTTCACCCCTGGCTGCCCTGATCATTTGGTTAAGACTCATGTCCCCATTAACGTCTGATTATCTCAAGTGAGATAGATGGTACCCTTGAAATGATGTCGGTTTGGTGTGTGTCTGTGGTTTGCATGGATTTTTATTACATTACATTACATTATTGGCATTTGGCAGACGCTCTTATCCAGAGCGACGTACAGTTGATGAGACTAAGCAGGAGACAATCCTCCCCTGGAGCAATGCAGGGTTAAGGGCCTTGCTCAAGGGCCCAACGGCTTTGTGGCTACACCGGGATTAGAACCACCAACCATGCGTGTCCCAGTCCTTTACCTTAACCACTACGCTACAGGCCGCCCTTTTATGTGAATGCGTCTGTGTGTTTATGTGTGATGCATGCATTTGCATTTATTTATGTGTGTGCGTGTGTGAAGTGAAGTGTCATGAAGCTTTTTTTAGGTGTTTGTTCTCGGTTTACGCAAGCATGCACAAGAACAGAGAAAATAAGCAAAATATTTAACTGCAGTATAAAATTAACATCTACAACTGAAACATCTGCCAGAGAAGATGACCATCTAAATATAAAACATTTGTTTTCCTGTACTTAATTTCTGTTACGAAGAAAGAAAAAGTAGCTCACTGACAAAGGCTTCTTTATTCACAGGTGTTTTGTTGGTCCTATATGTTGGACTATATTTATGGCTATGCCTAACAATTACATTATATGTTATTTATATACTTTTTTTGGCTAATGTGCATAATGTGATGCTTCAAGTCAGCATTTGACAGGAGAACAAGCCTGATGCTAGCTACTGAACATTGACACTTCACGGTGTTACCACTGTTGAACACAGCCTCTGATGGCACATCTATTCCATATATTTCTGTGCTCCAATAGCATTTGATTAAATAGGTGTACAAAAGCAGGCCTGTTCAGTGTAAGGTGAAAAGAAATGTGTGCAGCACATGCGGTAATTCCAATGGTGTCTGAAACACCTGACCTGACTCCATCACAAATGGCATATAGCCACATGATATATTCAGACCCTATAGTGCATAGAATTCAACTGGTGTGTGGAGTATAAATTATACATCACCCACCCTAACCTGACAGCATGGTCTATGTGAAGGCAAGGGTCATCCCGGCTGACATCTTTTTTATTCCAGAAATGCTCCAGGAATGCTAGGGTACACAATCCAAATTGTCTGATTTCCTGGATGTTCCTTGATTTTAAGTCAATTTGAGTCTTCAACTGCTATTAGTTATCTGGTAAAAAGGTAAATTGATCATTTAAACTTGTATCTTTATTTAAACTCTATGTTCATTTTATCAGCAAATGTTATTTTCTGTGACAGGGTATTGCCACTGGCTCCAGTTGTAGAGGTAGCAACAGGGCGGTGCTGTTGGGTCCAGTTGTATAGGTAGTAGCAGGGCAGTGCTGTTGGGTCCAGTTGTAGAGGTAGCAACAGGGCGGTGCTGTTGGGTCCAGTTGTAGAGGTAGTAGCAGGGCAGTGCTGTTGGGTCCAGTTGTAGAGGTAGTAGCAGGGCTGTGCTGTTGGGTCCATTTGTAGAGTTAGCAACAGGGCGACGCTGTTGGGTCCATTTGTAGAGGTAGTAGCTGGGCTGTGCTGTTGGTCCTTGTTGTTGAGGTAGCAGCAGAGTGGTGCTGTTGGGTCCATTTGTAGAGGTAGCAGCAGGGTGGTGCTGTTGGTCCTTGTTGTTGAGGTAGCAGCAGTGCATTGCTGTTCTGGGTCTCAGTGTGCTGCTGTTGTTCGCTGGAGCAGGAGAGCAGACAGAACACTGTTTACCTTTACCTCAGAAAGTAAAGCCTTAGGTCAATCCTGGTGTGACAGTCATACACACGTACACACACAAATGCACTCACACATAAACAAACAGGCAGATATGAAACACACACATGCACACACCCGATTGTATTAGATTTATTTCTCCCCCAGGGACTATGTGTTTAAATATATCCACATTTACGCGTGTTATACTGAGAATAGTGTTTAAATGCTAATGAGTTGGCTTGTTTGCTGGCAGTAGTAATGCCTCAGCTGTTGCACTAGTACTTCAAATGCTGATGTGAGCTCAAATTATTGCTATATATTTAATACTAATTTAGACAGCATTGAAAAGTGATTCACACATTTGCATGTGGTTCATCGCCAGTTGATTTCCTTTCCAGCTGATGACCTTTGAACCCCCCCCCTAACCTTCCCCACCCTTATTGTGCTATCGCAGGCAGCGACTCTGTTTATCACTAGGCAAAATTGATGAGCTGTGAGGTACACATGTCGATCTGAGCAAAGAAACCCACTGCCTTGTCTCCCTGGCTTTCAGTCTACAGTTTCCTCTCTGCTGGAGGACAGTCCTGTATTTTCACCCATGGTAAGAGTCGTGTTCAACACTGAAAGAGCACACATTGTTTGGCTGCCCGAAAGGACACAGAAGCACTGAAAAATGAGGTCTCCGAGAAAAGAGGTTCGCTGCGTGTGTAAGATTTTGTGATTCACTAGTACTTGGAAAATGGAATGTCACTGCAATTGTAAAATTGTATGGGGGCGATTATATATCCTGATTTTGGAAAGGCATGCTGGGAAAGGATGGCTGAGCAGGTTAAACAGTAATTTGACGAGAGAACTGAGATTTCAGCAGGCACTGGAGACTGGACCAAGGCCAGGGGCTAAAGGTTTTCTTTTTATGCCTTTTTAGTCATTTTAGATGGCTGAGTTTTATGCCTTTTTAGTCATGATTATAGGCGAGCATCCTTATGTTATGACTCCTTGGTCAGGCATTGAATTGATACTTGTCTTATTACTGGGTTTACTAGGTATTTTAAAATGTTACCCAGCACAGCCTTTTAAGGACAACATGAAACACGAAAGCAAATGTGTGGTACATATTCATATTTTTGCAATCTAAATTATGAATCTAAGGAAATAACAAAGAATACCTTTAAACTTTGAGAATAAAATGCAGTAAAAGACAGAAGAATATATTTAAATCCTCCATATTAATCATGTAATCATAAATAATGTTGTAATTCTGTACTTTTATTCTCCACATGCTCACAACTTGCGTGCGCGCACAGACACACATACACTCAACGAAAGTGGAAAAGCCAAACACTGGGTAATTTTCTGGCTGCGGTCAGGAGCCAGTGCCCACATCCTGCTTTAAGCAGTACTCTAATCAGGCCCTGTGATTGGAGGTCAGCGGGTTCATTGTTCGATGTCTCAGACCTTACTACAGCCTTTCAGTCTCCTCGTATTGACTTACTTGATTGTGATTACATTACCATTATTCATTGTTAGATAATTGTACTAGCCAAAGGGAAACTTACTACGGTTGACATTTTATAACTTGCTCAATTATGACATTGTTGATATGGATATGTCACATTCGGATGAATCTGTAATCCTTTGGTCAGGTACTCGTATCTGTGTAAGATGTTGTATTGGTATGGAGGCAGTGGGCCCTTCTGATTTACCACAGCTGAGACTGGCTGATACTCACCACCCTCACTATGTATAGCTGATGTTTAATCGGAGAGTTGACCCAAAAACCAACATAAAGGAAACCTTTTCCAAAGCAAGTCAGTTGCTGTACAAGGCAATGTCTTGGACTGAAATAGTTCTTCCAAGCAATATTGTATGGATTAAATGGATTGGAATAAAAATATTCTATACCTCCCAAAGAAAATCCTCAAGCAGGTCTTCTATAATGGTAAACTTCATCTCTTCTATTGTGCCTGATCAGCTAGTAAGCCAAGCTAGCTAGCAAAATATATTTGTATATCTCATTTTACAAACAGTTGTCCCAATATGCTTCAGAGTGGCTTGATGGCCCAGGCAGCTTTTTGATTGATATCCCAGTACTGTAAGTAAGCTAGCTTGCTAGGTACCCCAGACATGTCTTAGAAAATCCTGCAAATAACAAGCTCCTTGTGGCTTCGGTCTGCAACTAGATGTTGTTACTCTGCCACTTAGTGAATATTAGAGATATGGACCTTTGTGTTTGTAATGAGTCATGCATTCCACTGGTGAAAAAAACTGAAAATACACCTCTCTCTATAACTGCATGTTGGGTAACATCAGTGAGATGCAGTATGTTTCAGAAAAATCAGCATAAACAGTTGAAACAAACAGTCATCATGTACATTGGCAAATATGGTTTAATGCAGTTTGTCCTATGTAGCCTCCTAGGGCTTTTCTTGTTCAATAGGTTTGTTATAAACTACTCTCAGTGGTCACGTTATTAAGTAGACCTGTACACCAGCAAATATTTTATCAGCCAATCATGAGGTAGCAACTAAATGCATAAAAGCATGCAGATATGCTCAAGAGGTTCTGCTGTTTTTCTGACAAAATGTCAGAATGGGGAAGAAAATTAGATCTAAGTAACTTGGAATGATTGTTGGTGCCAGACAGGGTGGTTTGAGTATCTCAGAAACGGCTGATCTCATGGGATTTTCATGAACAGCAGTCTATGCAGAGAATGGTGCAAAAAACAAAAAACCTCCCGTGAGCAGCAGTTCTGCGGGCGGAAACGTGTTGTTAATGAGAGAGGTCAGGGAAGGGCCAGACTGGTCAAAGCTGACAGGAGGCTGACAGTAACCACACATTACAGCAGTGGTATGCAGAAGAGCATCTCTGAACCCACAACACGTCAAACCCCTAAGTGGATAGGCTACAGCAGAAGAAGCAGAAGAATAAATACCTAGGGGTGAGGTGGACATGCAGACCGCTATAGACCGGTTATTGCATCTTATTATGCAATATGTTTCAGAAAGCATCATGGAAAAAAACTATTATCCAAAGAGATATATTGGATATATTGGTTTGGTTAAGCTTATTGGTTTTTAGTTGGCAAGAAATTAGGGCCTCTTAGATAGAATTGATGATTTTCATGAAATGAGCAAAACAGAGCTTTAGTGGCTTCGTCTCATTTTAATGGGTTGTGGAAACGATGTCAGATCTACCAGGGAAAGCCTTTTCTTTGACTAACTTGGAGAACCACTAACAGAGGGTTTGTGTTTCCTTGCTTCCCATTTCTATTTATTTGGGATATTAGGCAGAGAAACGGGAGAGATGGCAGTGAGAATCATGAATGATAAAGCCAAATAGTTTGTGATTTATTACTGAGCTTACACTCTACGATTAACTGTACTTGAGTTGCAAAGCTGTACTTTGTGCAATCCTTATCCGGCCTGCTTGTTTCTGGAAGGTTCTGTCAGTCACCGGCTGCTTGTGAGACCTTCCTCCGGGGTGTTTTCCATATAAAGATATGGGTTGTGGTCTTCTCTTGTTTATTCCCCAGTAACCATAGTGAACAATGACCGAGGAATTTTGGAGGGAACGGCTTAATTTAGGAAAGCCTGTACATACGCTATAAATAGGAGGTAGAATTGTATGGCCATGGGAATTGTGCTTGGTCTGAAAAACAAACTACTCCCTCATTGAGCTTGTGAGAACTGCCCTGGAGAGCAGTCCAATGGTGGGCCATTTTGTCCTGAGAGCAGTTGACCATTTTTAGTAGGAGAGACACATGATTGTATTTATTTAGTTTTTTCTTGCCATCTGATTCTGTGATAGACATCCGACTTGCCTGTTCTCTTTTATTTTTCTTCTTGGTTTGTTTAGTTCAGACTTTCTATGCTACTTGGAGACATATGCACTCATGCGCACGAACACACCTTCACCAAAAAACTGCTGCAAGAGTACCTGTGCTTCTCTACCTGGCATGCTTGCGCATAGTCATTTCATTTTATAAATGCACTTCATAACAAAGTGAAGTACGGCATAGAATAGTGAGCTGCAGAAGACAGTGCCGTGAAAAATGTGTTGGAATTAGCTCAGGCTTCACTTCAAACAATGTCTTAAGATGCCCATTAAAGCCTTTCATCTTCATGTCAGCCCAGAACCAACCGTTCTGTCCCACTGCACTGGCACTGAGTCATCATTGCACCTGATTTCTGAATGCTCACACACTTAAAGCTCTCTCCCTTTCAGACTGCAAGCCCTCTCCACACAACCCCTCCCCCACCCCACCACCACTCCACATAAGGGTGTGAATTGTGTGTGATTGAAGCTTTCACTACCACCTGGATTTCTGCATTTCATTTCTTACCCTGGGATTCGGCCAAAACATTACAGAAAAACAGGCTCACAAGATTTTGGCTTCTCCTAAGTCTCCTTCCCTCAGCCAAGCCAATCTTTCGGAGATTTTCTTTGTTTTTCTCCCCCTCCTCTTCTGAGATTTGGTGTCTGCAAACGGAGCTGTGTGTGTGTAATCATCACCCGTTTCTCCTCCTCCTCACTTCTCCTGGTTTGGGGCTCGGGGTTCTGGGGTACGCTTGCTCCACGCCGGCTCCTGGCCCTATCTTGATGGGCGTCGATAAGGCCCGCTGACAGAGGGTGGGGGGAGGGGCGTGTGCAGGCTGTGATCTAATCATCTGGAGTGTGGAGTCGCTGGGCTGGGCCCGCATGACTGAGTGTGAGGGAGAAACCTTCCATATTTGGTGAAAGAGCAGGTTGGCAAGCCCTGTGGAGCAGCTCACTGAGAGCAGCCAAGCTCGGAGTGCACCTCCACAGTCCTCCTCTCCCAACTTCCTGTTGGCGTCGCCTTCCCTTAACTCCCCTCTCTGATGGCCTCCTCAGTGGTCATGACACTATTTTGGGATTTATCTGTAAATGTGCAGGGAAAGAAAAAAAGTAGGCACGATTAAACTTAACAGGAGCCTGCTGTTGTGAGATTTTTTTCATTATTTTGTTGTGCCAGGCTCAACTTGTGTGTGCAGTCATCACACACTGTCAGTCAATGTATCTAGGACATTGATTAAAGCTTTACATCCATTTGTTTTACCATCCATCTCATTTTCTCAGTTGTTATTGTCAATAGCCTGCTGCCAAGTGGAATATATTTAAACTATGCATTAGTCGTATATACACACTCAGTGAGCATTTTATTAGGTAGACCTGTCAGCCAATCATGTGGCAGCAACTAAATGCATAAAAGCATTTTTACACACATTGTTACCTGCCGTATGCATTTGATATAAAATAAGTTTATGTATGGGCTCTTGTTCCAAGAGTTGTTCATCAAATCACTTGACTAGAGCCAACATTACGTTGACTCGTAATATTGCTACCTGATTGCTATTTTCAGTTTGTGGTTTCTTTGCTTAAGTTAAACTGCTTGCTGGACATTGGAAATAGTTTCACAGACACTGATTAAACCTGGACTAAAACAAGTTTGCATGGGGGACAAGTATTAATCTGTGTCTGCTAAACCGGCCCTAAATGATTGTGTGCAAATTGGTGAGCGTAACTCACTGATTTCATTTTCTCCTCCAAATGGAGCCCCCTCCGTAGCCCGTTGCTGAATGTGGTCATTTCTTTCCCCTCTGACCGGCTAGGAACGCTTTCACTGTAATCCCATCAATTTCAATTACCTTCTGAGAAGCGCACTAACCCTCACGGGCACTTCACTGTGATTAACTTTACGGGGAATGCAGCTGAGGCACGCGCCCCTCTGCCAGAACGGGACCATGTTAAGACAAAACCTCCATCCCAATATAGCGCCGAGTGTTATTTATAGTTATTGCATTGATTACAGCTTTTACTGTGGAAATGTGGAAATACACTGAGTACAGCGTGTCTGTGGTGACATTGTAATATTAATTACAATCTCAGGAGTGTCATATAATAGTCAGTGTGGCATGACCTTGTTTCTTCTTGTGCATAGGCACTGGATCTCTCTCTGTCTCTCTCTCTCTATTCTGTAAGAAGTTATACAGTGATACAGTATAGGCCTTTCTGATTATTATAATGGAGTATTAAAGATTGTATGTTCCCTCTTCTTCACTCTCTCTCTTTTTCTACCTCTCTATATCTCTGCCTGTCTATGTTTGTCCCTGTTTGCACATTCTAGCTGTTAGAGCAGACAGCTCCAATATGAGATGGTATTTTAATGGGAGATGGCCAGGATTCTTCTTGGTGGAATGTGAGAGCTTCACTCCAGTTATGAAGGGGATCCAGTTTCCTCCAAGTATCTCAGGACTGAGAAAGAGAGTGATTACCTCTTTTAGCCTGCACTGCAGGAGCCATGCGTGTGGGCACTGTTCTCACTGCCCTTCTCTGTGTCATTCAGGGGAGAATCCTCAATGTGTCAGCCTCTCTGACACAGATGGAAGTTGTGGGCTGAACCATTTTTGAGGCATAATTAGTTTATGCAAAACGGTTATTTTCAGGTTGTGTCACCCTGCCAAAATATTAGGTGGTCAAGGCTTGTTCTTAGGTATCGTTTTGGAAAAACATGTTGGCACTGCATGGAGACATTTCAATGCAAAACGACACTGCATTTCTTTCAGTGTAACACTGAAGGGTATGAATTTGTCTTGGAACCTTGTCTTGGACAGTCACGTCTTCCACACCAGCCAGTGGAACTCAATTACTTTCTCATTGCATTAAATGGGCTTAAGGCCTCTTGTGTTGAAGGACACACGCGCCGGTTTCCGCTCCAGTCTTTTATGCCCACGTGCTTCTTGGGCTTCATTATGCAGCCGGTGCCTCCCTCTCAGGCGGTGCAACGTCCCACTCAGCATTCAAACATGCAGCTTTCTGAATGAGGCCGTCCCTCCCTCTCAACATTACACCTCTTTTAACCTCCTCTCAACCTGTTTCTCCCTCTCACAGCCTCTGGTCTGACTGCCCCATTTCACTACTAGCTGTCCTGTGGATGTTCTCATGGCTATTGACTGCCCCTGAGAGTTATGAACACTGGCATAACCGTCGGTCACCATTCTCCAGCCGTCTGTGGAAGGTGAAGCTCATGAATGGCGCAGTAATGGGTGTTGGTCCTGAGCTCAGACAGTCACACCACATGTTCCTGGCAGAGTCATTTTTCACTGGTGCTTTATAGCGGCAGTAGCAGACGACTAGGAGACAGTGATTGAGGTGTCGTGAGAAGGCGGCACGCGAGAGGCCTCGGGGCTAAGTTTGCTCAGGGGCTCCAGCCCCGTGTCCTCTTTCATCGCTGGCCTTTTACCGGCTGCTAGACAAACACACCCACGCCCTCAGGCACTCTGTGTGCTGGAGCTGCATTATGGGCCGTCCGCTGAGGAGGTGTGAACTGAAAAGGAAAATCAAACTCAAAATTTGTATTCCTGCGTAATAGTTTAAGCCCCATAAACTCCTCCACAGAATGACTTTTCCCCTGATGGTTTAACAGGCGTCACATAAGAACTCGAGTGTCCTTGTTCTGCACTGTTCTGTCACGGCCCGGGTCACCTTCCCTTGGAGGTCTTGCAGCAGCACAGCAGTGTACTGTAACTACAAATGAGCTTCCTCCCCTCTCCGGACCTGGGTGTGCGTGCTGGAGAAAGAGCGGAGCCGAGAGGGGCGTTCTGCTGTCAAGGCCCTACCATCCCCCGCTCCAGGGGGACATTATGTCATCCCTCTTGTATTCCTGCTTGTGAGAAGGCGAGGAATGCTTAGGGGAAGATGGACCACAGGCAGACCCTCCCCAGCCAACCCGTTCCACTTCACCCCCACCCCCACCCCCCAGCTATGGGGGGCCGGTGCTGTTTGGGTCGAGCACAGAGCCAAGCCCTACCTCTCGGAATGCATGTCAGTAGCTCAAAACGCAGAAATGATTTTCCATGGGATTACAGGGTCAGAGAACACAATCACATGGTTTTCTGGACTCTGTCCAGGTTTCTGTGTCATGGTTATTGCTGGATGTTTACTAATGTTTTTTCAGCGGACAGGATGCTCCCAGGCTTGGCGTTCTGTAACATTTTTTGTTGAAGAGATGAGTTAGTCTTTTTTTTTTTTTTTTTTTTTTTTTACATTTCTTTCCAGAAAAAGGATCTTAAAATGCAGTCCCTGTAGTTCCCTGGAAATGCAATGAAAGTGTTCTGGTGGATGTACAAACATTTATAAATCTGCCTTGAGGCCATTGAATTTGTTGTGTGTCTGGTCAGTCCAACTAAAGACGACCACCAATGAATCGTGGTACTTTTTTCCAATAAGACACATGACTCTTCTGGACTGTGCTCCAGGGGCGTGAGGGCCTGGGTGCACGCTCACTCCTCCGTACTGTGGCCTTGTTTGTTTACAATGGCTGCATTGTAGTCCCCTGGTCCCAGCCAGACGGACCTTTCCCAGTGGGATGAGGTTGACCGGGGAGGGGGGGGTCACAGAGAAGATTCAGGGACAAACGGTGTGTAGTCTGCAAGGGAGCCGTGGTGTCTGAGGTGTTGTGACCGTTCCCTGTCTGCACATCAACCTCATATCCCCCATCCTCCTCACTGTGCTGCCAAAGCACCCCAGACCACAGCAACAGGCAGGACGGTGCCGTCTGGACCAGGACCAGACGCATTGAGATTAATGACAATCCAGCGCAGACCAGGACTGGAGGGAAGCTGGGGAAACGATCTGAACTGACTGCTGGGTTCATAGCAGACCCTGACTGATACAAATCCCTAACCGCTTTATGTTAATCAAGGTTTTCTGGGTCATAACCAGACCCAGTTTTGACAATACAGGGTATGGTAACACAGGTTCTGGAATAGAGCCCTGTTGCTTGGGGTGCTATTTATTGGGGCTTTTTGTCCTAGCACTTAATTACCTAATTCGATCAATTACTGTATTCAAATTAGGGTACCTATTCAAGATACTGCAGTCCAGTAAGCTCTCCAGGACATCAGGACACAGGGAGCAGTGGTAATTGTACCATGACGACCTCCAGGACATGCCTGTGTTCATTCAGGAAGAGGCGGTCAAGCACACAGAAGGTTGTCTTAGGAATTATGGGATTGGACACAGGAAATGAGTGTGGGGAACTGACCGCTCAGTGCAGTGTAGGACTGTGAGGGCCATTCCTAAATAAAATGTATAATTTAGTGTTAGGAAGTGCTGTTGATAAATATTTATGCAGATGGAACAATTCAGTACCACAGCAGTGCACATGCTTGTTTGAATCCTTGTTTTAAGGTTATGCCTAGCCTAACTTGTAGCAACAGAGAGATTTTTCATTCTTATTGAAATAGAAATCCTGAGAGATTGCATTTCCTCTTGGCTGCACCCAGTAGTTGAGAGGGGAATTGGAGCAGACCTTAAAAGCGAAAAGGTAACGGCTCAACAACGTATGAACTGCTATCCCAGGTTCCCCCACTCCTGCCCGCATGGGTTACTAGCTGTGTGCAAAGTGTTTCGAGACCAGTTCCTGCTCGAGGGGCAGTCAAGCAAATATATTCCTCAGTATTACTGCGACCACAGTTACTATGCTGCATATGAAGTGAAGGGGGGGGGGGGGGGCACTACACTACAGTAAAGAAGAAACAGTTGAACCATTTAACTGTCAGCCATTACAGAGTCCAATGTGAATGGCTCAAAGGTCACACGCAGTTTTCATATGAACCCTACATGCAGCTGAAACCACTGCATTCATTCCCCCTCCGTCGCTCTCCTGCCAGGTAATCAGAAAATAATAGGCGCATTTTGCCCTCATTAGAACATGGGCTGCTTCCCGGTACACATTCCAAAGCCTCCTCGGCCACTGAGCGGGATTAAAGACTGCTGGGCCCCCGGCCCCGAGTTCATATGAGTTACAAATCACGACGTTACAATATCTTTAATCAGTTTGGAAACCTCCCCGGTGGGCGGGGGTTGCTTCAGCTCCCGCCGCACATTTTGAAGTTATTAAATTGAGGCGTCTCCCCCCCCCCATCTTCCCCGTGTAGCCTCGCCAGCATCTTACAACATACGGAGGAGTGCTGTACATAACGATAAGAATGCCACATATTTCTCTTTCTGTCTCAAGTGAGACCTGCGTGATAAATGTCAACTAAAATTAACTTCGCTCTTCGTGTAGTCTACTCTTTGTGCTGTGGAAATATAATCCAAGTACATTTCATTTGATCCCCGGTATAATGCTATTTTGACAGCTAGAGGGCTCAGTGGAGCTGTGGACAGTGGATAGTAAGGATTGATCGGGGATACAGTTTAACAGAAAGGACACATTATGAGAAATTGTGCAATACATGCATTTCTTGTAATGCATGGACACTTCCTGTGGTCTGTGGGTGTGGGGCAATGGCGAACAAATAGGATTTTACCATGTGGTCAGTTTAAGTTACTGTGAGGATTCCTTGGGTCTGTGTCTGCCAGTTTGGAATGGCCATGATTACAGGCTAGTCCCATTGCTGTGATTACCTCTGTGTATTCCACAGGGTGTGCAATTGCATGCGCTCCCTCTTGAATCGGCCACTGGTTTTTTTCCACCTGCAACGCACCAGCCAGACTCTTGCAGATATTATGTAAAATCACTGCTACTGGCATGCAGATAATGAATACACCAGATCTACACAGGACGGGGAAACGCTCTGCCAAGTGGAGCTTTCCCTCTCTGGCCAGCGCTGACGCCAGTTATAAGCTTCCTTATGGGACTCCTTGTCACATTTGGAGCTGACATGGACCAGATTCTGTTTTGGACCATGGTGCACATCACTTTACCCAGGCCTAGTGCTTTTGCTGACCTCACTGTCTGGCAGCCCCAATATGAGGATTTCTGCAAATTATCTGGCAACTTATGACTTACAGTTCAACTTTGTGTATCGTCATACACTGCCAGATCCCACCAAGTGTGAATTATGCTGTACATATTTTCTTTTTAATAGTAAAAAACACTTGTCTGGGGTTGTGCGACAATACAATCCAATGGACTCATTTTCTCCTGGATGCTAGAAGGTTCAGATTGATTACCTGGATGGATGGTTGATCTGAAACCCTCACTGGGATGGGCTGCAGACTGCCACACTTTGTTCTCTAGTTTTTTTGGTTGTTGTTCCTTTTTTTCTTTCATTAAACATCTCGGTGACCTTTTGGAGCCCTGTGAAGGCTCACAGCCCTCAGTGGAAAAGGAAGATCAGGAGGATCAAAGCTAAACTTTGTTCAAAGGTTTTGGGGGTGGGGAGGCACAAAAAATAACCTCAAAGAAAGGACATCGTTATTCTTAGCAAAAGGGGGGGGCAGTGAGACATTCGAGACATTCTGTTGACGTTATATAAATTGTACTGTCTTAAATGTCAGGAAAGCAATGGCTACATTGTGTACTTGTTGGTCTGTTCTTGGAACTGCATGACTTTTGGGGCTGAAGAGGACATTATCTTTGGAAGTCCTCTTCATTCCAAATAATTCCCAAATCAATTTTCTAGATGGTATAACGTGATGACCTGGTGTATTGTAGTTCTGCCATATAGGAGAACATACAGATTAAGATCAGTGAGCACCAGGTGGCAGAAACAGGGTCATTTGATAGGTGTGTCTCCTGTGTTTCTCACCCGTATCCACAGATGTTTCCACAGGATCCACCGATGTTTCCACAGCTTGCATTTTACATATGATCCATTGATGGAGCTGGCTCTTTACCAAAGCACTTGGAGATGTGACTTGCGGAAGGTCATAGCAGTGATCTTCTGCTTGGCAGCAGGCTTGGAGATGGCCTGCTCTGTCAAAACAGAGATGAGCATGGGAGAAATCCTCTCAAAGCAGAGGGGGAGCAGTGCGGGATCTCCTGTAAGCCTGAGGATATTGTGCTTTTGTGTTCGGTGTTTGTTTGGGTTTCCATCGCAGGTGCAGAGCTGCTCGGAGCTTCCTTGTTCCCTTTATTTCATCCCCCCCCCCTCCTCAAGCCCTCTCCTCTGTCAAGATCATCCATCGGCTTTAACAAAAACATTTGCGAGGCAAATAATTGTGACCGTTTATCAGGCTCTCGGTTTCTTTAAGGCAGTTTAAAAAATGAGCAAGCAGCTACACCGCAAAAAGCCTTTCAGGTGTGTTACTTTTAGTTGAGTCTTTTATACTCAACAAACAGCAAGTTGTTTAGAGGGGCCAGTGATCAACGGCTCTTTAAAGCTCTTCATTTATAGCACTGGACATTTGCGGTTTGGGGAAAAGTGGGCGCAGGCAGTTCTTTATTAGCTGCTAGTAGCTCAAATGTCAAGTAATGAAACAACCTAAAAGGCATGTAATGTCATTAGGTATCTTGTTTCTCTGTACACCGTAGTGCCGGCAGTGTGGGTTGGAAGTTGGAGTGGGGCCAACAGTTTTCTGGCCTGAGCTGGTCACCCCTTTTACAAAGAGAAACGGAGCACATTTGCCGCCTTGTCCCAGCGAAATGAAATGAACATCCCTTTCGATCCACTTGTTCCTTCTCCTCGTGCAACACAAGCGGCTCGAGTTCCAGGGGTCACAGCAGGGCCGGGGGTCACTGCGGTGGGGCTGTCCTGGACCCTAACAGATCCATTTAAATGGAATTGGGTGTGTGCCTATGAGATTACAAAGCCAAAGGTAAACATGTGTATGGTGGAGCCTGCCGTTTACTTTTAAATCAGCTTTTTTTAGGACTTTTTCTTCTTTGAAATTATTTTATATTTGTCTTTTTTATAGAGCCTCCTTTGACGTGGACCTTCAGCTCTTGAAAAAGTGCTTTGCTTTCCCGCTGCTAACTCCGGCTTACCCAGTCCTCAGAGAGCTAGAGGAACGAGGAGGAGCTCTCTCTTATTTCATTCATTCATCATCGTGCGTTTGATTAATTAAATTCCCGCCTACTGTAGAGGGTTGATGCGCGCATTTCTGGAGGGAAGTATAGCCCCCTCCCGTCTTAGTTTGCCTGAATTCCATTAAGATGTTTCTGTGGCAACCGGTGTCACATAGCAACCAGTCCTCCAATGGCTGGGCAGAGCCATGTTGGAACTGAGTGGAAGCATTGGCTTTGGAATGCAGGGAGGAGTGTGAGAAACAGAGCCAGTGAACCTTAACCCTAAGGGTGCTTTTTCCTTAAGTAATGGACTCATTCTGTTTCTCTTTTTTTAAACGATCCTTGGCCCTCTGTCCCCAACCCCACACAGAGACTGACTGTGGCTTTTAATAACATGAAAACAGTGCATCGGGAGGAGCCACCTAAATACAGTACTCCTCTGTCCCCCTCTACTCCTCTCTCTCACCCTCCATCTCACTCTCCTCCCATCTCTATGCTGCTTGTTAAAATAAATGACTCTGCAATTATTTGATTTGTGTGGGTGCCATTTTTGACCAGGGCTATGTAAGGTGAATTTTCTCTGCTATTTCATTACAGCCCTGGCCAAAATACTTTCATTTAATCTAATTGCCGATGGTTGCAGAGCCCAGTAGTAGAGGGATTCGCATTAGGATTTGCCAAATGGATTCTGTGAATGAAGGAGGTAGGTTAGGCTTGGAGGTTGGTTAGGCTTGGTGGTAAGTTAGGAAGAATCATTGCTCTGGTGAGTATCGGATGTCGTGTGGAAGAAGGGAACAGTGTATTCTCACCTAGAGCTGCCTTGCCAAAGAGTGAAGGAGGTGTGAGACACTGAAAGGGTCTGGGCATTGAACCGCAGGGCGGGTCTCAGCATTGTCGGGATGGTGGAGGCGTGGGGCACGGGCCACTTGGCAGGCAGTCATTACATTTCGTCTTCACTGGCTCATTTACTGTAAAATGTCATGTCATGCAATCTCTGTGTTTCACACCTGATTAAAACACCCATTCAGCACATCAAAGTTTTCCCCCCCATACCCATATTGTAACCAGGGTTTCTTTTGCCACTCTTTTGGAGTAGGCAAATAAAAAGTGTTTCCCCTTTTCTAACAATTTATATTTTCCATCCTTTGTGTATATACTGCTTGCACAATGATCCAGTTGAGGTGTTTTTTTTGGGGGGAAAGCGGGTCATGGATGACATCTTTCCTTCCTACCCCCCGTCAGGGTCCCAGGTGTGTTTTACTTCATTACCTCCATGCTGGAGTGGGGCTCCAGAGTGTAGCTGCTCAGGTGTGTTTTACTTCATAACCTCCGTGCTGGAGTGGGGCTCGACAGTGTAGCTGCTCAGGTGTGTTTTACTTAATAACCTTCGTGCTAGAGTGGGGCTCCAGAGTGTAGCTGCCCAGGTGTGTTTACTTCATTACCTCCATGTTGGAGTGGGACTCGACAGTGTAGCTGCCCAGGTGTGTTTTACTTCATAACCTTCGTGCTAGAGTGGGACTTCAGAGTGTAGCTGCCCAGGTGTGTTTTACTTAATAACCTCCATGCTAGAGTGGGGCTCCAGAGTGTAGCTGCCCAGGTGTGCGAGTCTTTGCCCCACCCTCCTCTCTCCAGCTCTCACCCAGATCTCCAAGGGGGCTGTGGAAGCTGTGTTCCTAAAACAAACACGGCAGGGTGATGGTAGTTTTAGATTTCTCCGGACCGCTGCTGCGCCTCCGCATTGATGCGCACCTCTCTCATAAAACGCCTTTGATCTCCCCCTCCAGACTAACTGAAATGCTTTCTGAAAAAAAGCCTTTATAAGGTCTTACTTTGTTCTGCAGCACTGCTGTGTCATAGGCTGATTTATCGATGTTGGTCCTATACACTCTTTGAAGAGGAATCATGACATTTCCCATTGGGGCCCTGTTTTGCAGAGTTAACAGACAGGTCTGAAGGTTGTCGTGTGACCGTAGCGGGTAGGATAGCACCGCAAACATTATTTAACCTGACAATTTAATGCACCACTGATGTGCTCTACCTGGCTATTTTGTGATGGTGACTTATTTTACTCGTAGCCTGCCCATGATTAGGCCAAGCGCTGTGCGTGAGGAACGGGTTTTCTGGGACTGCGAGCAGCGAGGCGCACGCCCTAGTCTCCTGATGGGATAGCTGCCGTCTGTGAATGGGCATGTGCTCTGAAATGAAGCACCACTTTTTTCCTATAAGTTTTTTTTTTTTTTTTTTTTGAAAGAATGAAAAACAGTCGCAGTTCTCTCTTGGCTAACTCAGAGGAATGCGCACTCCAGCATCTCTCTCCCACCTTGCCGTGCCAGCAGCCCCTTCCAGCTACGTTCGTGAATTAAGATCCGTTTAAGACTCTGAAATGGAATCAGTCACAGCCGGGTAATCCCTAATGATCCACCACCTCCGAACTCCGGAATGTGGGCTTGTGGTCTTCTTTTATTCCAAAACCGAGAAAGAAGCGCCTTTTGTTTTGGATACACCGCAAAACACAATCATTCGCCATCACTCTTGTCTGTTTTATGACCATGTCTGTCTCCTTCCCTCTCCGTTTTCCTTTTATTTAGGGTTCTCTACTTACAAGACCATAAAACCTTCTGAATGCTTTCGGTCTTACTGAGAGCCCATTGGTTATCAAGGTACTGCAGCAGGAAAAGTCATCTGGAATCATTTGTTGCTTTAATTGGTGACAGCCTATCAAATGTACTCTTGTCATAGGAGCTTGTGCAAGGCCTGGACAACTGGCCTGCATATGCTGACAAGCCGAGACTCTGCTGTTATGGTAACTGACTGATGTGGATGGTGGAATGGCAGCCGAACCACCTATCTAGTGGCTTTCATATGGTGCCTGATCGGTCGATCACCAGCCTGCTGGAGAATTATGGGTAATGTCCTGCCACCAGTAGGGGTGACTGGGTTTCATTAAGATTAGGCACGAGACAGCCATCCAGAATTTCACCTGCTCCCAGTAAATAAGGCGCATGAAAACGAGCCACATTTTCAGTCTACAGTTTAGAGCTGCGCAAATTCTCTTGCCGTTACGTTCAAAGATTTGGCCGTTTTAATTCCAAAAGCAAAGAGCGGCTGTTGGCAGAGCATTTGAGGGAATACAAGAGCGGAAGGGGAAAAAAAAAGTAGGTTTATTAGGGCTTATTAAAAGCCTACGAGTAGAGGCAATTAGTAAAACTCAGGATTGAACCTGTTTGTAATTTGGCGCTTAAGCTTTTAAACGCTTCAAGGAGATTTGTTAGTTGTTGGAGCACAAGCAGGATCTTTCAGGAGCTCCTCACTCTGTGGGCTCATTAGTGAAGAATTCAGTCCCTGATCTCTTCCGTTTGCTGCAGTCTGCAACGCGGCGTAAAGTGGGCGCGCATCAGGCTGAGTCATAGGGGACACATGAGGTGTGGGTTTATGTGGACTATAGCAAATGAAAAAGGAGGTGCTTCCTCCTCTGAGAAATGGAGACCCCCCCCCCCCCAGCAGCGTGTTTCTATGGGTATGTTATGAATGGACATCCGCCGGTTCTGAGCAGTGGGGTCTGAAGGGCATGTTGACGGACCCCGGTTGAAAGCAGGCGGGGGACACACTTGAAGCCTGTGACATAACTGACCGATTCCCAGAAATTGTTCTCCGCAGTAGCCCAACTTTTAAGTGCGTGTCCTGTGGAGGGAGGTTTATGTGTCTCTCTTTGCCTACAAAGGTTACAGCGATACCATGATTGCCACTGCACTCCAGGGAGAAAAGAAAAAGAAAAATGATGGGGGGAGCAACATTCCCTCTTGTGTTATTTGTACATTCCTAAAAATAGCCCACCATTTTTCATGAGGAGGAGAGAGAACCTCGGCTGGAATTTCCGCTCTGGAGTTTGCTTTTAAATCCAGGGTTAGCTGTTTTGCTAGCATTAACACCGATGAAAGTCTGTTTGGGGGCAGGCGGGTGGGGGCTTTGGGGGAGGGGTTAAGTGTTTGTCCTCACCTCTCAACCGCCTTGCTACTGAACACTTTGCGCACCTACCCGCTTGTCCTGTTGTGTGTGTTTTTTCAATCGCCTCATTTGTTTCTGTCTGATGCTAGACTGATTCTACCGCAGGCACTAATGTTGCTGTGTGTTCAGCAGAAGGATGTGCTCAAAAGCTGAGCAATAAATCAGTTTGATATTAATTGAGCAATAATTGTGCTGGATTTAGCCCTGGGCATTCTTCCTTCAGTCTCATCTAACTTCCAGCTCCAGTCCTGCAATGCGGTAGAGGTGGGTAGAGGTGTGCATTAGTTTGTAGTGCCTCTCTTTGAATCATGAGAAATGGGCTCCTGAAAAGTGGCACCCCCCCACCAGTACTGATCTGTCCTGCTTTTGTGAAATGTACTGGAGTGGATAAAGTCAGTTTCAGCTCCACTTGTTATTTCTGTAGGTGTATTGCCAGGTGTCTCGTTGCCACTCTGCATGAGAGTGTCTGGCCCTCCACCCGCTGCCTCTCACACCCCGGGTCAGGGAAGACAGACTAGGCACATGTGTTTCTTGTGCCGGGGAGTCCTGAGAAGGTTTCTCAGATAGGGTGTGGTCGGACCTGCCGGGATTTACTGCCCTGGGCTCCGCAGTACCAGGGTTCCCGGGAGATAATCCAGCTGGGGACCTCCTCCCTTCACTCCTCTTGGGCTCAGCTTTACCTGACTCTTTAACCCTGCGCTCCAGTGCTCTGTTGTTGCAGTCAGGAGTTATGGGGCAGTGGGCTTTTGAAGCACTTGCCCGTGCAGCAGATCTTTGGTGTGAGCGGTCTGCTTGCGTTTTCTTTTTCATGTAAAGATGTGCACAGCCCTGACAAAGTCCACCCAAATCATGTGTGGGGTCACTTATTGACATGAGATGTTGTGACATAATTGCAATAGTCATTCCAGTACTTGCTCTCTGCACTTACTAAACTGTGTTTGTGAAGGAGGAAAATGCTATTAAAAAGTTAGACAAGTAAAAAATGTTGATCGACTGCAGGCCTTCTGTCTCTGTCTCTGTCTCTGTCTCATCCGTTATGTTCCCAGGGGACTGGCAATGTCTTGGGATTCTCATACCCAGGCTCACAAGAGCCCCCTGGTGGTGAGGCTCTGCCATCATTCTGAGGTGATTTACATTTCTTTGGATCCAAAAAAGCCTGCCAGCTGGGGGCTGTGTATGTTTTGAAAAGCCTTCATTAAAATGGCCGTGAGCAGCAGTGTGTGGAGAGGCCCCACAACCTCAGGGTGCCGCAGAGATGCTGGCCTCAGCGCAGGGCTGAGTGGGTGCTGGCGTCCGGGGGAGACGTTGAGTGAAGTGTGCGGTACCCAGGGCAGTGGCATAGAACTGGCTGATGAAAATAAAATCCGCTGAAAACTGAGATGAAAATAAAATCTGCTGAGAACTGAACATTTATGAGTAAAGATGAGAGCCAGGAGGCAACAAACATTGATTCACATACTGCCATCTTTCTCTCTCTCTCTCTCTCTCACACACACACACACACACACACACACACACACACATACACACACGCACACACATACATACATACACACACACAAAGACACACACACACGTACACACACACACACACACACACACATACACGCCTCCAGCCTTTCCACTCTGCGGCTGCAGTTTGGGGACAGCACCAGGGAATGCGTCTCCTGCAGCAGAAGGGGAGTATTTTTGGAAAGCCCGTGGCCTGTGGCGCTGCTGTTTTGGTGGGGTTGTTTTCTTTAATTGTGCGAGAGAAGCCTTCCCATCGTCATGGCCACGGTGGAGCCGTCTGCGCACATGGGGAAAGCTGTCTGGGGGCTGGCGGGGACCAGAGGAAGGGAGTGTGTGAGAGAGAAAGGGCCATGGAGAGAAGATGGGGTTACGACCCGCATGTGATAGAGGGAAAGGAAAGATTACTGATAGAGGAACTTGGAGCACGTGAATGACAGGGGGAGGGAGTGAAGGGAGGAGGTAGATGTGTAGAGGGACGGAGTGGAAGAGTGAAGGGGGGCAGAGTGAGGGAATGTGGAAATGTGAAAGACAAGAAGAGGGAGAGTGTTTTAGCACTGTGTGATGAGACTTGCACTCATGAGATCTCCTTGAGAACATTTTTCTCTCGCACTTCTCTGCGTATGATTGCATGCACTTTGACATGGATCTCTTGAAAGCCTGAGCTTTAAGTGGTTTGAATAGTTTTTCAAATGCCACGGACCCAGGACCACTTCACGCTGCCTCGGGCCATCCCGCATCTTATTAGGGGAAGAATCCTCCCCCTTGCACCAGGGTAGCATTTCGGCCTGTTCCCCTTATTTGGTCTGTTGTTCTGCGGAGCCGGGTTTCATGTTTAATGTTTAATCACGGCACTCCTGGAGGCCTTTAGAGTAATTAAGTACCTCCCCCCTCGCTCTGTCTGTCTGTCTCTCTCCCTCCCTGAGAGGTTGAACCCTTAACCTTGACCTCACTTGTTCCAGTAGAACTGCAAGTGTGAAAATATGTAATATATAAATGTGTGGTCACGCATTATACACAATGTTTACACACTCTTTCTCACACACCTTCTCTCAGTACCGACTCGCAAACACGCTCTCTCTCTCTTTCTCTCTCTCTCCCGCTCTCTCCCCCCCTCTCTCTCTCTCCCTCCCTCTCCCTCTCCCCTTTGCTCTCTCAATCTTTCAATCAGTTCTTTTAGACCCCCCACATAGTATCACAGCTGGGGGTTGCCTCTCCTGGTGAAAGTTCTCGGAAACTCAATCATGGGGGTGACTATTACCGTAGGTAGTCTATATGCACCTGGCCTGGTGACGAGCGCACACACGTTCACACACACACACACACACACACACACAAATGTATACATGCACACACACTCGCCAGTCACATTCTCCTGTCATAGACAGAGGAATATATAGGTTGATTGACAGTGAGGAGAGAGGCCATTACAACCCAACATGCAGGTGTGCACAAACAGACCCAGACACAGCCTGACTGCAAGGCCCACTGATGTACTAACTGTCTTAGAGTGATTTGCATGTTAGACAGGCATGTACCGTACACCTGTGCAGAAAGCTGCACTCATAAAATAAATCTCTGAGCCTTCCACATGGGGCTTTAGGGGCTAAAGTGAACTGCAGGCCATCTAAACCCCAGCTGATCTCATACAGGCCTCTTTATATGGAAAAGGTTTATAAGCCGTGATACATATCTGGCCTGGGAGGAAATGTGAGGCTTTAAAAACCCTTCCAATAGCCATTCACTGCATTTTCATTTCTACCTTTAATGAGTTGCATTTGCCTTTAAAAAATGAACGTTGCAAATTGTGTGCCGTAAACATACCAATTATACTATTAGAAGGCAAGGTTCTTATGATCGCTTTGGTTCTAATGAGAATGGACTTATGACTCCTACTTTTCTGTACTCTTGCTGTTTTATTAGCACTGACTTGATTCTTTAAATCAGTGTACATATGTAATAAACCATGTTTACACACAGTGAGCACTTTATTAGGTATTTATTAGGCATATTTCTTAGATTTATTAAGTCTTCTGCTGCTGTAGCCTATCCACTTACAGGTTTGACTCGTGTTCAGAGATGCTCTTCTGCATACTACTGTCACCTTCCTGTCAGCTTTGACCAGTCTGGCCCTTCTCCTCTGACCTCTGATCTCATTAACGACGTGTTTTTGCCCGCAGAAGTGCTGTTTACTGGATGTTTTTTTGTTTTTTGCACCATTTCCTGCAAACTCTAGAGACTGTTGTGCATGAAAATCCCAGGAGATCAGCAGTTTCTGAGATATTCAAACCACCCTGCGCCAACAATCATTCCACAGTCAGTGCAATGATTAGTCACTTAGATCACATTTCTTCCCCATTCTGACATTTGGTCTGAAAAACAGCTAAACCTCTTGACCATGTCTGCATGCTTTTATGCATTTAGTTTCTGTCACGTGATTGGTTGATTAAATATTTGCATTAACAAGCTGGTGTAACGGTCTACCTAATAAAGTGGTCACTGAGTGTATGTGGAGTGAAGCTTTTCACATTTATTATCATTTTTTTTCATTTTTAGAGTAGAGTAGGCTATTGCTTTGATTCGCCATGTGAGTTTTGTTCATCTTTAGATTAGTAAAACTATTCCTTTGATTCGTCCGGTGAGGTTTCTTCATTCTTTCCCCGTTTCCTAAATCACTTTGCCTTCTGCAGCAGACTCTGACGGCTATAATTCAGTAGGTCACATAGTGCCATCAGAACATCCATACGGCAGAACGCATCCGCCCAGGGACAGCACAGTACAGTGCCAAATAGGCACTCCTGTGGTGTTGTTGCCATGCTGATAAATCTGGGTCAGGTATTGTCTGCAGGTGTGCGCAGCAGTGGCTGCCATTTTGCACCTGGCTGTTATCACCATTTCCTGAGATAGCCTCACCTCCCTCACCCCTGCTGCCAAGCAACCAGTTTGTATATCTGCCCTCTTTCTGACCAGAGGAAGCCGGTTGATAATTAACAGGAAGTGGAAAGTCTGGCTCCCTGTTCTGTTTGGTTGCCTAGAGATGGTTGGACTGTCAGTGGAGTCGGTTGGCGGGTTGGCTGGTAAGCCTACCTGTGAGAACAACAGGCTGGCTACTGGCTTCCTTCACAGGGTTGGGTTGAGAACTTTTTTTATTTGTTACATTTCTTGCATTTCCTAACACTATCTGTTAAGACAGATGGCCTGTTAAGGCTTTGTTCTATTCTGTTTTGTTTGTTCCCGGTCCATGGAATGATCTCTATGTGTCTTATTCTGCCAATCAAATCACACTACATTGGTTCTTTGTCCTGTGTACCTTCAGCTTTGCCTCAACATGCACACTCATCATAGATCGAGCCAAGCACTTTCTTCCAAATATCTTACAAAGCACAAAGTCTACGTTTTTTATCCTCGGAATAAATGCAAAATCCACATGATCCTGTTTATAAAATAACTTTCCTTCTCCTGTTTTGATGTCATCTTCCCCCCATATCCTCCTCTCTTTCTTCCCTACTTACCCCTCTCCTGCTGACCCCGTAAATCCCGCCGGCAGACAGCTGACGGCACTGCACCTTCTGATGAACACTTCCCCTGTCCTGACCCCAGTGATTTAGTGGCCCCCGGTAGGCCAGGCCAGCAGTGCATTGTCTCAGAGAGGTGAGAGAATGAAACGGAGAGAGGGAGGAGGAGGAGGAGGAGGAGGAGAAGGAG
This sequence comes from Conger conger, assembly GCF_963514075.1. Classification (NCBI taxonomy): domain Eukaryota; kingdom Metazoa; phylum Chordata; class Actinopteri; order Anguilliformes; family Congridae; genus Conger; species Conger conger. The sequence goes on along the minus strand of NC_083772.1, from coordinate 25,862,244 downwards.
GGAGAGACAGAAAGAGACTGGTCCAGCTCACTGACCTGCCATCTAGAGACCATTTTAAAAGTGGGCTTTGATTTCCAGCCAGCTCCTCTTTAACACTTCTCTTCCCAGAGTGATGCTGGATGCTTTGATATGAATGGAGGACCAGGAACAGAGAGGAGCAGAGGTAGAAGGATGATTGTGTGGAAAGGCATGTGTAAGGATGTCTGTGTGTGGAGTGGAGTGGGGAAAGGACTGAGTGGAGTACAGACGGCCAGGTTCGTAGGGAGAGGGGAGAAGGATGAATGAGTTGGATAAAAGAGGATGAGAAAATGAAATGAGTGTGGTTCAGGGGTGAGACACGTGTGCCTTCACGAGCAATCTGCTGTGGTGTCTGAGACGTGTGTGCATACCAGAACACAAACCAAAGAGCCAGTGGTGTGTGAAGAGCCTTTCCTTTTATACAGAATGGCACACAGGAGAGAATCACTGAGATGCTCAGACATGTATTATTTTTAAAATATGTGCGTAGAAACTGAATTTTATAAACAATATCAATGCATCATACACTCAGTGACCACTTTATTAGGTAGACCTGTACACAAGTTTGTTAATGCAAATATTTAATCAGCCAATCATAAATGCATGGTCAAGAGGTTCAGCTGTTTTTCAGACCAAATGTCAGAATAGTGAAGAAACGTGATCTAAGTGACTTTGGGCATGGAATGATGATTTTTGGTGCCAGATGGGGTGGTTTGAGTATCTCAGAATTCACGCACAACAGTCTCTCGTGTTTGCAGAGAATGGTGCAAATAAAAATACATCCAGTGAATAGCAATTCTGTGGGCGGAAATGTGTTGTTAATGTCAGAGGTCATAGGAGAAGGGCCAGACAGGAGCCGGAGACCAATGAGTCTAAAAAATGAGTCTAGTAAATACTTAAAGTGTTCACTGAGTATCTAAACAGGCTTAAACAGAAAGGTGATCCACAATAAGTGTATCAATGGAACAGTTTCAAGGCCACCTTTTGACAAGGTCTATTTTATTGCCTCCTCAGAATAAATCACATCCTCATTTGTAGTGTGGTAATCTGGATACGGTATATCTAAGGAACATATAGATTAATATGTTGATTAAACGACAAGGGGTCCAAGGACAAGCTATGTGCAAGTGGCAAGGTCTGGTGCATGATGAAAATGAACAGAGGAATAACTGACAAGTTAATTACAAATAAAGTGGGAAGGAAGGGAATGATAACCTGTTCTGACCTTTCCTTTTTGTGATTGTCTGGCTTTGATGTAAATGTCGATGGGCCAGTCCAAAAACAATTAGCCTGCGGTTCTTTGAGGAAAAGGCGTTTTGATGGTTGTGTAAAAATGTGCGATGGATATGATTTGCGCTTGTCGGGAAATTTGCGATGGCTTTATCGTCTCTACACTTTCACCCTTTGATGTCGCGGCTGCAGGTGTCTTCCCTTTGATGTTGGTCGAAACGCCGCGTGAGGGCTCGGCTCGCGCTTATCCTGCGTCAGTGAGGGATGAAAGTGTCCTCTTTCTCTTCTCTGTCCTCTTTCTCTTCTCTGATCTTCCACTAGATTTAGGGGCAGATAATAGGAATGGCATCAGGAGAATGGATGTGTTTGACTGAGCTGGGGACAGTCCATGTCATGCTGAAATGTGCGTCTCAAACCCATGAGCTGGAGGTCTGAACCTGGAAAACCAGAGAAAATCGGAATTACATTACGATTGGACTGTGCGTTATATTGCAACCTTTATTGTAGCCCCACATATTTTGTAGCCTCACGTAATTATGGCGCCCAAGATTGCCATTTTAATCCATTCATTCCTGTGAGTGTGATATATGTAGGTGCTATATGAATAGCGGTCTGCCAGTGGTTTCTTTGAAAATTCCAAGTGCATGACAGCTAATGTTAGCAATTGTTGCTTGTTAAGGTTTTCTTTCAGGGATTGGCTGTGATAACCTTATATGGATCTGAGTTTTAAAAAGTTCTTGTCACACAAGTTAATCCCACTTTTTGGAATCCCTTCTCACACAAAACCACCCCACCATGGAAAAACAGAGGCGAGTGAGGTACTGTTCCGGATAAAATCTAAAATCAATTTAATTGGCTCGACTACCTCACAGCAAGCTGACTAGAGGGAACTCAATACGGTCCAATCTACCCCCCGTAACTCTGCAATTTCAATAAAACATTCCTTCAATTATATCAAGTTGAATGGGAGTTTCTCTCTGACCTACACTCAATGGGAGGTTTTCTCATTCAGGTGCCACAAGGTTGGCTTGCCTTCGTGTTTTCTGAATGGTTCACATAGCGGAGTGACTACTTCTAGAATGGAATAGAACTGAAACAAAAGAAAGGTTCATTTTTCTTTGATGTCTGTCTTGCGTTATCCTGTCCATTTTGCCAGGCGGAAACAGAGGAGACTTGGGTTCATTCTGAATGAGCAGGTTAATTCTGAATGACTGGCTCCATGGTGATAGCACCTACCTCTTGACTGACTGGAATAGCACACTCACGCTCAAGAAACTGAAATATTTTTCTTCAGGTTTTATCCTGGGACAAGACATGAATGCCCAACAGGAAACTCCTGAATAATACATACCTTCCTGTTTAATGGCTTTATGGTCTGGGCTTCTAAAAGGAAAAATGATAGAAAATGGAAATGTTACGCTCTATTTAGCAGTGCTTGTGCTGTTTTTGTCCCAAACCTGGTGATTCAGTGTTGTTTTTACCTAGCTACTGTTTCTGTTACTGTTACTGTTTCGCTAGCTACATGTTGTTTTGAACAGTAAAATGATAACGCACAGGGAACTCATACTTTCATATCTGGGGACATTTGGGGGAGAGGCCTAACTGACAATACTCAAGGAGACTGAAAATGCATGTGCTTTTTACTATGTTAGTGTGACTGTTGTTCAGTTCTGCTTTCACAGTAGATGTTCAGCATGAAAGCCACACCAACACCTTGTTAATAATGCATACCTGGTTTCTGGTTGATCATGGATTGACTGTGTAACATTACTTATCTGTAGGAAAGAGGAAGAAATGCTGATGTTGGTGTTCCTAACCACAGTAACATCCTAAACACTCACAGGATTCTGAGCAAACGTCCTGTCTCACCTAAATGGGATTTTACACTTCTGTAGGGTTCGTACTGTATTTACATGGACAACATTATGTTTATACTTTCAATACTTCTAGCATGGACAGAAAGTATTTCAAGGGCAGTCATATACTATATGTATGACTGCAGTGGCAGGTTGCATAAAGCAGAGGTAGTAACCTTATGCTGTTCAGTAGAACAGATGCGTTTTGCCTCTCTCTTACGGTCTGTGCCTCCCATAATGCAGTGTGGGCATCAGTCACCTGAGGTCTTTATAAAATGGATGTGATGGGCCAACTGTATTGTGGTGTTAATGAAACTGATTGGCTGAGCAGATGCTTACCGTGGGTCCTGTACTCAGATGTCCGCAAGGAGGTCCTCCCAGGGTTTGCTTGCTCTCTTTAGTTTAGGAGAGCTTCCTCTGCCTCTACCAGGACACAGGACCTCTCAGCCTCCCCTCTCCCTCCTGCTGCTTCCTGTAACTGCCCCTCCCCCGTCCACTGTGGAGGACTTCCCTCCACTGACAGAGCCTTTGCAATGGTATCTGCCACTGGTTTCGCTAGCTGTGGCCAGGCCTGTCTCCTCGCACTTGGCCCGGTTCTGCGGTGATGGAATTCTTCCAGGGTGCCATCCATTAAACTTGTTAAGAGAGAAGCTGCAGTAGTCTGGAGTGTTTGCATTTGCGTCTGTTCATTCTCAAAGGCCGGTGTGTGTTCTCTCAGCGTCTCTGAGAGCAGTCAGAACTCTTGGATCTTCCCGCCGCTCCGAGCTCGGCTGCTCTCCTCGGCCCACGCGTACGTCGAGCGAGCATGTGCTCAGCCCGCTGGCTCCGCGGAGGGGCGCCTCTCCGTTGCCGTGGAGACCCGCTCCCCCCCTCCTCTTCCCCCGGCCCCGCAGTGCAGTGCTGCTGTCGGCTGCCTGAGTGGCTCAGTCTGCCTGGGATCAGGATCTGCTATTGATTGGTGGAGTCTGGCAGGCTGGCTGTAGCCTCTTCCCCAGCTTGCTGCTTCTCATTACAGGCTGTGCACCAGTCGCTGCAGTACCTGGCGGAGACAGCACAGGCATCGGAGACCGCACGGGGGAACGCCTGGGGGGCTCAGAGAAAAGTGCGTTCACACCCCCAGACAGCCTCAGAGATTTGAGGTGGCCGGGGGGGTGGGGGTGGGGCGCTGACGAGCGGAACCGTTATTGGATTTGGCGGCGGCGGCGCTGGGGAGGGGGGGTTAACTGGGAGGGCTGGCTGGAGGACGGCAGGGGCTGATTTTCGGCGGGGACACGCGTGTCGGGCGACACACCGGGCGCGTCCCGCATGCTGCAGATGGTGCGGACGCTCGCTCAGTTCACCATCGCTCTGGAGGAGATGCAGGAGAACGGCGAGAGCGCAAGCGATGATGGGGGCGCGGGGGAGGAGCCTCAGGACCGGGGCGCTGCCGAGGCCAACGGAAACGGCAACCCCGCGACCGCAGGCCAGGTAGAGCGCGCTGTCCGCGCTTCATTCTGCCCTCTCTGCCCTCTCTGTCCTTTCCACCTGTCTCCGTCCCTCTACCCCTCCTCTCCCTCCACCGCTAACCCTCCTCTGTCCCCACCTCTAACCCTCCTCTCCCTCGTCACTCGGTCGCTGTAGTTCTGTGGTAGGACCCAGTCTTACAAATTTCTCTTGAGAAAGATATAGCTGTAAATCTAGCCGTGAGTGGCAAAATAACTATCACTGTGTCTGCATGTTGTTTCGGCTGTGATGTAAACAGACAGGCGTGTGACTGATGGAGGAGTGGATGGAAGGTGTGGGCATCGTTCTGCTTCCAAATTTGGCCCTCCAGAGATATGCACTGTAGCATGGTGAGCCTTGTGTACGGTCAGGGCTTTGAATCACAAGAAAGAGCTGCTCTCTTTCCCCTCCTCTCCTGGAGGCTCCGTAGAGTCTCTGACCACGGTGCCGGTTACCTCTGAATGGTCATGCCCTTAATTGAATTTGGCTGGGCGATACACGCCTGGAAACGCAATTACCATATTGCCTGCGGTCAGCCAGACCTTAAATACCTAATTCACGGCTGTGAATGTGTTCATTCATCTGCCATTCTCTTCCTCCTCCCCTCCCCACCACACAAACGCGCTCCGCGTCCTTCCATTTCTTGAAGCGGTCTCCTTAAACCGTGCGATGCACGGTTGTTAGGGAGACGTCTGAGAACCGTGTGCCCGCTCTGTGCGTGGAGAGAAGGTACACACAGAGCAGTCATCTTCTCAGCATTGCTGTGTAGATAGGTTGCGTGATTATATTTTTGTTGGTGGATGCTGACCACTGCTGCCACGGGCGACCGGTGGCCAAAGGGAGGCTGCTCGGGTGCAGTGTCCGAGCGTTGCTCAGCGTCAGCGTGACCCTAGACACAGACTCTAATCTCCGCTAATCTTTCCCTGTCTGCCGAGGAAGACGTGGAGATGAAGGGGGCAGGTCCCTGCTCTGTCAATAAGAGCATTAACTCTGAACAGGGCTGCGGGCGCTGATTACTGCTGTCTTCCTTCACACCCAGCAACAAGTGCACGTCTGCCTGGCGATCGGCAGAGCAGCAGGGTGGGGGGGGAGGGGGGGCGCGGTGACGATGCAGTGATTGTCACTGGCACTCTGAGACCGCACGCACAGTCTTTCCCCGTCTTCTTCTCTGCATGTTCTCTTCTAGTGCCAGGCATGTGTTTTTTCTCCCACCCAAATGAGTAAAATCCTGTCACTGTCAATTGGGAGGGGAGCAGTTTGTGAGAGATGCATTGTCGAGTGTTGTTTCTCTGCCTGTCTCAATGTCGGGGCATGTCATGATTCTGTAATCCATTTTGTTCTGAACGCTCTGAAATCGAAGTCAATTTTTAGAAATCAAAGTAAATTCGCTTTGGACCAATTGAGTGCTTGGCCTCTTTCTTCTCGGATCAGGTTCCGTCCGTCAGTGCTGTATCTCAATCAGAGTGCTTTTATTGTTACCAAAATTGTATTGGTCACCTCAGCCCCCAGCAGTAAAGGGACATCAAAACGCTGGATGTTGTTGCTTTGTTACGTTGTTATGTTGCTGAGTGACTGTGCAGCATATTATACATAACATATACAGAACTGGTGGAAATAGCACTTTCTCATGCCTTCATCTGGAATGCTTGGGGGATTTTCTGTTTGTTTTGGTCTCCTGAGAATCAGTCCGACATCGGGAAATCCAGGCATGCAAAGGAATGCAGGATGAAATAACAGGGATGCCCAATTCCGTTTGATATCGCCAGACGTGGTGGTCATCCGTGCATCCCCATGGGCATTAGGCAATCTGCCCATTTTCACCCAGCATGGCGTGCTACAGTGGATTGATCTCGTATGGCAGTGAAGGTGTGTGTGTGTGTGTGTGTGTGTGTGTGTGTGTGTGTGTGTGCATGTGTGGACATGAGTGTGTGGGCACACACAGTCCAATATTGATTGTCATTGCGTATCTGCTACAGTCTCTCTCACACACACACACACACACAAAGAACACTGTCTGCCCTCGCCTGTGGCACCGTTAGTCTTGCATAATCTTGACAGATGCCTATGGTGTAATGGCTGATCGTGTTTCCAACCACAGCCGCGAATCCCTCCTGCGGGGAGTCCGGAGTGAATCAGGCAACACAGCCGATTTCACTGCAGTGTGGGTGGGCTCCCAGGGAGAGGAGGAGGAGGAGGAGGGTGAAGGGGGGTGTTATGCGTACAGGCTCCGTTTCTGCAGTGCTGTTGTCAGGGCCTGTCACCGAAAAGAAGGTCTCTGGGGGCGGGGGCGGATGACAACACTGAGTAAAGGTGGGTGGAGGAACTCTCGGACCCAGGTGCTAGGCAACTAGCCTCCATATTCCTGATGGGTTTACCTTCTCTTCTCGACACTCGCCTGTCCTTCCTGTACTGCCAGGGCGTTGTTTTCTTCCCGAGGCAGTGCTAACGTTCCTGACAGTGTCACACTGCTCATGTTACACCCTGCATTTGCTGATGGTTTATCATCTGCTTTCTTGCTTTCAGGTTCTTTCTTTTTTTTAGAAATTGTGTTTCTATATTACCTGGATAAGTGTGTGATTGTAGTAATCTAATGGATCGATTCTGTAAATGGGGCCATGCTTTATCAGCTCAGAGACATTGACAGATTGATAGCTGTTGATGCATTTTGTTTCCAAATCCTGCCTGTCTGTAGGTATTGTAAACATCGGCAAGGTTTCAGCCAACATTCTGCATTTAGAGGGAAATTAGATCTGTCAGTCTCATAAAAGGGAGAATGATGGGATATGGTCTCACCCTCTCCCTCCCCTGCAGCCAAAACATTAAAAACAGAAAACCCCCATAGTGCATGCTTTGAATAACTTGTCATTTAGCCCTATTGGTGCAAACAATTGAGTCATATTTGAATAGGCCCGTGTCTGGGTGGCACCGACGATGGAACACTTCAGTTCTAGGTTGGTGGATCTGGTGGCTCTCACAGTGGGAAGACTATACAGAAAGCACAGTCTGTGTAGAGGTGAGCGCTGCTCTCTGGCTCAGAATTATGTTCAAGTTTAATTTATGGACACTGGCATTGAGCATGAAGTATAATATTGATTTTGAATAAGTATGAATCTGCTAAGAAGATTTGAACAGAGCGGGTTTATATAATGGGGTACAATGTGTGTGAGGTCCACTTCCTCAGCCACAATCTCTTGTATCTTAATGACCTAGGCCTTGCAGAGCCCAACAGGATAAGCACCAGCTTCAATGTACAGCCACAACACTTAAATGCTTCGCTCCAAGCCAAATCCATTTTTTGTGAAAAACACCAGCCCTAACCATTTAGCCATGCTTGTGATGTGCATGACCTTTCCTTTCAGTCTTGTATTTGTCAGTAGTGTTAACACGGTTACCATTCTCTACGCATAACCTCAGTCAAACATTCTTCCTGTTTCACCTCCTGTATGGGGACCTCTCTCAGAATAACCATAATCCAATATGAACTTACTGAAAAGACAAAAGAACCAGCATTCCTGTTTGGAAAAATGGCCTCTTTCATTAACTCGGGTAACATCCATCCTAAAAGTAGTACACTTTTAGGAATCAGTAAGGGAAGGTACACTGCAAAATCCAGTCAGCTCTGTGCTGCTGTATCGAGACCGGTTAGATGCTTACTGTACATTTTGTGAAGGAAAAAATTATAAACGTGCATACTTTTCTTAATTATCATCATTATTGTGTTCCACATGGGTTGGACAAGACCATGATTTGGAGAACAGTAAGCCACAGGTCATTCAAAAAATAAACATAAAAAAAATTGTGACTCATGTTTGAATTGTTCCAAGCTGCTTATACCTATGATTAATAACCTGTTGTTAGCCAGCTACCATGAATTTAGATAAATTGCTTTCATTGAATGGATCAATGAGTAATGGAAAGGTTTAATGGGATCTCAATGGCAGATGGATTTTTGTCTTTGTGGAGGAAGGCTTTTTTTGCATTACGTCTGTGATATGAAAAAGGCGCAGATATCACATTTTCTTGTAATATAAAGGCCCCAAAGTACCTGGCATCTAAAGAGAAAAGGTTTTCATTCTTATACAATGGCAATCTGTCTAGATAACTGGCTAACCAATGACAAATGTTACTTAATTACTGATGTTTAGAACATCCGATTTTGATAATCATCATTAGTGTTTTTAGATATAGAATTGTGTTGAACCGCAAAATGTATGTTAAGGCTTGTTAGCTAGCTAATCCACAAATGGTTTTATTATAAGGGTAATTGGATAAGAAATCGAACAGTTCAAACTGTTTACATGTTGAAAGTATCTTCCTAGAGCACAAACTGTTGACAGTAAGTGGGTGTGGACTCCATGGTCACATTTAGGACTGGGATGGTCTGAGGTGAGTTGCCCAGTCCTTAGAGTAAGGAACCACTCGATCAGGACAGTCTGACATTGTGTTGATTGACTCATTGGTTTAGCAGTGGTTAAAACAAAGAAAATACATGCTTTCTTAATTATTTCAAATGATAGATGTTCATACTTTGCCATTCTCAAGCTGCCTTCTTTACATTAAAAGACACTATTTTTACTTACTTGTGCATCTTAGGTAGTTGGTTAGGTTATGTGTGTTCGTGTTAAAGGGTAATCTGTGTGTTCAGGCAGAAAAAATATACTGTTTGTATTTGTGGCATACACATGCATTGTTAAATCTGCTGTGTGTGTGTGTGTGTGTGTGTGTGTGTGTGTGTGTGTGCCAGAGGTTGAATGTATGTGCTACAGTCCAAGCGTATAGCCCACAGTCTGTTTGCTGAATGTGTCAGACTGACCCTTCCATCTCTTTCTCTGCACCAAACTGCCACATTCCACTTTCACCTGGCAAGTTAGAACGGGGGGGAAATAATTTGTTCTGTACTTAAGCTGCTTGGCGTGGTGAATTTCGGTAATACCGGATAGGATAGGGCCTGCTCACCGCCGGCTGTGGTGGGCGAGTGTCTGTGGGGACAGGTGGGCATAGCAACAACTGACTATTGCTGGAATGTACTCTGAGTGGTCAGTAGTACTAGAGCGTAGGTGTCCATGTGTGCGTCATAAAAGTAATACTGAGCTACTAATACCGTGTAATGGCCAGCTACACGGATGTGTGCATGTATTGTACATTGTGTCACCAAGGTGATACTGCCGGTTACACAGGGTCATATCTGTGACATTGCTGAAGTATACAGAGACCTGCTCTAGAACATAAAGAATGTCTTCCTTTATTGCCACTTTCTGTGACACCACCCCTGTGCTCCTCTCTTGCGCTTCTCTTCTGTTTGTGACTCTGTGGCCCTCCTGTTTATTTGTTTTCCTGCTGTGGCCCAACTCTTTCCAGCAAACAGGAAGGAACTGAGCATACATCTTCTTGGTCTCACTAGGAAGGCTTCATGCGTGTTCTCCTTGGCACTATGGCCTTGTTTGAATAGTGTAAGGTTCCGGGCACATGAGATGGTATGATACACTCTGTAATTCAGTGGAAATATCAATTTTTGGACCACAGGCTGCATGTTTTTCCGGATTAGTCGGGTGGCATTCTCTGACCTCGTTTTTCTTAGAAAATGATACAGTCAGGCATAATATGATTATATTTGCATGATGTTCTATACACCTGTATTAGATTAGTGTTATGTATCATAAGTAATATAACTTCACAAAGCACGTCACTCAGTGATGCAAGCACTAGTACAGGAGTATTTTGTTTAGTTGACTGGGGTTTTGGTTGGATTCCATTCATCAAATTACATATGAATGTGTTTCTCCAGATATAATCCCCCTCTTCAGAAACAAAGCTATTTATTTGTATTTGAAGGTGCTATTGAGGTATTATGTCTGTAAAGGGTAAGACCATTGAAAATAATGTAATTAAATCATAAATGTTGGAATACTGACACATTTGGATTTGAAATAAACAATGAATATGACTGTAAAATGTAGTCAGCTTTTCAAGAACTCTCCTTTTAATGTGCTTTTTAGTTATAATAGTGTGGGGTTCTATTTATGGTTCTATTTATGTTCTATTTTAGACATGCCTATGTCTACATCGTGGAGAATTTTCTTGACCTGTTTAACAGTTGAAAGAGTTTTCTTGACAAAGTATTTGGCCAGCCACTACAGTTGTGTATCGAAGAATTGATTTAGACACACCCTATTGTTTTGGCTGTCTTGGAATGATTTATTCTGATTTCTCAGCCTCATGTTGGTCTGCATTACTCGCATTGACACTTATTTGGTCCTTGTGTTGAGAGACAACAGTAACAAGTCCAAATGCAAACCTGGCACCTAAAATCAACTCTAGACCTTTTGTTGGCTTTCTTGTGTTTGAAATAATAATGCAACAACACACATCTGTCCAGGAATACTTACGGACTGCACTGTAGGGTACTCCTGTCTCTCATCACCCAAGGCGGTGATGGTGATGCTTGGCTGCCAGCTCCCTCTCTCTCATTCTCTCTTTCTTCTTACTGTGGAGCTCTTGGGTGCTTAACGATGCATTCTGCATTCGACTGTGAATACAACATTGTTTTATTTAGTCACCACGAGAAGGAACAGAGAAATAGGACGTGGACGGACAAGTACTTCATGACCTCACATCTGAAATAAGAGCTTATTGTTTCCAAGGGCTGGTGGAATGCAGTGCACCTCTGCCTTATTGTTATAATAGTAGCCTTTTGTGGTACTCCTGGTGAATGGGTTTATGGGTATTGTAGTTCTGCCCTCTGCTGTATAGACAGCCATATCAGTCCAGATGGATGGATCCAGGAAAGGTGTGCTCCGCTGTCTGTTAGGATTTTTATAATTGTGTTAAACGTCATATCTACATATCTGAAAAGCTATTGGGTACATTTTCAAAACTTTTATTTTAAGGTGATGTCAGCTGCCAATGTTTCGTATACTAATTTGACTGCCAAATGACATTCAGCCATTCTTTACAAATTCTGTTAGCACTCTATACAAACAATAAAATTTGCTTTGGATCATAGACTTTTTTGATGTGCCAATCTACGGCCATTACTGTATAAACGTGCAGTTCTTTCAGACTGTCGAACAAGTCCTGGTCTGCAGCAGGCTGAGCAGTCTCGCAGCTAAAGATATGAGACCTTTAGTGTCCTGCATCGAGTGTGAAATTAACTCCCATAATCCAGCCTGGCACCAGGTCTCTTGAAGCTCCCCCATAAGATGAAAGTCTGTGGTTATCTGTGGTACATGCCCAACTGAACCTGATGTGTTTACTGACTGTGGAGGGCTTCAGAAGAATTCAGTAGCAGCAAAACGAGGAAAGTCAGGGAGGGAAATAGAGTTTACCCATGCTAGTGGTGCATTCCTACCCCCCTACCTACCCCAATAACTGCTCCTCTAGAGTGTTGTCAAATGTCTGTACCCACCCACTGAGACAGAGGGAAAGCAAGGCACCATTGCATTTGGTGTTCTGTCCTGGCATTTTTTGTGTTTGTTTGCTTTTCGGTCGTGGTGGTTTATTTTTAGTTGAAGTTTAGGAAGAATAAAAATGAAACTGCATTCCCTCTAAAAGAGAGCTATTTGTGATAATAGTGCGGAACTCTGCTAGTCAGAGCAGCGGGGGTGCTGGAGGACAGATGCCTTTTGCTGCAAGGACCTTTTGTGTTCCCCGTGCTATATAAATCAAAATCTTTATTGCGCTGCTCAGTCTCTAGCACAAACACACCGGCACCAATGAAATGCCTTCTCCAGGTAATAAACATTACTACACCCAAGACAACCTGAATCGCTAAGTGTTAGCGCATCGGCGTGCCTGGCAGGAACTGGGCTATGCGGAATATTTTGGGTTTGATTCCAGTGTTCATTTTAATCCTACATCGTTGTGCCTTTAGCTTGTTGTCTTTTGTAATGAGATTTTTTTTTTTAATAAGAGGACCTCGGGACTTTCCAGGGTGTAGACAGAGCTCTAAGCAGCTCTACAAAACACAACACAATACCTGAAGCTAAAGCACAATCAAATATTTAATGTTGTTGTTAACAGGTAATGAATGCATGTTATTATTTAACCTGACTAAACATGGTTTCATACAGTGAAACGCTTTGATCATTTGAATTGTCAGCCTGTGGCGCCACATTCTAATCTACTGTAAATGTATGTACAATGTGAAAATCCAATAACGGTAGCATTTGGACCAGTGTCATCCAAATGACGTGGCAACGCAGTGGGGCTGACTCCGCCCTGTTTCTCATAGCAACCAGCTCCGTGAATAGGGTCACCGGGAACAGAAGTGGAGAAATGTGCTCTGCGATACAGAGTGACCTCGTCAGACTGCCAATCTCACTGCGACGGGCAAATGGGCCAGGCCCGTGAACAGCCTGTTTCCAGGGGTCAGGGTTGAGACGGAGTGGCAGCGTGTTGCTCGCTGGTCCTCCGATGTTTTGGTGCGTCTCGGAGTCGCGGGAAACCTCCAAGCCAAGCGTGTCCGGCAGGATCTTGTGTTTCTGCCAAATGTTCTCCCCAAGCCGTCGTGTGTGCTGAACGAGTACAGCTTTGGTTCCATGTGCTGTAAACTTGATTTCATACCGTTTATGCTCCTGTACGGAGCTTAAAATTTATTTTTAAGGGCTGCTGCAGATGTTGTTTACATGATGGGAACGGCAGAATGGGCCAAGTCACATGGGTTTCCCCAGATTTCGGATTTTTCTGAAACATACTATATTTAGTTGGCTGAATTTGGAAATGCCAATATTGAATCTGAAAAAGATGCTCTTTTGATTTAAGACGAGTATAATACTAGACGCTGTGTGTGTGTGTGTTTATGTGTATGTGTTTGTCACGTTAGTATGTTTCTGCTGTTGTTCACTCTTTGTTTGTGTAATATGTGGGTCTAGATTGTTCTTATGCTTGCATATGTGCGCGGAGAGGCCTGACTGTTTTGTTTGTCCACTGCAGGATATGAGAAGACATGTGATGATGACCCTTCTCGACACAGAGCAGTCCTACGTGGAGTCCCTTCGCACTTTAATACAGGTGAGATGACCACCTGCCTTCCCGGGGGGCCAATAGTCCCTCACTCGTGGCCCTCTTTCAAAGATACCACAGATGTAGCTAGCCCCCGTAAAGCCCTTTTGAACTTCCGCAGAGAGGAAGTAGTGATCCCACCCAACCCTTACATTCCCCCTTCTTCTATTTCTTCTTCTTCTCCGCCTCACCCTTCCTCACCCACCCCAGCCTCTACAACACCTCCCAGCTCACAGATTGTCCAGATCGCAGATTGTTATTCCATGTTTCTGTAATGTATGGATGCAGAAATGCAGAATGGTAGAACAATATTTGGAAGGAAAATGATTAAATGCAGCTTAAATGCAATTTGAAGCTTGTGGTTTTGAAGTGGTTTGCTCTTATACATAAATTGTATATTTAATACATCTGTTGCTGTCCTTCCACACCCCACTTCCTGTTTAGGGACAAACTGATCCTTTCTCTTCCTCCTGGTCTTGACGCTTGCTGTTATGTAACGTCGCATTGTAAGTGAGAGTGAACACTCTTGATGCTCTGTGTCGAAAGGGTCCAGGGACACCATTGTGTCGTTAATCAGAAGAAGCAGGAGGAATCATAATAACCTGGTGGCTTTAGACTGCCTTAGAGCTTCCAGAGGACCCATTTCTCCCAGTTTTCATTTAGACTGTGCTGTGTTGGGGAGGTTGTCGTCGGGAGACACTCCATCAGGCACCGTGCCTTTTTATTTCGCGCTCCCTGAGTCATCCGCACATTACAGCAGTAGAGTGGCAGGCGCACTGTCGCCATGGCTACAAGGTGAGACTGGTTTGCAGCAAAGCAGCGTACAACAGACCGCTACCTTCACCTTATCAGGGGTGGTGTGAAATACAATTGAGGCTGGACAGTAGCACTAAACGGCTAAATCTCATCAGTCCGGAACACAGGCCGCCAGTTGCCACGGCACTCGCGACCCCGCATCCATCAACCAATTATTTTGGTGTTCAGAAAAGGGTCTTTGGGAATGGATTTGTCTGTTGAAATTTGTGTCTAACCCCGCATATCAAAGCGAATTCAAGTTATTTTCAGATCTTACGTAATGTCCATGGGTGACACATTAATACTGCGATGAGAGAGATGGCTTCAGGCATTTCACATTCTCCAAAGGTAGCGAGTGCTCCTGAGGTTAGCAGGGAATGGTGCACTCCCGGCCGTTCTGTGTGATCTCTTTTAGACGTGCGTATCCAACAGCCACCCTGCATAAGGACATGCCGGAGGTCATGAGGAAATTGCACAGGATCTCAGCTTGTACATATACCAAGTCCTTAAGTCCTATGCTTTGGCATGGTTAGTTAGCAAAACTGTTATCTTGTGCCTTTGTACCTGCGGCACAGAGTGATGAGTCTCCACTAGGGGGCGTCCCGTATGCCTGTACTGTGGGGCTGTTCAGTCCCCACACTTCAGGGGAGTCTGGCTCCTGGCAGGTTCTACCTCTTCTGCTGATCAGAAAATGGAGAGGCTGTTGGCAAAGGGGAGGTAGCTGCCATGGAAAGCTCTGAAGACAGCTTTTTTACTGTTTATGTTTCATTTGCCGCTTGCCCGAGGCCATTAGAGGGGGGAGGGGGGTTTTGAAGGGTGGGGTTGGGTCAGGCCAAGCGGACAGGTGGTTGCTGGTCCGTTGAATGGCTATGACTCAGCGCTTGTTCCGTCTCTCCTGAACTCCTGAAGGGTTTGTGGATGCTTTAACTGGAGCGTGGAGCTTTGTGGGGACTTATTTGGAAGCATGAGTCATGTGTGTTTGGAAACTGATAAAAGATGCGATGATGACAGTGTTTAATTCTGGCAGTAACCGGGGTTCATACTGTAGCACTGCTGCCCTGCGATATAGCCCTTCCTCATGGGAAAGCAGCGCTGCTTGTTTTGGTGTGCCTTATATGGATATATTCCAGGATGAACTCTGGGATAATATTAAGTTTCTCTAGCTTGTGACAGATTCCACACTGGCTTCCGGTTGCACTAGCCTGTGTGCGGGGAAGAAAGTGGAATTTTACAATAATATGTGTATATGTGTGTGTGTGTCCTTTTTTGTCACAGTTCTTTTCTTCTGTGTGTGTGTGTGTGTGTGTGGCACCCCTGTGCACCCACAGAGTCTGTGCATGCACGTTAACATTTTCATATGTGTATGTGTGTGTGTTCACGCACACAAGTTTGTATCTTGTGTGTCACAGAACTGTTCTAGGGCTGTTTTGATGAAAGGAAATTCCTCAATCCCTCATGGGGTTTTCAGAGAAACAGATCTGGACATTATGACTGCCGTCCACTGTGTTTTCAATTTCAAAGCAGAGGATATGAAACTAAGGGTGTGGCTACACTCCCGATGCCACGGAAACCCTTGGGGGTTCACCCTCAACCCCAACCTGGAAGAGGGAGACGGGCTTCAGCTAATGTTTCTGTCCCACACGTGGGAACCACTGCTACTGCAGAAAAATGATAGACATTTAATGAGCGCGGTCCTTTTCCTGTCATAAAAATGGTTTGTTCCTGCCTCTAAATCTCTCAAAATCTGTCAAGTGCAGGTCAGATTGGCCAAATTATCGGAAATACACTTTGTAACATTTGGTCCATTCTTCTCTTTTTCCTTTTTCTCTCATCCTCTTCCTTTTTCATTCTTTTGCCCCTTGTTCACTTCATCTCCCACTTCTCCCTCATCTCTTCCCTCTGATTTTCCTCCATTTCCTGTCGCCTCCTTCCATCTCTCACATTCTCTCCCTCTCTCTCTTTCTCTCTGTCTCTCTCTCTCTCAGAGTTACATGAAGCCTTTGAAGCACCCAGACAACTCCCCCCTGTGTGACCCCTCTCTGGTGGATGAGATGTTCTACCAGATCCCAGAGATCCTGGAGCACCACGAGCAGTTCTTGGAGCAGGTCCTTGTATGTGTCAACGACTGGCATGACCGGCAGACTGTCGGGCAGCTACTCATCGAATCGGTGAGTCATTCATCGTGCACAGAGCCAGCCCGGCAAATAGGGATGTCAGCTCCTAAACCTGCCATTGTAGTCAGCCGCAAAGTCTGGAATGTCACACGTAAATAAACACATTTTATTTCTGTATTTGATACTATACGATGGATGCCTTTTATTATTTTATTTTTTTATATATACTAACAGAGACCATCTGCTCTACTGGTTTCTCTAAGCAGTCTGGTTCCTTGATCACCTAGGTTGAACAGCATAGGAATCCCATTCCACAAGATAACCAATCAGCTTGTTCCTTTCCAGGCTTAATTATCCATAATATGGCTAATTGGCAGCAGTGTCTCCCAGACAGGGCAGGTCACTGAGGAGCTGGGGCTGGAGCCAGAGTGGGGTTGTGGCTGTCAGCACCTCTTAGCCTCGTGCCTCTTAACATGGCTCTTAACACGGCACTGCCAGAGGAGCCGTCTTCGGCCTGGTGAAAATAAGGTTCACCATAGTCATGGGTCCCCACGTTACAGAGGAGACACTGTCACATTCTGGCCTGTCTGTTGAGCTGCTGTGGTAGCCTACATCAACATCCCCTCCTCTCAAATGCAGCTCCCAGCTTTCTCCATTCCGTCAACACCTCCACCCGCCTATGCTATCTCTCTGCTTCGTCCTGTCATCAACACCCTACCCTCCTGTTAGTAGCTCCTCACGTCACACTAAAGAACCTCCCCACACCCCCAATTGTGGTTCCCTACTTCACACTCGCTTCAATGCTCACGACATGCGTTGCCCTCTTCATAGTCACCTCCTGTGCCCCATAACAGCTCCTCAGAGAATGTGGGTGCCAGAGAAAAAATGGCATGTCTGCTGGGTCTGTTATCAGTGCCACTTTGACCATGAAATAAAAAGGCCTCAACCAATGGCACCTTTTCTTTCAAGGCCAAAAAATGGTTGCTTCGCACTTTTCTGAAGAATGCACGGCAAAGGACAGTTCTGGCCTCAGGAGGCACCAGTAGCGTATTTGTTCAGTATTTTGTTTCCTTCTAAAAAATTGTGCAGTCAGGGGAGTGCCTTTGAGCTCTCATTAAAGTTTCTTTTCATGTGTTACATTACATTTTATTTGATTGAGATAGCTGGACTACCCATGAACCATATGCTTGGTCAGGTTCTGGAGCATCAGTTTTATTCTACCACGTGAAGGCATTTAACCCTGTAACCTTACAGAATTCCTCTCTGTCAACATAGTTCTGACTTTAGGAAACTCTAGTCTGTCCTACTTAACCAGAAGCAGTAGAGTACTGGTGCTACAGTGCTGGTTGAGTGCATGCAGTCTTTTGTTCCAGCCAGGCCTTTAAAAACCTGATTTAACTTATGTCCCCAATTGAACCAGCTCCACTTCCCTGCCTGACTCTGGGAGTGTTAGTGCTGGATCAGAGCTCTGCAGGGCTGGAGCCAGCCAGTCTTGCGTTATATCCGTGTTTACAATCCCACTGTTCTGGTAATTCTGAAATTCTAAGCCAGCCCCGTCATGTGCACCAGCCTTTGTGGGGACATTTTTCCGACCCAACAAGGCAGCCCGAGTGATCTGGCTTGCGAATTGATTTCCATTCGTGCAACTCAGTGGATATACGCCCATGAATAGATTTGAAGTCTACCTGAGACTCCAGGCTAGATGGATGACACGGTTCGTGCTGCCCAACGGCAGCGTCATTCCTTCTATAATCAGGCTGCTTGTGTAATGCTGGCTGTTGTGAAAGGCGCAACCACGGTGGCTGTAGAGCCCAGTTTTACAAGCCCAAGTATGTAATAGAAGGTCCTGTTCACTGCTATCATTCATCACATAACTGGCTTTTCAGTGGCTCATAACACACCATTTATCTTTGCTCATTACGTCCCAGAGATCCACCAGTGTTATAATGACAAGGAGATCGACAATAGACATAACACTACACCACAGCAACAATAACCTGAAAACCCATCCGAGCAAACCAAAGTGGGCAAAATAAGGCTTATTTACAGTTAAGTTGAAAGGGCATGAGAAAATATAAACATATGTATGGACACAGTTTGCATGATAACTCTAGGCAGGTAAGAAGGTGACAAACCCTCACCAATAAAGAAATCTCTCTTCCTTGGAAAAGCAAAAGTGAATTTGTCATGACATAACCTACATCTATTAAAGCATAACTGTTTTAAAACACTGGCTGTCGACTGCAACCTGCGAAACAATGAAACCCATTAATGACAAAAAAAATAGAAAGAGAGGTCAAGTAAAGGCTAACAAGTATAACAGCGATGAGACGTGATCTGGCTAGCAAGTCGCAGAGATGTTTTTTGTGCCGATGGAGGTGATCCGTTTTTTTATTTTGCCATTATTTAAACTGACTGCTCTGGAGTTCCACAGCATCTTCTAACTAGTTTGTCCAGTACCAAAACAAAATGCATGGCCGGGGAGAAGAAAGAAAACAGAGGAACGTATGGTTGCTTGCTGGATGTCATCAGTACAGTGGTGAAATGCTGCACTCTACTGCGCAGTAATGGATGTAGACCAGCAGAGAGGCAGCAGCATTGTCCCTGGAAACACTCCAGACAGGGGCGTTATTGTTGCTAATTATTTTAGACAGCTATTTAGATGAGTGAAAAATATATTGATGCAATTCACATTATATACCTTGCTTAAAAGAGCAACAGTGGTGTTTCACTGTGGGGGTTGAAGTTGAAGTCAAGATCTCTAACAGTTACACCACATTCCTCTCAGTGGCAACAGGGGTAATTACATAAATGTGGCTGTACCCCTCCACCATCACCTCCAAGGTTTCGGACCAGACGGATTTCACACCAAGCTGTCACTGCGTGCAGGGACGTCATCCTACAGGCTGGGGGCAAAGGTCACCACGCATCCAGGAACACTGTTCAAACACTAACCTGGGCACACCTCGAGACATGTTACTCCTGCTGTGTGCTTGTCCTTGACAAGCCTTTGTGTGCATCAAGTCATCTCTCTTTCTCTCCCATCTCTTTCTATCTTCCTCCATCTCCCATCCCTTCTTCCCTCTCCCTTCTTGTTCTATTTTCTCATTCCTGCTTTCTCGCTGTTTGCTCTTGCTCTGTCACATTGGAGGTCTCCTACCCTATGCTGTGCTCTGGGGAAAACAGGTCACTGTCAGGGACCCCTTCCTGTGAGCAGGATTGTGACATCACTACCTGCCCTTTTAAGTACCAATTGCGTTAGGATGTTGCATGACATTGTTTGTTTGCTCAAGTTGACCTACATGCACACACTGCCTGCCCTGTTCAGGAGGCTAAATGAAGAATGTGACTGTCAGATATCTGTCTTAGCGTGTTCAGTCTGAATCGGATCTCAGATACACTGTGGTCGGGGGGGGGCTGCAGAGAGGGGGAGACCATGGCTCCTGCTTGGTATGCACGGCTACACTGGTCTGTTCTAGGGTGGAAGTTAAAGAATGGAGAGAGACTGCAGTACTGAGGACCGTTCCATCCACAACCACAAGTCACACCGTGGTATTGACTGCTCATTTATCGACCCGCATCCAAGACACACTGGCACTTATCTCATTTCTCGACCCCCTGTTCATGTTTCACAGTGGTGCTGACCTCATTTATCTAACCCCTTGTGAGACACAATAATACTGACCTCTCTCCAACCCCAGCTGTTTTTGAGTAAGGGGCACATAATACTGTACACGTCTGTAACAGTATACATATGTAACACTTGTTGCTTTTTTATAGCTGACCTCAGGACGGGTTCTTTTGCCTCTCTCCCCCATAAGTACCTTCATATCACCCTTGGGATGTATGGAAAATGTACAGAACCAGTATTGCATAACCTGAACTTACCTGGTCTTTCTCCATTTCTCTCCTATCTCTCACTTCCCTTTCAAATCACTTTCAGTTTCAAGTGCTTGACAGACTCTCTGACATTCTTGCAGTTCTCCAAGGAGATTCTGGCGAATATTTATTCGGCATACATCGACAACTTCCTGAATGCGAAAGACGCAGTGCGGGTCGCCAAGGAGGCCAAGCCCGCCTTCTTGAAGTTCCTGGAGGTGAGGTGCTGCATCCCGCCTGTCAGGCCTCTTCCTGGTGGCCTTTCCCAAAAATTGTTAGGCTTTCTGAAAATGAGATTTCCACCTTCCACCTTCCTAACACACATAGGTGGTTTTCCCAGAAGCTGGCTCTGAAAGAGGTCTTTCACCTCGTTTAACAATGTGGGTCAAACACCTTGTGTTACGTGTGTTTTGCAACCAGCTGGCGTCTGCATGAGTGAGCAGATGGATCATTCCTGTAAAAGGGAGGATATTGAACCCTATCGAGTTTTGGGGAATCTTGTGTGTCTGAAATTTTGCTAATAATTTATTAGTGCAAAATTTGCTATTGGGTCTTTGTCACAGAAGTGTTTAGAAATACGCTACATTCGTAGTGGTTTCCACCAGACAGTGCAGACTCAAGACACAATGTCACATCTGTAGCTGCCGAGATACTCGGAACTACTCGAATGTGCGGCATAGTAAATGGATCACACTGAACCCCTCCAAAAACCGCAATGGCTGCTTTGCAGATAGTACAGTTCAGTTTGTCTCTGTTCCTTGTTTTTGAGGTACTGGCAGTACTGGTACAGTCAAGAGTTTTTGCAGGAACCGTTCTATGGGAAAGTATTTCTTTGATGCAGCTGTTGAGATGTTTCAGGCTATAGCATGTGTTGCAGCGCCACCTAGTGTCTTCATCCGCACTTAGTGTATAGTGTCTCACTGCTTGGCTGCAAGTAGGAATGCCATGTCTAGAGCTTGCCAGTTGGCACTTGAGTGGGTTTGTTGGGAAATGATCATAAACCAGATTTCCTCGTACTCTGTGGTTCCCTAAAAACCCCAAAGTTGACATCACATTACAGAGATCTGTCCTTTGCACTCAAATCACTCATTTTTGCTCCTTTCTCTCATCAACAGCAAAGCATGCGTGAGAACAAGGAGAAGCAGGCGCTGGCTGACCTCATGATCAAACCTGTACAGAGGATCCCACGATATGAGCTGCTGGTCAAGGTGAGTGCCCCCTTGTGGTGCTGGGATGCCGGTGCATCGGTTATCCAACCACTCTCCCTCCAAGTGGATTTCTGACACATTCTGGTGAATCATACGTCTTTGGAGTGGGGTTGAAGAGGCTGAGCTCTGTCAGCTCTTGCAGCCATTTTGTTTTTAAGTTGTCTAATTTCAGTGGGAGAGTAAACTTTTGCCCTTTGTCTGATTGGCTGATTGTCCATGTGTCAAAGAAGCAGATGTTACCAAAGAGAGGGAATCCAGGAGCAGGGCCGTTTAGTCTCTTCTCTCCTTGTCCCTGTTTACCCCCCTTCTCTGTTTCCCTCACTCCTTTCATTCCTCCCCTCCTTGTCTCCTGTGTTTGGCGGAGAGGGAAACGCACAACGTCACCAGTGGGAATGTCAGAAGGTTGTGTGTTGTGTTTGATAGCACGCTCGGCCATCTGTGAACCATTCAGCGAACACAGGGATTATGTCACAGAGAGCTGTACTGGCTGTGTGTAGCGGGCCCCGAAGTGCAATGATCGCACAGCGATATACAGTTACGGCTGCTGATGATTAACATGTGTGACCCATATCTGCTTCAAGTTCCTTTGCTCCGAGCAAAAACATTTGCTTCACTGGTAATGTGGGGGGTCACTTGTGGTGTAAGCTGAGAAGGTTTTTCGGATCCCTGATCTAAAACCTTTTTTGGATGTTTACCTTATTTTTTAATCCTCAAAAAAGAAGCTATTGGTTCCAGAAATTACAGCATGTTCAAAACATGTCCAGCCATTGTAGCCTCTCTAGGATGGTGATCTTTCCATTGGTCATTTTTTTACTGACATTGCTGACATTGTGTGCTTTGTCTATGTGTGTGTGTGTGTGTGTGTGTGTGTATTAGGACCTCCTGAAACACACACCTGAGGTCCACCCGGATCATGGTTTCCTGCTGGATGCGCAGAAGAACATTAAGCGTTTGGCGGAACGCATCAACAAGGGCCGTCGGAGTGCAGAGGAGGTGGAGAGGGAGACGCGCATCATGCAGGAGATCGAGGCCCATATCGAGGGCGTGGAGCACGTAAGACTCACATCACACCATGTCATAAACGCACGCATGATTTACACCTTGGTTTCTGCCCTGTTCTGTGTGATTCCATATGACTCCTGTTTTGTTTTGGATCCCGCAGATTCTTAACCCTCCGAGGAAGTTCCTGAGACAAGAGATGGTGGTGGAGGTGGTAAGAATGTTTACAAACATTTTGCAGGTTGTTCATTGGCTCATTTCTTATTTGGATAGTGGAGGGCAGAATAGTTTATGACATTAATATTTCAAAGCAGGCTATGCAATGGCACTTGCTTGTGCAACATTACATGAAGTTAGATACTTGGAAAACAAAAACATAAATAATATAAAATATTTTTAAAATTGAATCAGTCACAAACAGTTTCTATGCTTGTATTATTGAGCATTTTATCCATTGAAAACATAGGCTACTTTCAGTTTGAAGTTGGTAGTGCATCCCACCTCCAGGCAGCGGGTGCTTGGGTTGTGTCTCTGGAGCGGGTTGGTGTCTGAACGTTACTCAACCTCTCTGTGCAGAAAACGGTGGGGGGAAAGAAGGAGCGCTCGCTCTTCCTGTTCAGCGACCTGCTCATCTGCACCACTCTGAAGCGCAAGTCCGGTTCCCTGCGCCGAAGCTCCATGAGCCTGTGAGTCTTGGGGCTCCCCTGTCACCATCACTTCCTGCTCAAACTCTTTTTCTCAGGAGATTGCTGTGAGATTGACATTATTGACACTACAGCTAACATGCTGCTAATGGATGTTGGATTGAAAGAAAGAGCGTGAGTTGGTGCTCCATGTCTGATGGAGGTACACGTACCTGCTGTGTCCCCCCACTGTTCAGACCCCTGGCCTCAGCAGTGTCACATTGCCAAAATGTCCCAAACTTTCCAAAGGAGCAAGGTTGTATACAATACACTGTGTCTAATGAATATTTTAGGGGGTTGTTTGCAGTGACAGTGATGTAATGCAATGGTAAAGTAACAGTGGGAATGTGGAACAGTCCTTGGGGCTCTCTGCTCTGCTTCCCCCGTTCTGAATAAAATCAAAACATGCACAGCAGACTGACTGCGCCTCTTCCAAAAATGTGCACAAATATGTAACATTACTAAATATTTCTCCTATTTGAGGAGATGGAAACACATGGATCATGTCGGCCTGGTATGTGGATTGCAGTATGCCAGTCCCTCCAGCTTTTCCATTGCCTGACAAGCTCTGAAAATATTTTTGTTAGTTTACTCCACCCCATGACCCCCCCCCCAAGTTGTGAACTTGATAAAGAGTGTTTATCTTAAAATATGGGAGTTCCAAAAACAACTCTGCTACTCTGCCATTACATACTTGTATATTTTTAGATATATGTATGTGGTATTTCCAATAAAGGAAGGTGTTCTTCAACCTTATACTGCAGCTCCCTCCTGTGGACATGGCAAGTAATTGTCTCCTCCTCCCCTTCTTAATGCAGATACACAGCAGCCAGCGTTATTGACACCTCAAGTAAATACAAGTTCCTGTGGAAACTGCCCCTGGAAGAAGTGGAAATGGTTAAAGGTGAGGCCTGTCTTGAGCTGACGTAACACTCAGATGCACCTGTATTCTTGAATCAACATTTGTCAGAAGACACAATATTTTCAAATGTATCTGAAAGATCATAATAATCAGGCCTAAGCTCTGGGGTACACCACTAATTGTTCATTTTGATGTTGTTAGTGTATTTTCACCTTCAGACAGAGGGTACTTGGTTTATGTCTCGAGAGAGTGATGGTTTTTGACTGCTACACAAACTGAGTGGGCTTTGTGTGTGTGTGTGTGTGTGTGTGTGTGTGTGTGTGAGAGAGAGAGTGAGAAAGAGCGTGAGTGATTGTGTGTGTTTGTGTGAATAAGTGCATGTGGTTTAAGATGAAAGAACTCCTCCCCGTCCGCCCAGGTTCGTCTCAGGCTGCTAACCGTGAGAACATCCAGAAGACCATCGGCCGCTTGGACGAGGACCTAAGCACCCTGGGCCAGATCAGCAAGCTGTCCGAGACCCTCAGCTTCCCCCACCAGGTGAGACTGGCTGCACGCACACTTACACACACACCCGTGTGCCTTATCCGTGTGCTGTATCCTCAATGGAGGACTAACACCGAAATGAACACCTGCAAGCATGCATTCATCCACACATTCACATGTGTACAGTTGCATTTACACACATTGGAATGCACGTAAAAACAGTCATATGTATGTGCGGCTATCATGAGAACTGTGATTCATTGACTCTGAGCTAAAAAGAGAGGACAGAAAAGGATAGTGCACTATAGATGCACAGCTATTGTGCACTTTCTGCTCCACAATGTAACAAAGTTATGCCAGGCTGAAAGAGCAGTGAACTGGCAGGGTGTCCACTGAGGGGAATGAAAGTGACCTGAATGTGTCTGATCCCAGAGCAGTGAGGTGGCAGGGTGTCCAGAGAGGTGAATGAAAGTGACGTGAGTGTGTCTGACCCCAGAGCAGTGAACTGGCAGGGTGTCCAGTGAGGGGAATGAAAGTGACGTGAGTGTGTCTGACCCCAGAGCCTGGACGATGTGATTAAGGACCTGATGGCATCTGTGCACCGTGAGCTGGCGGAGAAGCAGTCCCTGGCCTTCAGCATGACGTTCCTGCCCACCAAGGTGGAGCTGACCACAGCCTCCGCCGAGAGCACGTTCATCTTCGAGTTCTCCAGCCCTGACGCCCGCAGCAACTTCGAGCAGGCCTTCGAGGACGCCAAGAAAAAACTCGGTAAAACCAGCACCTCAACCGGCGCCTCAACCCCAACGTTAAATCTCTGACACAGCACCTGCAAAATAATACTGTCACTCATGGCAGAGCCCCCTAAAGCCTGGGGCTTTCCACAGTGCGTCTGCTGACCATTGGGGCTCCGTCAGGTACTGTAGGGGGTCCCTGGTCAGACTTGATATGCAGAGACTCAGGATTTGTGAAAATATTTCCAAATATAAAAGCTTTTTTAAAATATAACCCTTATGATTCTTCGGAGCCTGGTTGGCGGTCCGTGGATCATTGAAGGCACTAATAAGAACCAATCCACCAAGAGTCTGAAAAGAACCTGTTCTGTTTGAATTTCTCCATGGGTGGGTGGGTGGGTGTCCTGTGTGAGGATTTACTTCATATTGAGTCACCCATCCCTTCCTCGAGCTACTGGCTAGTTTTGTATCAATCTTTGCTTTGCACAGTTCTGTCCCAAGGAAATGACAAGCTTACATTTTATATTTGCTGTGTTTACATGGCTTCATTTTTACTGAAAGCATTCAGTTTAAATAACAGGGCCCACCCAGGATTTGACCCTGCAACCTTGTGGTCACATTCCCAGTTCCTTACTCAGCATGGAACCCTGCCACTGGCTGAGCTGGTACGCCTGTTCCCTACTCTGTCCCCAGTGCTCTGTCTTTATAAGTGCATAGCTGGACACTTCTGCTTGTGCTTGTCCTCACAGCCATGAACAAAGACCACTGGGACCCTGAGTTCCTGAAAGCCATCCCTATCATGAAGACACGCAGCGGGATGCAGGTGAGAGAGTTTTGTACAGTCTCTCTCACTCTCTCACTTTCTAGCTCTCTCACTCTCTTTCTCTTTCTCTCTCTCTGTAAGCATGTAGTTGTTGTGTGTTTACTTTACCTTATTTTACCCTTGGTAATGCACCCCCGTGGGTCCTTGTTTGTGTAGTTATTTGCTGTATGTGTTTATAACTTTCTCCCTCCTCCCCCCAGTTCTCCTGCGCCTCCCCCAGCCACAGCTGCCCGGAGAACACGTATGAGGTGTGGGTTTGTAACAGCGATGGCTACGTGGGGCAGGTGTGCCTTCTGAACATCCGGGACGAGCCCACGGTGGAGGCCTGCATCGCCGTCTGCTCCGCCCGCATCATCTGCATCGCAGCCGTGCCCGGGCTGAAGGGCAGGTCAGCGTCCTCCCAGCATGCACCTCTAACCCTCTTTCTGTTTCATTGGAAAATATCTTCATCAATATTTTGTAGCCTGCGATATTACTGTGATGAATTGTGAGTGTTAACCTTACTAGCAGAAATGTATGGAGGCTTTAGTTGAAGTTGAAGTGATTTTCTGACTGTGGGCCCTGTCTGTGCTGATTGTGGGCCCTGTCTGTGCTGATTGTGGGCCCTGTCTGTGCTCATGTTGTAGGGAGCGTGTGGAGGCGGCTCTGAGCGCCCAGCCCGCTGACCCCGCCCCGACCCCTCCAGCCCAGCAGCAGCAGCTCCACATCTCCATATCTGGCTCTCTGGAGCCGGCCGAGCCCCAGGGGGGCGCCGGGCGCGAGCTCGTCCCCTTCGACAGCGACGACACGGACGATGAGGACTCCCCCAGCCCCTCCTCCACCCTGCAGAGTCAGACCAGCCACTCCACCATCTCCTCCAGCTTCGGCAGTGAGCCTCTACCTCATCTGACATTACATATTCACACACACACACACACACACACACACACACACACACACACACATGAACCTGTGAAACCCCACCTTTACCTCGCAGAGTAGTCCACTCATATACAAAAGGTCACCATGTGTTCCAGCCTGAGGGGCTCCCATTCAGGAAAATGTGCCCTAAAACCCACGTTTTACAGCTTTTGATTGGTGATGTTATTTTTAAGTTACAGACCTATATTTTACTCCATTTCCAAGCGATTTGGGAAGAGTGCTGGAAAGAAATCAGTAGTCACACACTACTTAGTACAAGGACACAGAATCCAAACATGTACTATTTCAGCTTCACTACTGTCACAAAGTGACATCAAAGTGTTCTTCCTGCCAACTTCCTACCAGTGACCCAGGAGTGTTTGACAGAGTTGAATAAGTGTGCCCTTCTTTGCTGAAGACACTGAGTTCAGTCACTCATGGGGGAGGTGAGCTCAGAGTCTCCGTGTGTCTGGTGCAGATGACGAGGCCGCCGGCTCCAAGGACATGGCGACGGAGACCACCAGCTCGGAGGAGGAGCAGGAGTTCCCCGTGTCCAGCTCCTACGGGCCCCCGCGGCTCAGCAGCGACAGCCCCATGGACGGCCGCGCCATGCGCAGGTCCAGCAGGGGCTCCTTCACCCGCGCCAGCCTGGAGGACCTGCTCAGCATCGACCCCGAGGCCTACCAGAGCTCCGTGTGGCTGGGCACTGAGGACGGCTGGTACGGCTCCCCCTGCTGGCCTCCCCCCGCCACTTCACTGACTCCTCTGACCCCTCACTCCAGCTTTCTCTTTTAGAGTCATTACATTACATGACATTAATGGCATTTGGCAGACGCTCTTATCCAGAGCGACGTACAGTTGATTAGACTAAGCAGGAGACAATCCTCCCCTGGAGCAATGCAGGGTTAAGGGCCTTGCTCATGGGCCCAACGGTTGTGTGGATCTTATTGTGGCTACACCGGGGATCATGTACCTGAACCACTACGTTACAGGCCGCCCTTCACTTATTCTTTCATTTTCTGCATAGCACGTGTTCACTGAGCCCCCTCTATGCATTACGTGTAACTACTAACAAGCTCTGTGATGTCATTAGGCCCTCTAACCGAGAAATATTGTCCAGTCCATCAGGACAAATCCTGTGTTGGTATTATTATTATTATTATGAAAATTGCTTCTTGGCTTGAGCTAAGCAGTTGCTTATTGATATACCTGTATATTATGTTCACTTTGATGTCACATTCTTGAAACCTGGTGTTTAGTTTGGTAATTCATATGTATTATTGGTCCGCAGCATGGCATAGTTTTAACAGAACCACAGGAAGTGGTTATAAAGGCTTATTTGGCTTATCGAGGCCCATGCCTCTGACCAAGGCGCTTAACTTGGAATTATTGTGTAAATATATCCCACTGTGTAAATAGACAAAAGTTTAAATCTATTTTTTTGGCAGCATCCATGTTTACCAGTCATCAGACAACATCCGGAACAGGAAGAACAGCATGAAGATGCAGCACTCGGCCTCCATTTTGTGCATCCTGTAAGTTCTAAGCCAGCCAGCCTTTCAATTGCAATTAGAAGCATGAAGGATATTCTCCTTTACAACACTCAGTCATTTCTTTCCTCTTCTCTTCCTTTCCAGATACCTTGACAACAAAGTGTTTGTGTCTCTGGCCAATGGTGAGGTCATCGTTTATCAAAGGGAAGCAGGTAAGCAGGATGTACTGTGCCTGTTTTCCACATTAAAACCCCACCCTGGGCCTTCTGGGTGGCTCACTTGGTAACACCACAGTCTTGGTACAAATTCGACCTGCGCCAGTGCTTCATGGCTTCATGTCGCCCAAGGAATGTGTGGGGATTGTGTCCGCAGTGTTCATTGCTCAAGTGACCTCTGTTGGTCGTCCAGGCGCCCATGGCTTGCTCTCGGCACTCTTGTGTGATTGGGTCTCTTCCACCCCCACTCTGCATGTGCGCAGTTTGTAGCTGTGGAAAGAAGTTGTCTTCACCCTCCTGAGCTAGCAGCAGAGTCAAACGTGAATATGTTTGTACATAGTTTGCAAATTGGACGCTCCAAAAATTGGAATGAAGATTTTTATTTTAAGATCAGTGGTGGATCAGGGGCAATTGTATTCAGTTTACTATTGTTTGGCGACTGAATAGACTTCTTTATTTGAAGCATATGACATTCATTTATTTATTTGTGTCATAAGGAATGAGGAACAGTGATTCCAATAGTGCAGTTACATTTACACAATTATATAATGCAGCCTTCACAAACTATAGCAACCACAACTCAATGACACAAGATAGCGGGTCCAGGAATAGGAATGTCAATGACCTGGGTATTAAACAGGCCAGACGAGTACAATGACCCAGTACAATGAAGTGAATCACAAGCTACACTAAGTACAGACTGTTGTCATTAGTCGAAGCTAAAGACCACATCGTTTTACAAAGATGGACAAAGCCAAGGACACACAGTCCATACACAAATCTAGCAAACCCCAGAAACACACAGCCCACACCTCTGGGCTATGTGTCCTGCACTTTGGCTATTTGTGTTTGGACTGTGTGCAAAAACTGGTGCTCGCACCACAAGCTGATGCTACTGAAACGCAATCCACCCCGATCCTTTTCAAAACACAAAAAACAAGCAGTGATAGTTCAATAATTCAAGGCACGGTGATAGTTCAACAAGTTATCCAATCCTATCCTGGACGAGGCCATCCCTTTAGATGTGTGCCTCAGTGTAAGGGAAAAGGCAAACAAATGTGTATGTGTATGTAGCAGGTTTGTTTATTTATTCATTGTTTTTTTTAATCGACTGGCATTGGTAAAATTGACAGCATCTGATTTTGTTCACATATGTATCCCACCAAAACATATTTTCAGAGCGAATTGTGTACTGTAATATAAAATAAATGGCAACTGGGGCAAAGCAGCTTTTCAAATCCAACCAATTATTATTATTTTTTTATGGGTTGACGGCACTTTATTTGTGTATAGAAAGAGAGAACTCTTGCAGAAGGACCAGAGATTCAGCCAATGAATCATCCTATGCCATGTACAGTGTATAGCACCACTCTGTCTCCGTTTGTGTCTCATTCTTTCTCTCGCCCATAGGCAGTTTCTGGGACCCCCAAAGCTCACAGACCTTGTGCCTGGGCACCCCCAGCAGTCCCGTGACAAAGATGGTGCCAGTTGCAGGAAAGCTCTGGTGTGGCTGTCAGAACCGGGTCCTGATCATTAACACCAACACTCTGGCACAAGAGGTACGGAGGAGCTCCAGAGGGCTGGGTGCACAGTCATGGGGATATTTTCCTGTGGGACTATACTGTATTTATTTGTTTTGTTTTACCTTGTCTATTCAAATAGGGAAAGTTATGGAGAACATTTTCAGTTTCTTAATAATGACCTAACCAAGAGTTGTGAGCCCTGGATGAGCGAGGCATTGGCAGACAGTATGACTTTTGCAGTATATAATATCACAATAAACATGATGATGATGATAAAACTGAGGATGAACCGATTCACTCACCATTGGCTGAATGTCAGCCATTAAAATCATGCATGCATTTAAATGCCTGATTACAGTTAAACACACTGGTGTTTCATGTCACTATTCTTCAGGTTTTAGAGTATAATTGAGCTAATTCTATGTGTTTTTATGATGGTTTACTGTTACTTTATGGGCTGTTTTATGATGGCTTATTGTTATGTTATGGAGTGTTTTATAGTGCCTTATTGTTACATCATGGACTGCTTTACGATGGTATTGGTATGTTATGGCCTATTTTATGATGGTACATATGCACGCTTGCTGTAAATAATCCTGAATGGTCCAATATGAAGCACTGTGATTGGATGTTGTGGTCACACAAGAGGTGGTTAAACTGGAAGTGCATCAGTCTTTGGTGATAGCAGTTCTCTCTGCACAATATGATTGCTGTGCACATGCCTTTACCTCATTGTACAATCAAAGAATGCAATGAATGCTTGACTCCTGTACTTTCACAGGGTAACCAGATCTGTAGAAAATATTTTATGCTATATATTAACACTATTGATACTGTAAGTAACACAGTCTGGACAAGACTTACAAGTTCTGTATTGCTGGATATACAATGGACTTTTATACAGTGGATAAATAATAAACTTTTTTATGTGAATTTGCATCATTGTGAGGTCAGGGGACTTTTCAATCAGCCTTTTGGTATGTTTACTGTACTGCTATTAGTTATGTAACATGTGTTCCATTTGCTTATGGTCTGCAGGTCTAGCCTATTGCTAATATTTGCCCAGACTTACCCTCACCCTGAACTCAGGGGTTTTTTGTTGTTATCATCAGCACTCTGCGAGGAGATTTTCTCCCTTTCAACTGCATCCATCACAGCACACTAATTAGCAGGCAAGGCACGGACATGAATTGATTGGGTTTGACAAATTAATAATGGATTGTTGAGTCAAGTTAAGGCTGCAATAGAGTGCTTTTCTTTTCAGCCAAACCACATACACATTAATTATAATCATTGCTGCAAATTGATCCTTTTAAATCGATTCAAAATGACTCATTGCATTGCATAGTGTTGTTAAACTGAACTTTATGCATCAATGCAAATTGAGTAATTGTTACATCGTACATGTATTAATATTTCTATCTGCTACCATACTGGATTGGATGTTGAATAGCTTTGAAATAATTCAGTGTAAAATGTGCTAGACTGTAGACTTACTTTACATACTGTACTGACATTTTGGCGCTATACATATTTCACTCTATTAATGGGATTATTGAATAATCCTATTAAAACACTTAAGCACTAAAAGTCACTAGAGGCAAGGTTGTCTGCAAAGGAACTTCATCTATCCATGCACCATGTTGACTGTTGCGGTGTAAAGTCTCTAAACATAACTTGAACATATATGCATACTATAGACATCAATGATATTTTCATTATGATTAAAAATGTGGTATGGAAAAGTAAAACTTTTATCTTATAACTGCACCTAAATCCAAGTTTATGAAACTCTTTGTGGTACTTTGGTTTATTTGTTATCATTTATCAGTTACAGAGTGTGAACTTTTTTAAATATTTGAATACCCACCAGTGCTGCAACAATGCCTATACATACATACATACATACATACATATAAATATTCATAAAATGGTATATACTGTATATTGCATTGACCCTCCCTGTCTCTGCCCCCAGCACTCGTTCCCAGTGGGCCAGGACAGCAGCCGGTGTGTGACCAGCATGGTGAGCTACGGTCTGGGCGTGTGGGTGGCTCTCCAGGGCAGTGCCCAGGTGCGTCTCTACCACGCCACCACCTTTGAGAGCCTCACCGAGGTGGACGTGGCCCCCGCTGTGCACAAGATGCTCGCAGGCAAGTTCTCCTCCGCGTGCCGCCATTTTACTTTTCCTGAGGAGGGGAAGGACTTTACTGTAGAATAAGTTAGCAAGCATGTCCCACACACTTAGTCACGCAAACATAATCAAAGTCTCTCAGCATAAATATGAATGCTTTTTGTTTTTTTGTTGATGTCTCGATTGTTTTCATTGTATTTTGCACATTGTAGCTGCTGTTTTAGCTGAGTGAAAGCCTTCATAAAAAAACCTATTGTGAATAAATTCACTGCAAAACAACATGTTTAGAGTGTTAAATTTGAGTATTTTTGTGCACACATACTTGTTCTGTGAAAGAAGCCTTATGGTCATAATTTTTAAAACATTTCACGATATCTAAATGTCTTATCTAACCTGTGGAAGAACCTAAAAGCGTCTGCCAAATGACTAAAATATAAAAAAGTAAATGCAAGGAATGGTGAAAAAGCCTTGATAAATTTGATCCACTTAAATATTCACCCTTCTACACTAGGGGGCACTGTATCACGTTGACGCTATCTTTCCGTCTGCGTTGTAGGTTCGGATGCCATCATCCGGCAGCACAAAGCGGCTTGTCTGCGCATCACAGCGCTGCTCGCCTGCAAGGACCTGCTGTGGATCGGTACCAGCGCCGGGGTGGTCCTGACCCTGTCCATCCCACCGGTCCTGGCCAGCACCAGCTCCGCGTCGCTGCGCGCCCCGCTCACCCCCATGGGCTCCGCGCATGGACACACCGGGCACGTGCGATTCCTCACCTCCATCGAGCTGCCCGAGGGCTTCAACGTCAACTTCCCCCTGCCCACAGAGACAGGTACGCTTCAGACGCCAGGCGACTTATCCACGCAGTTTTACCCCCGCGTGAGACCATGAACAACAGGATATAACCAAGTACGACATGTTCCTGGGGCGGCACGGATGGTGCAGTGGGTAGCACTGCCGCCTCACAGCAAGGAGGTCCTGGGTTCGAATCCCCGTCGGCCGGGGCCTCTCTGTGTGGAGTTTGCATGTTCTCCCTGGGTCTGCGTGGGTTTCCTCCGGGTATTCCGGTTTCCTCCCACAGTCCAAAGACATGCAGATTAGGCTGATTGGAGAGTCTAAATTGCCCATTGGCATGAGTGTGTGAGTGAATGGTGTGTGTGCCCTGCGATGGACCTGTCCAGGGTGTATTCCTGCCTTTCGCCCAATGTATGCTGGGATAGGCTCCAGCCCCCCTGCGACCCTGTTCAGGAGAAGCGGGTTAAGATAATGGTTGGATGGATGGATGGGACATGTTCCTGGGTCAACATCCCTTGTTGTTCATAAAAATATTGGTTTTTTTTTGGGGGGGGGGGTTTAAAGGGGGGTTTAAATACACAATTTGAAACAATGTTTTGGTTGTTTTGACCAAAACAGCTGAAAATGGGCCTGATATGACTTATTGTTAATATCTTTGAAGAAATGTGTCAGAAAGGCAGGTTGTTCTGAAATGGCTCTGGAGTGGGAGTGCGGTGATTGGTTAATAGGCATGTTGATCTAGGAGTAAATCACATCGTGCCTCACGCTGCCTGTTTCCCAGGTAACGCGGCCCCCAGTGGAGAGGCGGCCGGCTCTGCCCTGCAGAAGAGGGACTCGTCCCGCCGGCGCACCTCCACCATCCTCCCGCTCAAGTCCAACCTCCTGGTCATCAGCGGCGGGGATGGCTACGAGGACTTCCGGCTGACCAATAGCAGCGAGACGGTGGGGCGGGACGACAGCACCAATCACCTGCTCCTGTGGAGGGTTTGAGTCCCGCCCCCGCCCTCCCTGAGAGGCTCCCACAAACCCCAGCCCCTCTTTACTCTAAATGTCTTCTGCTCGGACTCTATGTGCATGGGTGTTACCTAACACAAAAAAGGGGTTGCTTCAAAACGTGTCTTCAGTTTAGTTTTCGTTTCATTCCAATTGGTCGTGTTGTTTCTGTTGAATTTATCCTCATTTGTTTTTGTTTTTGTTCATTTTTTTCATTTTGATTTTGTTTTGGTGTGAGAAGTGAACCTCCCTATGCTTGTGTTGTCCCCTGTTGCCTCTGTGTCATGGTCAGACTGTCTGGACTCTGAGCAGATGGAGAATCTGAGGAAGAGGAAAAGGAAACAGAAAGCTGAAAAGCAGCGTCTGAACTGTGTGGGGTATTGAACAGTGTATTCGCTGGGGTTGGCCTTCACTTTCCCCTCATCGGTATGTGGAGTCGGTTTTTCACTGGCCTCCTGCGCTCTTTTATGACCTGCCACTTCCACAGCGATAGGAGTTTGAGCCTCTGGAGGTTTGAAGAGTCGGTGATGGCCGAGAGAGTGAACAAGAGACTGGAAGAGAGTGGAAGAGGAGTTAGTATATCCAAGGGCATTGTGTGCAGGGCAGAATGGGAGGTGATTCACTGGGGGCAGCGAAACCCCAGGTGACTAATGCTTCACTTGAGCGATCAGCCTACTCTTTCCCATAAGCAGTTGACGGTGTGACTACTGCTGCTCTTATCACACTGTGTTTGAAATGAAAATGCTTTTTCTTTAGTCTCTTTGATTATTTCATTAAGGAGAGTGATAAGAAAGTAAAAAAAAAACAATGTGCAATATATGGCAAGGGTACCTACTATGACTATATTACACACACTACACTGCTTGTCTGCAAGAATACAGCTAGCCTTCCCATAATCCTCAGAATCACATTCAGGTCTATGATACCTTATCACTTTATGATTTTGTTACCATTTTTTAAAGAATGATATTAAACACCCCACTACTAAAAATATCTGTTTAGGTATGTATCAGTAATTCGTTTGTACAGTATTTATGTTTTAATTTGAGTTATCTTTTTACAGCACTTAATTTATATGTTTATGTTTTCCCCTTGCTGAGAGAGCATGACACTGCCAAAACGAGTTGAAGTGGGTGTGTAGGATGATGAGGTTTTCCTAGAGCTTAGGTTAAAGAAATCTCCCGTTGACAAATGGCAGCTGTCCACCGTTCTAATAGACTCTTTGTTTATTGTATTTCACACTATAAATCATCCCTCTAGTCACCTTCCTGGCATCGGATACATAGGCATTATTTTGGCCTGAGAGTGGTGTGTATGTGCTTTTGTTTATGTTTGTAAAGGTGTATGATAAAAAAGAATGTATATTTCTGTTGTTTGTGTGTATGCGTTTGTGCGTTGCATGCAGGTACGTATATGTACTTATGTGGGTGAATGTGAGAGTGTGTGTTTGTGCGTCTCTCTTAACGTGTGGCTCCGTGGCCAGATGGCTAGGCATTAGAGGCCTTCAGCTTGTTGTGTTTGAGGAAATGTCCTTAAGCCCTTAATGTTTTTGACCTGCAGCTGGTGTAGGTAAGCCTCCTACACAGTAGAGAAGACTCTGCCACAATGGTTTCCTTCTGTCAGATGGTCCCAACCTAACCAACCTTCCCCCAGGTCTTAGATCCTTTTATAAGTTGTGGGTTGATTTTTTTTATGGTTTCTAGGTAATGCTTCTGTGGGCATCACCAAAACCACCACTTGAGATCAGTACACACACACACACACACACACACGCATGCGCGCACATGTGTGCCCACACTTAGAAGTGATTTCATTACAGCATTACAAAGCTTTGACCCAGTGCCTTTTTGTTGGGTGGCCTAAAAGCAACTGATCACAAGTCATTTTAAACAAACATTATTTTGTGTTAGAGAGCAGCGCCAAGCAAGGCTAAAGTCAGGCAGCACCAGAAGAGATGGCACAGCAGGCTTTTATTCTGATCAGTCCATACTTTCTGCAAACTCGTGGCTCTGTGGATGTCGGGCAAGCAGCCTCCGTGTTGTGCTTTGGTATAGTCTTACAGTAGAGCGACAACTCTCGTCTTAGGTGTGAGATTGTTCAGGTTATCTTTGACTCAAGGTTATTTTGCTTCTTTGTACAACAGTTTTGGTGTGTGAATTCTGTGTGACGTTCAGAGAGGGACGAATCCTCATTCCCAGGGGGTCTTTTTGAAATGTTCTGCCTGGGACAGTGATGTGGATTTTCCCATCCTGCAGGGATGCCTGTAGCAGCATGGGGAAGAAGCACTCACTCCCTTTTCATCCAATTAACCTGCAGCATGCTCTTCACTTGTGTCAAAACAGCAGTCAGTCTTGAATTTCATGAAAAACCTTGTGAGTACACAAGGAAAATATATTTGTATATGTATTACGCTCCACGTGCTCAGTCTCACGTTGTATTTTCTTTCTGGAACTAGGAATTTTGACAGTATACTGACAACATCTTTGCAGTTTGCATTTTCAAACTGAATGCTTTTGAGTGACTATTTGTTAAGAAGACCACTTCAGGATTATTAATGAA
The DNA here is from genome assembly GCF_963514075.1 of Conger conger. Lineage (NCBI taxonomy): Eukaryota > Metazoa > Chordata > Actinopteri > Anguilliformes > Congridae > Conger > Conger conger. The sequence continues at coordinate 25,825,472 of NC_083772.1, read as the reverse complement.
GTTACTAATAAAGCATTGATATGCTATGCTTAACTGAGTGTCCCTGTGCCCATTGACTTGTACAGGGAAATAACAACTATTTAGGCCTTTGCCTCTTTCATAAGTTTAGTGCTTCAGTTTATAGAAGTAATGAATATATGCCCTCATGGAAAATTCTTGGCTTTAGCACCCTTACGGATTCAAAGTGTATTTCACAATGAATATGAAGTAAAATATTAGCTCAGTCTGAGTAATCTCTGAAAAAACACTTGTACTGTGTATTATAAGAACAGGCATTGACTCTATTAAAATGTATCAACCTAACCAATTCAAATCAAAGTCGGTAATCTATTACAAATAGTAATGTGTTCTTGTAAGTAGCCTTCATGCCCATCTGTGAAAGAAGTCCTCTCTGTGTGTATTGTAAATATTGGTATATATTGCCTTCTTTGTACATAGTGCTCCCCAGTCCTCAATTGTTGATATGAATCTAATGGCATATTTTTATATACTTGTTTAAGTTTTTTTTTCTTGGGTACAGCTGTGCCATCACATTTAAATTATAACTATTACAGTATTTTAAAGAAGAGAGAAAAACTTTTACGCTGAGATGCAGTTCATATTACAGACGTCATGATTATATCACATGCTTCCTGTTATGGTTCTTTTGTCACTGTGGGTTCTTTGTAATTAAAAAGTTCACTGGTGCCAGAGTGTGCAACTTCTTTCCCTTATTTCACTATATAGACAGGATGTGCTTGAGCGTGTGTGTGCGTGTGTGTGCGTGTGTGTGTGCGCATGCGTGTTACGATGTGGGCTAAAAATGAAATTTTCACAACATGGACCCATATGAAAGAACATGCAAAGTAGAGAAAATGCAAATCTCACTTTTTCTGTGCAATTCTACCCGTCAGGAGCAAAACAGAAAGCAACGTTTTAGGAACAAAAACATACAGGACTTTAGGGTTACAGTGCTATACAGTTTTTTTATTTATAATTTTTTCCTGTGCTGACTTTGTTGGCTATTTCTGTCAAGACAGACATCTGTAATGAAAGTTAAACTATCATTGGTACTAGTAAACTGGATGTATGGTCAGCATTTATGGAAATAATAAAATAACTCACATGTTGAGTTAGGACGCATGGTTGTGAGCGTATGAATGACACTGAATGAAGTACACAGGCTCTATCAATGGGCCTTTGTTGTTGTGTTTTTTGTACAATAAGATGTTGACATGTCACCAGCTTGGTGTTTTTCCTATACCACTTAAAGACACTTTTATTTTGCTTATTTTTTTTGTAATTGATTTAAAGACCATTGTTAACAGGTATACACCGTTCATAATTATGAGGCTGATACTAGTCAACGAGGTGATCCTGTAAAGGTGATCTCTTGTTTATTGTTGGATTAAAACTGCTAAAACATTAACAGAACCAAACTGGTTGATAGCATATGATATTGACACTGGAAATGTTATAATACTTGAAAATCTATTAATGTTTCCTTTTCATTTCATGAGCCGTCTTTCATAAATCCGCTCACTGAGAAATAATCTAGCCTTTTCTGTTTTCTCGTTCCTCTGCTGCACCTGAGGAAATGATGCAGAGAGATTATTTGTATTCTGAAGGGATGAAATGACATCAACACTGCACTTGTGTATAAATCTGGTCTGTCACCACATTATGTAGTATAGGCACATAGCTGTGTTTATTAGAATAATAAACTTTAGAGACATTTGAGGCAAAGGGTCAGATGTTCAAAATGTTAAAAAAAGATGTTAAAAATCACTTTTTTTTTTGGTTAATTAGAGAATCCCATAAATTGTGACATCACAGGTTTAAAGAGGTCATTAACACTCAAGTATTTTACAGAAATAATTTACACTGATGACCTGCTACTAGCATCAGGTTATCTTTACAGGAGGGGTTAGCAAATGTTACTGTACTTCTAATGCCATAAATAGGCGTGTGTAATGTTATTCTCCACCTGAATTATACCAGATACTTTTTGATATCCATTTTGCATAGTAAGTAGTCCTTGCACATTAAGATGGCTTGCTCATCAGAGGCCAGGGTCATGACCGCCTGCTGTTGATGGATTCCAGCTGGGATATGTGCGTACTCCCAAAGGAGCTTTCTCTCCTGGAGCCTCTCTGAGCTCCAGGCCTTCTGCTGTTTCCTTGGCTGGATCCTGCCCAAACGTCACTCTCTCAGCTATGAATTAACAGACAGGCTTTACAAGCCAGGTGGAGACTGCAGCTGCAGACTAACACTAATTCACTGTCCAAAGACGATAATACAACTGTCCCTCCCCCAAACACATACACCATGAACAAAGAAATGTACTGTGACGTTTGTTTTATTATGTTACTTGTAAAGCACAGACACGACAAATGCAATCGATTATCATAATTAATACACTGCTGAACTTTCACTTCAAATAAATGCCATATTGTCGTTACAGTTTTGAACAAGTTCCATGATTAATACGGTGCATGTGTGTGTAAATACAAAGCGCTTCTGTCACAGGGGTTTTCAGTGATGCCAGTCCTGATGTGGATGATTCCCCGGTCGCTGACGATGCGCGAATGCGCGTGTATTCCCCGCATTGACTCGTGAGGTAGGAGTCGATGTAGAATACAGGGGGAGGGGCCGTGAGCTGGTCGGGTTTCCGTCAATGACGTGACGCTCCAAGCTAACCATTCAATGTGCTGTATTCAAATTTTGGATGTCGAAGAGGGGAGCTCGCTAGCGTACTTCCTACCGGCGTTTCCTTTATTATGTATTGCTACAGCGATAGCTGGCAATAATTTTTTAAATAATTCTATGAATGCAAGGATGACTGTTATAGACCATTGAGTTCACTTTTAATACCGATTAATCAGGTACGTCTGAAACTTTTTACAGATATTTTAATAGCATCATTTTGTCTTAATAGCTCGGCTTTCCGCCTGGCTTTGACGTTAACTTAGGTTGAAAACTGGAATTCTATGAAATCCATTTAAGTTGGGCTTTGGTATTAACGCGCTAGCTATAATTATCTACTGTATAATTGCCATAACAAGCTGGCTAACTAGAAGATTATCTGGTTGTAACGTTAGAAGTTTAAGATCGAGCGTTATAACTGTCCTTAGTGAGCCAGCAAGGCAAGTTGTTGGAGGAAAAACGTGTTTACGTAAGCTAAGTTAACTAGCTAGTTAGCCGACTCTTATAAATAATATGAGCGTTTGTTTCATTTCTCTACACGAAGGCTTGCTAGTAGAGAAGTTAATTGTGTGTTAAGTAACATTAAGTTTGTGACATCCCAATTCACAGTGAAGTGATGGGTAGCTGGATAAGGTGATATTGTGTAAAGATTAGGTTTGGTTTGGGTTTTTGCCAGCTTGCGCTAGTTAACTTGGATCTGGTTTTGCTGTCGTTCACTTTCTGACATTTTTTGTGAACCTTAAGTGATCACTAAATTGAACCTGGGGGTAATATTGTATTCTGTTAAACTGTAATATGACTTGGATGTTAGCAGTTTAATCGAATTAATCGTATAAAGTTTATGATGAACATCACGCCATGTTTAAAACTGCAGCCCTATGCGGATTTTATGTCGTTTCGGCTACCCAATGTCAAATACTAGTCTACCGAGCGATCACGCGTTGAATGCGCATCCTTTGGCTTTCAACTTGACGAACGTCTACCATTGTGATACGGTCAAACAGTTTCCTAATATCAGCGAGATAAACGAATCAATTCTAAATTGTTTTCAAGTTGGCAATGACAACATTAATTTCAAGAATTTCTAATTCCTATTGCCATAGTCGCTCATAATATGACACACATGTATAACAATATATAGAAGTGCCGTTAGACTTAACACGACTTGATATCTAGCTGTTTAATCGAACAAGATAACCTTGTTATCGTTAGCTAAGAAATTATTTTGACTTGAATTCCTGAAAATTAATTTCTGAGGAATTGGACCACAGAAACGAACTATTAACTTACACATTTTTCATTTCTTCCGAAACAAAGTTCAGAGATCAAGTAACGCATGAATTACAAGATTACTTGTCCATTAACGTGACATGATTCTTCCCCCCAATCTGTTTTAAAAATGCTTCAAATTCATTGCGAAGTGCCATCTAGCGGAATGACTTCACTTTAGCTTCCATTTCCTTTTTTTTCTCTCCATTGTCTATTTAAAACGATGCTTAAATTAATAGACATTTTAAAACTTTTTGTAGACAGACACTGGTGTAGAATGGTTAATTCGACTCTCTTTTTCGTCTCACTGTATTGTACGAGGTAAATAGACTGCAGTTAGTTCAGTCTGGTCCCGCTTGGTGTAATTGTGTAGCAGTGCAGAAGATTGACTGGATCGTGTATTTTATTGTGATAAATATTTAGTTAAAACAAAGTAATGGTACGAATTTCAATTACTTGTGTCTAACCACTATCGGGGATTCAGCTAGTTGTGAGCTACTTCTACTAGTTTTGGGCATTTACCTTGGTGCGTTACAACTTCCCCCATTAAATGGCATCTAGAGCCCATCATTATTTTAATTACTTTTAAATGAACTGTTTTGTTCAATTTGCATGTTTATGTAACTAGCAATTTAAATTACAGCTTGGTAACAATTTTAAAGGGAATCTCGGTGTGATTGTTGACTTGGATATAGGCAAACAATAATGAATGAAGTGCTAGATACCATGTAATGCATTTTCTTAAGTGTGATTAGTTCTTCCACAGCCTTCCCAACTCTGGAATTATTATGATCATATATCTGCTCTATGGCATAATTTGCAGAGATGGGTCATGGCATTTTTTCCTCTCAAAACAGAAAATGACCTCTGTTCAGAATATTCACTTTGGTTTTCTGTCATGAAAAACACTTCTGAAAGAGCAGTTCCCTTATGTATACTTTACTCATTGATAACACCACACGCGTTGTGCCCTGCAGGTAAAACAAGGATGCGTTCCTGATAACTGCAGCAAACAGCTGCTCCAGAACGATAACATTCACTACCCAAACAAGGTGACTGATACCTTTTTGGTCTGTATGTCATTACCACAGGTGTAAAGCAGGGTGATGCTGTGATTATACTCTTTGTGTAAGTATTTTACATTCATGATGTAACCATAGCCACAGTCACAAGTGCGCTGTTTGTGCTGTTATTAGCAGTGAGGACATATTTTGAATGGGCGTCTGAACTGTTTTTGTGTGCTCGCACAGAGTTGGAATGGTGTAAATCTACAAATGAAGGCTTGGCCTATCCTGGCATTTCATAAACAGTGAGCAAGCCTTACCGCAGATGCTGCACAGTTGTGTGGTGCTAGTTCAGTTTCCTGATTGATATTTTTCAGCATGTGTGGGCAGGTCAACTGAGGCCAGTGCTCGATGCCCTAAAAGGGTATTTTCAGGACTACTTACTTCATGGTGTATTTTAATACTCTATAAACATGAACCCACAATGTGTATGTGCTGTATGATGCTAGCAGGGGGAAAAACAGCAAGAATCATCCCCACAGGGAGGAACACTACTGCCGGCTTTTTCTTTTTTTTTTCGGCGCACATAAGGCGTTTTCGACGCTGTGTAATAAAGAGCAGGGCCCTCCTTTGAAACAGCAGAGTGTGAATGCCTTCATTCGTCTCCATGCGCTCAACATTCTTGGCTGACTTTTCCAATTCCGCCGTGGAGGACCAAGTATTGTGGCGTTCTCACAAATCACAACCTGTTAACATTCACAACCCATTAACATTCACAAAAATAAATACATTCGTGGAAACAGGTTTTTATTCTGTCACGATGACTTCTCTGTTTCATGGCCAGTGATTTTGCAACTGGAACTTTGTTTTCATTTTGTGCAGCCTCATTTGATGTTGATTGCAGGCCCCTTCCATGATATTCTCAACAAAGAGACCCCATACCAGGAATACATATCTTCTCATTAGCCAGTTGAACCATCTATCTATATTATCAATGCTCTAATCTAGCTAATGTACGTTGTAATGCAGCATGTAATGTGTAAAAGCTCAAACCCAAGGGCCTTTGAAGCTCAAGTCTTTCTCTTAGAATATTCTTCTTCCCTCAAGCCTCCTGTCTGCATAACAGAGCCTTGGTTAATGTGCAGGTGAGAGCTGTGCCCCCTTTATTTCAGTCAGACTGTACTGTTTGATACTGTTATCCGTGCCATTCGAGCCTCCTGTCCACTGGCACGAGTGTAATGTGAAATCCGGCTGGTTATGTAAACACCTGGCACAGGACCGGTGTTTGTTTTATTCGGTACTGCAAATGATGGTCTTTGTGAGGTGTTTTTGTAGTGCATGCGTGTAGCCGGCGCAGGTGATGGTTATGGCCTTGTTCTCTCGCTTATTCTGAAACGCGACTTCCCAGCAATCTGTTTACGATCTTGTTTTCTCTTTACTTGCTGAATAAGTGTGGGTGTGCATGTGTGTGTTTGCGTGTGGGAATGGGCTTATTGACATGTAATATTACTCACACAGGAGTAGATGTTTATACATCCATACACACAACATGGCTGTTATTCCAAAACTGTGTATCAGAAGTGCAAGTGTGCATTTCTCTGAACACAAACTTCACGTTTTGTTGGCACTTAGCCTAACATACCACTGATGGACATTCAAGAAAGCTTGACTATTGTTTGACTATTTCAGTTAAACAGCATATTCTTGGGTATCAAGATGCCATAACGTTGTTTTTGTGCTGTCATGGACAACTTTTTACATTGATTCTGTTAATGGCAGACTGTTAAATCTGCCTCCTGAGCCACTGTTCACAGCACATCGTGAAAAATTCCTGTGCCCCCTTCCATGGCCCTGCCATTAGCCTTGAACTACTAGATAACGGATGCTGCTGTGGAAACTTGTAGGTGCAGTTTCTTGCAATTCTTTTTATAGCTATCGCCTGACACGTGGTCCAGAAACTTGTAGAATGTTAAATAATATGACTGCATGGCTTCTGTGCATGAGCCCATTGTATATCTGGTCTGTCAGTAGAAGTTTATTTGACGTTACATTTCCCGCTAATATTTACAAACCACTTTCCAGTGCACAGAGAGGCTACATTTTTACTTTGTCGTTTCAATGTTTGAAATGTGTGACCATTGAACATGGCTACAGTTACAAGAGGAACTTATGGTGGCCATCCTCCATTTTGTCTTGGATTCTTCCACATCCACAATAGTGATTAGGACTGGTTAGAGTTGATGGAAATTTGTACATTTCTTATGGAGTTTGTGGCTTTTGACTGGTTTTAAATGGCTCTCATTGTCGACCTAAGCTGCTCTTAGATTGCTGTGGCATTTCCTGTTGCACTCCCTGACCCAAGTGTGTAATGTGTAATTACAGAAGCTTCTGATACCTCTGCTTTAACGAAACTCCCTCTAATTGGAAACTGGCTCCGCGGTCTTCTCCGTGCATTTATTCATAACTGAGCCTGAAATGGAAGAAGGAATCATGATCACAGCCATGTTAACAAAAACCGCTGCTTTGTTGACGTTATTGAGTTTTTTTTATTGATCACGCAACTTCATTTTGAAGCTGTTATTTTAAGCAGCCTGGAAACTGCACCCTCTGCTTGACATCCCGAAGTACCAGGGATAACGGAACGTGAAAATCGGTTCATGTTAGGTCACTCTCCCCGGAGCATGATTTTTGGTTGTTTAACTGTAATTATCGCATTCTCTAGTCCTCAAAGGGCTGCATTTGAACCCTTGTTTTGAAGATGGACTCACTTGAACGTTTGTTTTGACAATACCATGGCACGGAGATTGAAAGAGTTGGGTTTTCTCAAAAAAGTCCAAGGCTTGACCGGGAGATTGACGGCTAAATTGCAATCCTGCCTTTCTCCATTTAGGCAGCAGGGCCTGAGTGTCCTGAGGTCCATCGTACCCGTTCAGTCTTCCCCAGGGAAACGTGTAAGAAGAGGAACGCATCTTAACTTAGTAAGGTGGGGTCCATCTCCTGGCCTGTTTGGTGGCCCTTCAGCTGATGTCACTGATCGGGGGTCTTGTTCTTTTGGGAATGAATTTCTCAAGCAGCGTTCATTCGTTTTTTTATGTCTATCATGTCTCTAAATGTGTCTCTAGACTATATCTGAATTACAGGGCTTGCTGCTGTGTTCATGCTGTCTTTGCATGAGGATGCAGAGTGGTTGGAGTCATTCTGCAGTGCAGTGTACCTCTGGGATCTGTGTGCCTTTGTGACGTTCAGGGCTGGCTGCCACCATTCACTTCATGCAGCGGGAGCCTCACTCATGGCGTCATGCTACTGAATGCGTTAAAGCCTTTAAAGTGTTTTACTGCAGGCCACACAGGCCAGGAATAGAAGAGGAGGATATTCCACTTCTGTCTCATCATGGCAGCAGGGCTCAATTGGGTTGCACTGGGGAGAATCTCTCCATCTCCTCCAGGTCGACGATCGATCCCCAAGAGCTGACGAATCATGTGACAGGGGCCTGCTGTCCGGGGCAACCGGCATTCATCAATTAGCGCAAAGCAGCGGGTAATTAAGCATTTCTTGCTGAGGATAATTACAGAGGACGCAGCAGAAGAACTGCGTGGCCATCCAGGAGAAGGTTGCACCCTTTGTGGCTCTTTGGCTCCTCTTGCTCCCTGTGAAATCTGAGCATTTGTATACGCGCATACATTGCTGCGATCTTTAGACAACATGTAATATTAGACAAAGGATTAACCCATATTCATTTCATTAACAACAGCCATATCACCCATATGAAAAAGTAATGCCCCCTGTAAACTTTAGCAGCAATAACTGCAGCCAAACACTTACTATAATTTCATATCAACTTTGTCTGAATTAAAGCAGTTCTGCAATGAAGAGTGGGCTCAGATTCCTCCAAATTGATGTGAGAGACTGATAGGAAATTATAGGGAGCAGTTAGTTGTAGTTAGTTGTTGCTGTCAATGGTGCATTCACGGGTAAGGTTTCTGTAGTTTCCTTGTTTCCCAGGTTGTAGTCCCCTGTGGGTTGTAATCGCCCCACAGCATTGTGAAGCATTTTCCATTGTCTTTTTGTGCCTTTTATTTACATTGCTGACCTAATTTCCCATTTCAAACAGACAAATTGATTTTTTCAAGTAATGTGTCAGTACGTTAAAACTTCACGTCTATGTAATGCAACAACCAATGGCTGAGATGAGGTTCAACCCGATGTAGTAAAGGGCTCCATTGTCCCTTTATTTGCAACATTGTGTCTTACCCTACATCTATTACTGGGACAGGTTGAGGCTGCCCTGCGGAGATGCAGTTGGACTGTTTTAATAAGGTCACAGGATCCACCGTTGCAGTGTCCAGTGGGCTCTTTATTCTTGCCTTTGACTCATGGTGCTTCTCCCAGCTGACCTCTCTCTGGTCTTATTGTTTGAGGACGGGTGATGTCACTGCACAGGCCTCTAACAGAAATGCACACCAATGACACCCTTTCACCCCGCATCTATTTGCACATATCTGGTTTAGCCGCGGCTCCATTACACCCGCAGATGGGTGCCTGCCTGAATGTTCCTATTCACCATTCAAAAGTCAAGAGCTCGGGAGTAAGATTTTGAGTGTTAATCCAATTCTGACCGTTTCTTTCAGTCCTGTGGTGATTATGTTAACTCTCTCAGAGTTGGTTTTACGGTTAACATTTTACTGTATGGTACCTACTTAAAACCACATGGTCTGCGGTTGAAGCCAATGCCATTACAGTATATATGAGGGAGGGAATCTTGATTTAGTATTCCTCCTTGGAGTGGTTTTACATAATTCAGTAGCTTTTTAAGCATGTTCAGTCCTGAATAGATGTGCACACAGGGCATTGGCCACTTGACTTTATTGCTAAGGAAAATTAAATGTACTTTTATTTATAACCCAATACATATATAACCACATGAGAGGAATCGCTATGTTAATGGTCTGTCATTGTCCAACTGTTGGGCCTACTGGAAGTGGGAGAGAGCGTTCAGCTGTGCACTCCCAGGGGTAAAGAAGGTTAAAATGGGTCAGGATTCCATCGGTCTCTGTGCCCGTTGCATGGTGTGGAGGGGCAGTGGGATCGGCGAGCTGAAGATTAACAACGCAGGAACAAAACCAGTGCAGCTGGGGAACAGACCAGCAGGGTTCGGCATGTTTCTCAAATGGACACAGGCAGCGGTGGGTTGCCATTGGAGGCACTTCTAATTACAGGAGTTTAGCAGGTCTACAATCAATCAATTTTACACATCTGAATATCCATACATATACACCCAGTGAGCAATCTATTTGGTAGACCTGTACACCAGCTTGTTAATGCAAATATTTAATCAGCCAAGCGTGTGGCAGCAACTGAATGCGTAAAAGCATGCAGATGTGGTCAAGAGGTTTGGCTGTTGTCCAGACCAGAAGTCAGAATGGGGAAGAAATGTGATCTAAGTGACTTTGACCGTGGAATGAGAGTTGGTGCCAGTGAGCAGCAGTCCTGCAGGAAAAAAATACAATGTTAATGAGAGGGGTCTGAGGAGATGGGTCAGACTGTTCGAAGCTGACAGGAAGGTGACCGCAATGCAAATAACCACACAGTGCAACAGTGGTATGCAGGAAAGCATCTCCGTACACACAGTGCATCAAACCTCTAAGCAGAAGACCAATGTCTAAAAAATAAGTCTAATAAATACCAAATAAAGTGCTCACTGAGTTTATATTCTGAAGTGATTCAGGTTTAAGTACCTGGTCAAGGATACAGCAGCAGTGTCCTACCAATGGATTGAATGCGTAACATTTAGGGTACAAACCCAGCTCTCTTCCCACTGAACTACATTGCAGTCGGGATAAGACAAGAGGCACCTGGTAGGTCAGTGAGAACCTGTCCACTGCTGTATGAAACTGCTGTTTTGCATTGGCAAGTAGGCTGAACCAGGTGAGAGTAGTATCCTTGTCTCACAGGAGATTCATGTAGTCGCATGCGGTTCTGTTTCAGGAGTTGGCCTACAGCCCCCATTCGATCCCGAGGCTTTAGCGTGTGTGCTGGAGAATGACATCAATGGCTCATCTTGGACCGTGTGGGATTAACTTTTTCTCTTTCACAGACCGCAGCAGGGCGATACACATGACATTAAATTGTTTTGCCGTCTGTCTTCTGGAGCCAGCGTGCAAACAGAACGCGAGTGACAAATAAGAAGAATCACTGCCCTTTTTTCCACTTGTCATTTCCTTGAGTCATAACTATGGCTTGGAGCTGCAAACACTAGCCCACGCAGATGACCAGACCCCCCCCCCCCCCCCCTTGATGTTTCATATAACTGCATACATTGTGGAACCATTTTCCATTTTCCACAAAACAATATGGAAATATTTTCCGAGTTTCCAAAACAAGGCCTTGTTTGCGCAGCGTTTTCTCAGGCGCTGGCACACTGTGCGTTCAGAGGGCCGGCCGGCGTGGGGAACGAGGCGGCCAGGAAAGACAAACTGCAGTTTCTGAGTTGTCATATCCAAAGAACAGGAAGTGAAAGGGGCGAGGCAGGCCAAAGTGTGGAGGAGGATAAGAAAGCGTCTGGCTGTTTTTAAGAGTGGCGCAGAAATGGCCCCGGTTGAAAGGCTAAGAGAGAGGCGATAAAACGGCACGTGCTCCCACTGTAACAGAGTCTAGGGCCACACGTGAAGCACTGGGGTTCAGCAGGGAGCACTTCTGTGGTTATGTTCTTATTCTACTGCTATGTAAACTGTGTGTTCCTTTTGCCTCTAATGGTGATTCATTAGCATTAGCCAGATCTATTAGGGTATTATTTCTAATGGTGGGTCATAGCATGAGCCAAACTGAATAGCCTATTCTTTCTAATGGTAGTTCCTTAATGTTGGACAAATCTATTAATCTATTCAAATCTATTCCTTTCCATTGCCTTGTCTTATAATTGGCTGTTCATCCACTCGTTCACGCAAGGCAAGCATGTCAGAAGATCAGCTGTGGAATCCAAACTCGGTCCTTATCGGTTCTTTTTAAACCTTTTTTTAAGCTTTTCTTGGGCATTCAGTAGTCTCATGCCCTACTGCTATGTCGTTCACCTGAAAATTGGACATACAGCCCACTAATCTGCCATCCCAACCACTAGACCCACTCCAGAATGGCTCTTCATGGAACTGTTCCATGAGGGCATTGGTAGAAAGTGCTTGCATTTTTAAATGTAAGTGTCTCTGCTGTTTACTGTGCAGTGTGACAGTGCGGTGGGGAATGTCTTGTTACCAGGTAGTCACTGTCGGAAAAAACAGCTAAGGGAGCTGAGAGTGAATTTTAGCCCAGCTGGCTGTGGATTTTACACGACTCGTACTCGTTCCTCAGCCTGACAGAAAACCTGCCTGCCCCCCTGGTGCCAGGGCCCAGCTGCGGACACGCCCGGACGAGGATGCCACGGCACCGCGGGTGTAGGCCTCAGTCCCTGTCTCAGTCCCGCTCACGCGCTAACCTTCAGGCAAGGGAAACTTCCAAAGTCCTGACGGAGTCTCCCCGGAGAGCCTGAACTTTCCCCGGCCACTTCCAAAACTTGGCCCAGTCCAATTAGTAATTTGACACTTCCCAAAGCGGAATCTGTAATTGTTGGTGATTTTATTGCTGTTGTTATTTGAGCCAAAACAAGGTAATAACTATGCTCTAAGAAACCCAATGAGCTGTAATTATATTTGCTTTTGGCTTTATGTGATTTTTCACAGGAGATAGTTGCTCATTTGTGCTAAATTTAAATCAATTTGGCACACAGCAAAAGCTGTTTTTTTGTGAGCAGAAAGACGAGTCCCGTTTCATTTTTTCCTTGTGGTGGTTGGGCCCTTTTATTTTCTCTTTCCCTGAAATTACTGAAGCTGCACTTTTATTTTTAAACGACCATTTTCTGTTCAGGGCTTGTATAGGTGCTACCAAAGACAAATACTTTTTCTTGAAGCCAAGATATTCAAGCTGACTTCATGTTGTCTCTTGCATGTAAAGCAACATGCATTACACAGTTGGTTCTGGTACTTTTCCGCTGTCTTTTGGAGAAGTGATATCTCCTCAATGCATGATGAAGTTCTGGAAATGACATTTATCCTCGCTGCACGCAGTATGCCTTTTTTAGAACGTTCGTGAGCAAGTTTGAGTGAGTGAGCAAGTTTGCCACAGAGGCTAACAGGGCTGTTCTGTTTAACCACAGTGGAAAAACATGTTGGTTGATTTTTCCAGCTGTCAAACACGTTCCTCTTTCTGAAGCATTGAGCAAAAGCAAGGGAGGTCATCACATCTTCTTTTAGTGTGACCTCACTGTGTGTTTTCTGCCAGGTTTTGAAGATGCTCATTATCTTTGTTGCAAGAAACTGTTACGGATAACAGTGGTCACAAGGTTTTGCCACTCTGACCATGATTTCTTGTTTGTATGTGTGTGTGTTCACACTTGTTTTTTTTTTCCTTGAAGTTCAACAGGAAAATTTCTCAGGAAAAACCATTCTTTTCGTATCTACTGCATATCTGGCAGCAGCACGGTGGTTTGAGGCTCATTTGATGCCTTGAACCCTTGGTGATTTGCAGTAAAGCCATTTAGCCTACAAATATGTTCTATACTGTATCAGCATAATTTACAGCTGCATCTAGTCCCACCCCCCAATTCCCATAGATATCATTCAAATGCAAAGAGTTTTAGTATCACTTGTAGGACAACCTGAAAATAAGATATCCAGACTCTGATGATGGTGATAGGCCACAGACATCAGGAGTATGGTCTGTGTATATGTACAAATGAGTATGTACTGTATGTGTGCGAATACCTTGTGCATTCATACCGGTGTGTGTGCATAAGTGTGCACGTCAGAGAGTCTCCAAGGGTTAAATATTTCATGTGGAATTGCATCTGAGATGTTGACTGGGCGGTGGAGAGTTTTACACCAACATGATGTGCACGTGAGCCCTCATTTTCTCCCCGGCCCTCGGAGCCGGTCCTGTAATGGCAGTGGGTGCCATGCGGGGCAGTGATGGGCGGAGGCTCCGGGCAGGGGCAGGGCTTGGTGGTGAGTGATGGTATAAGTGATGACAGCCCGTCTCTCACAGGTACAGAGCTTAGTCTTTGTCCCCTGATTGACTCACTCCTCCACTGCATCCTTCGCCACTGAGCGGGCCAGTGTAGTTCTGCAGTTCTGGGGTAAGTCTGGCTTTCGTACTGCACTGGAGTTCAGCTGCACCTAGATTAGAGGAAAGTCATTTTGCAGGACTTACTGTATTTAAAGTTGAAGGACAAACCTTTTCGTTGTGTACTAGTTATTTAATTTCATTTTTTGGTCGGAGGTTTCATTAACGTACGTACAGTGCGTTGGCAGTACGTGCCCCTGATCCGAGTTCTTTATTGGCTGTGGTACCTATGAACCCTATGATCTTTCGGCACATTGAAATATCAGGGCAGTTTTATAGGGCCACTGTGGTGGTAAGGCATTTTATTGGTTTTGTTGGTTTTATTGGCATGAGTCCATACATTTTGCCTTTTTGTTCGTCCGGGTGTCATTTGAAGTGCATTAGTACCTCGCTTTGCTTTTCTTGGTAGGAATAGTGTGAATGCTAGTATGGAAGTGCTGAAATATTTCAAATGAGCTTCTGTTGTGTGTAATTAAGTGCTGTTGGGTTGAGAAGTAAAATTCCACCCGGTCTTATTATCCCGAGGCAATCTAGTCAGGAAAACCAGTTCCAATTATAAGGGTTTTATTTCTGCAGAAAGAGCACGCCTGCTCATATCAAAGATGGAAGCAATGCTGATCAGGGCAGAACACCATTATATATATATATATTTAAAAACGAATATATAATATAATGATACGGTCAACAACATGTCAACCCTTAAAGACGATAGTCCTGACGGTAATAATAAATTCAGCCATAATAACCATTCTGTAATTTGTTTATTTATTTTCATGAACACATGTTGAGTCGTATCCAAATATGTTTTGGAGACCGGCTCTCCCCCTGGTATTATCCAGGTCTTCCTCTCTCGTTTGTGTGATTGGCACTGTGCAGGCCCACTTTGGGCTGGACTGGAGGTAATTACACTCATCAGAGCTCTGCCCTGATACCAGTACACAAGCAGCAGGCTTAACCGGCAGGAAGTGATTATCACCTGCAGGGTGTTTTTCCTCTGCTGTCACCTCAAACGGGCTGTGGGCCCTGGCCTCGGGGTCAGAGCGCACCTCGGGATGTTGTGGGCGGGGAACGAGGGATTTTCCGTGGAGGTGGAGAAGGGAGAAAACGATAGACGGAGAGGGAACAGCTCGACGGACGGTAGGCACTGCGGCGAGCCAGGCGACGAGGCTGAGCTCAGGTGTTCACATCTCGACGGGGGGCGATGGGCTTCAGGAAGTCAGAGGTGTTCCTGGGGGTTGCAGTAGGAATGGAGGCTTTGAGGGTGGTTGCAGTAGGAATGGAGGCTTTGAGGGTGGTTGCAGTAGGAATGGAGGCTTTGGGGGTGGTTGCAGTAGGAATGGAGGCTTTGAGGGTGGTTGCAGTAGGAATGGAGGCTTTGAGGGTGGTTGCAGTAGGAATGGAGGCTTTGAGGGTGGTTGCAGTAGGAATGGAGGCTTTGAGGGTGGTTGCAGTAGGAATGGAGGCTTTGAGGGTGGTTGCAGTAGGAATGGAGGCTTTGAGGGTGGTTGCAGTAGGAATGGAGGCTTTGGGGGTGGTTGCAGTAGGAATGGAGGCTTTGGGGGTGGTTGCAGTAGGAATGGAGGCTTTGGGGGTGGTTGCAGTAGGAATGGAGGCTTTGGGGGTGGTTGCAGTAGGAATGGAGGCTTTGGGGGGGGCGGGGGGCTTGCGGTAGGAATTTAGTCTTTGAGGGCGGTTGCGGTAGGAATGTAGGCTTTGGGGGGGGGGGCTTGCGGTAGGAGACCGGCAGACTTGGAGTCCTCTCCTCCCAAAGAGGAAGAGGGAGGTCTGCATCTCCCCAGCTCACTCTGAGTCAGAAAAAAAATCCTTTCGGAATTTACCCTAAATTTCCCTGTCATTTTGCTCCTCTTTTTCTCTCGATCAAGATTTTGTGGTATATGGTATTTTATTTTAAAATGAAAATATAGCATGTTCAAATAAGAACAACAAATTCATTGAAAAGCCTTGTAGTCACGTTTTGTCTAAAGTTAAAGTGGAAAAGTACAGGAAATGCAAACATTTTCAGGTTGTGGTCTGTTTTCCCAGCTGAGTGTCCATTCCCCTTTAGTATGAAATGGCTTTTCCCTCGCCCCCTGCCCTTTCCCACTGATGTGCTCCCCAGCTCCCCAGCTCCCCAGCTCCCCAAACCCACAAACCCACAAACCCACAGATTTCCAGACTAAAGCCATAGGAAGGCTGAAGGAATGTGTGATCTTACATGAGACCCTGTGCTCTGTGCTGCTGTAGTCCTCTAACACTGCTGAGCACCTTAGCATTGTGCTCTGTGCTGCTGTAGTCCTCTAACACTGCTGAGCACCTTAGCATTGTGCTCTGTGCTGCTGTTGTCTCCTAACACTGCTGAGCACCTTAGCATTGTGCTCTGTGCTGCTGTAGTCCCCTAACACTGCTGAGCACCTTAGCATTGTGCTCTGTGCTGCTGTAGTCCTCTAACACTGCTGAGCACCTTAGCATTGTGCTCTGTGCTGCTGTAGTCCTCTAACACTGCTGAGCACCTTAGCATTGTGCTCTGTGCTGCTGTAGTCCTCTAACACTGCTGAGCACCTTAGCATTGTGCTCTGTGCTGCTGTAGTCCTCTAACACTGCTGAGCACCTTAGCATTGTGCTCTGTGCTGCTGTAGTCCTCTAACACTGCTGAGCACCTTAGCACTGTGCTCTGTGCTGCTGTAGTCCCCTAACACCGCTGAGCATCTTAGCATTGTGCTCTATGCTGCTGTAGTCCCCTAACACTGCTGAGCACCTTAGCATTGTGCTCTGTGCTGCTGTAGTCCCCTAACACTGCTGAGCACCTTAGCATTGTGCTCTGACCCGCTTGGGCCATCTATGGCAAACCTCTAAAAATAGGTCATCGAATGAGCAAACAGAATACCGCAGAAACCAAGCCTCCATTTTTAGTAACTCCTGAGCATTTGTGTCATGCATTGACACTTGCAATTCGTGTAACAACGTGTGTTTATACAGCGCCGGGCTTTTTTGTAAATGCTATTTACCGATATTTGTTTTGTCCAAAGTTTTAAAAACAGTTCTTTGACGGGCGTGATTCAGAGGTGGCTGTTGCTACATGGCGCCTGGGTTATAGCTAATGAAGTGACGTAAGGAGTGCCCATGTGTGATGTGGTGAAGTAGTGGCCACTGCCAAATTCATTGTTTTCTCCAAGCTTGTTCCTAATGTGTTGCGTGTCTAAGTTCTGCGCTTGTATTTTTTGGCCGAGGTTTATGTGGAACTGAAACACCCAAAGCTACTGCTTTCAAGTTAATGAGGAAATGTATTATAAAAAAGAATGTATCATAAGAAATTATATAAAAAAGCATAAAGGCAACTCATACGTCAGTCCTCAATTTGTCTGATTTGACTGTACTTTTAATGGGTTAAAGGTTAAAGTTATTGAAGGGTCTTCTCTCATATAGAATTATCTCCTCTTTGACCTCTTTGCTCTGTTCAAAATTGGCAAACGGGTGAGTCCTCTTCATGGCAGTCCAGTTGCTCCCCTGCTAGCCGTGCTCTAACCTCTCCATGTCTTCTGTCTCTTTCAGATCATATGTTCATAGAAGATTATCTTGAAGATGATGAGGAACCACCTTCACTGCTCAGCTCTTGTCCTTCTCACCGTAAGCATGGTTTCCCTCTGCCGTGTGTGTGTGTGTGTGTGTGTGTGTCTACGTGTGCATGTGTGTTCTTTATTCTCTGAATGACATTTTTAGTTTAGTGTTTAATCTTATACACTTTCTGAATTGGTTGTTCATTGAAGATTTCTGATTAAATTAATATGGGCTGGTCTTAGACCTTGGTATTGAGGGCATTGATGGGACTGATGGGACTGGTGTCACTGGCAGTATTCTCCTGTGAGAGAATCATTCTGTTTACTCAGTCAGGCCTTGAACTAACATAAGAGCCATTTCCCTCCCCTTCTTCATATGTCACTGTTAAAATATACTCATGAATCTATGGCATGGCTGTTTTAGATGTGAAACTAATACATTCCTGTGAGTTTGTCTGGAGACAGACAAAACCGCTCTGACTGAACTGTCATGACTCAGTGTCCAGCGCATCGCTTTGTTATCGTCTACTGCCTGTGCTGTGATCTCTCACACTCATCCCAGAAACTGCCATTCTCACTGCGTCATTGGTTCACAAGTGATGAGCCATCTGCGTCTCATTGGTCCAGGAGGCTTTAGGTATCTGTGTCTGATCTCATTAGTCTGAAGTGTTTTGAGTTATCTGCATCTCACCATTTCATTGGTCCGGGAGGCTTGAGGTAACCGTGTCTGATCTAATTTGTCGAAAGTGCTTTGAGTTATCTCTGTCTCTCTGTCTCATTGGTTCAGGAGTATTTAGTTCTCTTTCAGTGGAACTCAGCTGATAGTGCTCAGACTCCAGGGTTCTGTTCACAGGACTGGTAGAGACCTAAACGCACCCAGCCAGGTCGCCCATATGGCATTTTCCCAGGGTGGCTTACGTAAATACTCGTAACTGACGCAATTGCAGTTCAGTATAGTATGAAAACAAAACAGTTTAAATACAAATAACCGTTTTCCAAGAGCAGGTACTCCCATTCAGAAATGCTGCTACACCTACACGATCAACATGCTCAGACTTGCGTGTCTGTCTGTGTGTGTGTGTGTGTGTGTGTGTTCTTGTGCATGTGTGTGTGTGTGTGTGTGTTTGTGTGTGTGTGTTCTTGTGCATTTGTGTATGTGTGTGTGTGTGTGTTCTTGTGCGTGTGTGTGTGTGCTTGTGTGTGTGTGTGTGTGTGTGTGTGTGTGTGTGTTCTTGTGCTTATGTGTGTGTGTGTGTGTGTGTGTGTGTGTGTGTTCTGTGATGCTCAGCGTACTGCGTGTGTTTTCTCCAGTTCCTTGGCCTGCAGGAGGCTCTGGAGACGCAGTGTGGATGGGGACAGGTCCTGACCAGCGAGGGGTGTGTCTGCCAGCAGTGCCCAGCCGGTCAGGAGCCCAGCCGGGTGAGAGAGAGAACCCCTCCCAGAATTCTGCTATTCCCTCATCCCCATCTCCCTCCACCTGAACTCTACCCATATCTACCCTTTCTCCCTCCTTCACTCTCATCTTTTCTCACTTCGTTCTCACTTTTCCTTCATCTGTACCTCCCGCTTGTTGGTTTCACCACTGTAGGATTCCCTCTTACACTCGATCTCCCTTACTTCGCCCTGTCCTCCATCTCTCACTCCCTGCTCTTTTCTTTCTCTTTCTGCTACCACTTGCATGAATCTTCAACATAGGAAGTTAAAACGGACGTTTTTCAATACGTTCCAAAAATCTGTCCTGTTTTATCATGTCATAAAACCCCAACGACTCTCAGCATGCATATAATTACTGTGCTGTCGTTTTCATACGGTAAATATGATAATTATTATGACCTTTCATGTCACCAGGCCTGTGGGAAAGCTGAGGGCCCAGACGTGGTGGTGCAGTGCCAGGTCTGCCCTGCAGGCACTTTCTCGGGCTCCTATGACTCAGAGCTGTGTAGGCCCCACACCTCCTGTCTGCGCCTCAGCCGGCAGCTGGTGAGCCCGGGCAGTGCGGAGAGGGAGGCCGTCTGCGGGGACTGCCTGACCGGGTAAGACCCGCCGTTTACTGTGACAAGCAGCGGCATGTAGGTACCCTCCCCAAAGGGGGGCTCAGTCATTTTCCCATCGTGATAGAGGAAGCCATATGGCCACAGGCATTTTATTTTAAACTCTCCTCTCCTCCCTCGTCAAGTGGCCCTGGTGTATTTTATACTGAATAGTGTTGCCAGGCAGGATCAGAAAGGGCGGTGGTGGGTGTCGTCTAGAAAGCTCCTGAGCTGTGTTTACGGTTGTATGTCCGGATCAGCCGTGGCGTCAATGCAGCAGAATCCTCAATGCGCAAGGGCTGCAGTGCTGCACTCCCTGAGCTGTGGGAACTGTTGTGATGACGTCAGTGAGCGTATTTACACTCGGCTGGTAAATTCAGGAAAGGATGAGCCACGTTTGCTGGTTCCCACAGCCCTTAGAAAAGTCCTTGGAAATATTTCTGCGTTATGAAAGAATGACCTTGTGCCCCACGCGAGTGGAATTCATTAATCTCGCCGATTCACTAGCTTGATCCATTAAGGCTAGCAGCGTCCGTGTGCTAAACAATTTGGCTTGCCGACTGCTGAAAGCATCCGCAAGCGTGTATTTCAAAAAGTATCCAACTTGTCCAAGTTGTCAGTAGAAATTGATGGTCCTTGAAATTATAGTAATCATCCTTGAAATATTTGAATCGCCATGCCATGCCGAATATAAATCTCACTTGAGTGAGACCTCTGGATTGAAGCTGGAACAGGATCTCCATAAATCAACTGCAGTACAGAAAAAGGCGCCGCGTTGTTTCACAGCTTTCCTGGTCAGTTGGCCGATTGCATTGGTTAAGTCGGTGTGTGTGAAGGAGAGCCGTGGTTTTTGTGGTGTAAAATGGAGTCTGTGTTTCTTCCACAGGTTCTACCCTGTTTCGGAGGAGCAGTCCTCTGGCCAGAGCTTGTGCGTGAGACGTGAGTGTGCCACCAAATGCTTCTTATTTTAATCTTAAGGCTGGTTTATACTCCATCAGGTCACTGTCATGTTGCATAAATTCAATATATTTTAAATTAAGCAACGACCATAGTCAATGTCGGGCTATATTAGAAAGTTCATGAACATCTGCTATTTAAAAAACCGTAATAACCAGCCTTCACAGCGTAGAGGCCAAGAGCTCATAGTCAGTACCCCCTGGCTCCTCCTTTAAATGGGTCTAACGAACACTGAGCTGGTATCTGGATCTAGTGTTAAACATTGGACATGATGTTTGATGTGGCATACGTTAGTGTAGTGCAGAGACGTGTTCTCCTTTGCCTTGACCGCTCGCCCTCTCTCTCTCATTGGCGGTTGCGGCGGCAGTGACCCCTGACCCTCTGGTGCGCATCCTGCGGAGCGCGGGGAAGGCCGAGTCCCTGGGGGCGGGCCGAGGCCTGGTCAACGCCACCAGCGCACGAGGCCCTGAGGAGAAGACCACGGAGTACGCCGTCTTCGCCCTGGTGCCCATCTTCTGCGTCATGGGCCTGCTGGGCATCCTCATCTGCAACCTCCTGAAGAAGAAGGGCTACCGCTGCTCCTCTGACCGGGAGGGCACGGACGAGGAGGCCGCCTCCCCGCAGAAAGAAGGTGAGCCGCGCGCCTAGCTTTTGCGTCCAGCGGGCTCACTGTGAGGCTTCATAAAGGGCCTCTCCAGCAGGCCCTACTGGAGACAATGCTGGATTCGTCACCTCACAGAGAGGTAGCTGATTTAGCATTTATTTGCCTGGTAACCGGCTCTCCGGCTTGACATTTTCCAGTTATGCAAGCAGACATTCAATGAAGCGGTGACTTGAATTAAGTAGCAGCTTCAATAGCGTGGCCTCCTGGGAAACGTGTCCTGTGCCCTCTCGTGTCCTTATGTTCCTGAACAATGGGGCCGCACAATACTCCCATCTCCACAGCAGAGCTAGGAGGTGGCCCCGTCAGGGGGTATATAGGAGAGGAGATGGGGCGGAGGGGAAAGTTTTGAGATCGGGTTACAGGTGCAAGCTTTGTCCCTGGATCTGCCCGCCTTGCTCTTTCTGGACAACTTGTTCCAGCGTCCTGACACACACACATGTGCCTTCAGGATAGAGCCAGACATCATTAATGCCTTTGTGGCTGAGAGAGAAATGTTCCGTCTAGAAAGACCTGTTCTTAGCCATGACACGTCACGGCTTTGTAATATGCCTGCTGTGCCTTCAATAACAACAAAGCATGTAAGTGCTGTTGCCTGCATACAATAGGATTACATAAATAAAGGACTGTAACATTAACTGGAAGGATAGAGGCCACAGTTTCACATAATATAGTCTGTTTACCAAACTTACATTTGCTGGAAATGGGGACTTTCACCACCAAGGCAATAAGCCACCAAACCTGGTCTTTGGAGAAAAACTATGTACACTTCTTACCATTTACCTTACGCCAGAGACGGCTTGTTTTGATTCTGAACGGATTCAGCAGTGGATGTATGAGACATGGGCCTCATTGACATGTCAGATTAATGGCCTCCCTCATAAATTACTGCGCTCTCACTAAAGGTTCATGTTACTACAGTTACCTCAGGGTATTTCACACTGCTCAGCCAAGACAATGCTGCCTCTTCCAGTCTACACTCATGCCAGTAAAACATGTAAATAAACAGAGATAAATTATTTTTTTATGAAATAAATATGAAATTGGTGTGAACTTCAGTGGTATTTGGTGTGCTGCAAATTAAAGGGGTATCTTGGAGGTGTGAATGTAGTACTTGAACAGGTGCTTAATATTTGGCCCATTTGCAAAGATATTTCCTCAACATCAAACTCAAAATGTGTCCGTGTCTGAGGCTGATCATTTCCTTGCTGGCAGTATATTTTGGGCTGTATGAAACTGCATATTGGGCCATGTGTGCAGATGATTGAGGTGGAATCTGTGAGACACGCTTGCAGGGCGCCGGTTTTGTTTTTATTCCGTCCTTGTCTTGCGTTTCCAGCGAGCCCCCGTCTCGAGTGACTGTTTGTTGTGGAATCGTTCTCCAGCAGCAGCTCGGCTTTCCAAAATCAATTATTCAATTAAGTCGCCTCGGGTCTCTGGCCAACCCCACATTTCCATCACCGGGTGACGTGTGCACAGACCTGGACATTGTGCTGTGAGCAGCAGTCTCTATGGTGGAGCCTGCTCAGCTCTGTGGTGGGGCCTGATGGTCTCTACGGTGGAGCCTGCTCAGCTCTGTGGTGGGGCCTGATGGTCTCTACGGTGGAGCCTGCTCAGCTCTGTGGTGGGGCCTGATGGTCTCTATGGTGGAGCCTGCTCAACTCTGTGGTGGGGCATGATGGGCTCCTGGGAGGCATGTCCAGCTAAAATGTATGTTTTTGGTGAAGTGAATGGTGATCTTGTATAAAAGGATTTGTATTTTTAAAGTAATATGTGTGTATCAGATGATGTTTGACAGTTGGAGTGAGGGCACACTGTGTGCTCACAGATGTATGCATCTTTCTTCACTTCCTGTGATCTGCTCTCTTGCATCATGGGAAGCCGTGGCTCACATTAGCCACAGAGTGAAAATAAGCCATGAAGGCCTGGTATATCCTGTTCCAGATGAATATGACCGTAACTATTTTTGTCTTAATTTCTGGGTAATATTTTAGTTTTTTTGGCAGATCTTTCATATTTAGTGAGGTGTCATCTAGGAGAATTTGGTAACTTAATATTTGTTAGGGAAACCCGGCCGAGACAGCTTCACATACCCTGGCTTCAGTGCCTTTGCTTGGAAAATAACTTCAATATTTAAATGTAAGGTTATGTAATATGAAAATAGTTAAAGACTGAGTTTCTAGTGTGGTCTGGGTGAGTTTGCATTGGGTTTTGGTTGCGGATTGGGCTTCAGAGCCTGGCCTGGGTTTGGTCTGGGTTTGGCCTGGGCATGGCCTTGTTTGTGAGGGCAAGATACTGCAGCATGTCTGTTCTGCAGAGGAACGCTGCAGTTGGGCTGAATATACTGTATGTACAGTATGAGAGAGGGAGAGAGAGAGGAGAGAGAGAGGTGGGTGCAGAGAGGGGGAAAAGATGGGAGACCGATAGACGGATGATGTGGTTGAATCTCCCATTCCTGTTTTTTCTCATGTATTGAGCTATTAATATGATGTGTGCACTTTAGTAGTGCAGGGCCTAGTGTTTATCATGATAATAAGAGTGATTTGAATGAGAATTTTCCTGGGAATGGGAGAGGAGTGGGGGCCCTGCCCAGACCGCAGGCCCTGTTCACACCCTGTATTTTACCGTTTACCACCTCTCCGCTCCCCAGGGATAGGGCCAACCCCCAGCCCTCTTCCCCCAAGGAGACGCTGTCAGACCCATCCATCCAAACTGCCTCAAATAACAATACAGCCGCTGACATTCACTCCACAGTCTGCGCTGCGATTGGTGGAGTGGTTCAGCAGGATGGGGCAGGGGATAGATCACTCTCTTCCCTGCGTCACCGGTTCCCTCCAGAAAGCAGCCCAGAGGCCTTCCCGTCGAGCACACTTACATAACTGCTCTTCTCTCTGCACAGTCAGACTCTGAGCTCTAAAGATGCCTATGTTCCCATAGAGATGGGGGTGGCCGTGTGCGGGGCGGTCAGGCCCGGTTCTGGCTGGTTTGGGGGCCAGCGGAGGAAGTGCCCGGGCTTGTCTCACACAGAGCTGCTGAGCTCCAGTCTCCTGAGAGACAGCGCTGGTGTGGTGTCTCATGGCAGGGTAATGGTGACGGAGCTGTGAAGTGGCCAGAGGCTGGAGCTCCTCTGTGGCTCTATGTAGGCGGCCATTTTGAAGCTACTCTGTCTGATTGAAATTGAAGAGAGACTTAACTTGCATTTGCTTTGTTTGTCCAGGTGACTGTTGCTGAGAACCCCTTTATTTATATTGTGTGTTGTATAGTGTGAGAGAGAGAGAGTGAGTGAGAGAGAGAGTGAGTGTTCGAGCGTGAGAGTGAGTGAGTGAGCATGCATGCATGCATGTGTTTTCATGCATATTTATGTGTGTTTGAGTGTTGGAGGGAGAGACTGGGAGAAATCGAATGATTAAGAGGAACAAAAGGTTTGAATTGATTAAAATAACAATTCAGAACACAAAAGTTAGCACTTTTAGTCAGGGAGGGGGAGGGCCCTGCTGAAGGCCTGAATAGAAGTTCCAGCTGAGTGAGCTGTTCTGCTCCCATCTGCTGTCCTCTGGAACTGTGGGAAGGCCCTGGTTGCCATGGAGACCCTGTTCTCATACACAAGGTCCTCCAGGTCTGCCCGCTCAGAATAGACTGACAGAACCTGTTCACAGAGCCAGTGCTGCTTCTCACATTGAGCTAGCATTGTTGTCCTCTGAATTACAAACTCATGGGGAATGTACGGCCAGTCTTCCCTGGGTCATCATTATAGTGTTTTCTGACTGAACTGTTTGGCCACAACAAACATGTTCCTGTGCTTAAATTACATCGAATACATTACATACATCATTACATAATGAATTCCAACACGTTTCTTTTTAAGCGATAATAAAGATAATGATTTTAGGTTGCTGTTGGAACTAGTGTGGAATATGAAATAGTACTAGGCTTGAAGGAAGTAGTTGAAGGGTAGAGCTTCACCTGGGGAAATTTACTTAATACAATTTAAGTAGAGTACCTAATGAGAAGTCTCACTATTAATTAGTTTGATGTGGCTTTTCACCCAAACGCTCATTATATTGAAGGTGCAATTACATGCAAGATTGATTTCATGTTCATCTGAAAGCTATAAGCACTCTTCTGAAAGCTTATAGCCTCCTGAGATCTGGCAGAAAATTAAGTATTTTCATTTTGTGTTCATCAAGTGTTGCACTACAAATATTTATGGTTCTTGAGATTAAGACCAGAGGTGTGTGTCACCTACAGGGGACAGAATAGAATTTCCTGGTCTTGGGAGAATATGGAATGGGACAGTAGACCGACACATCTGTCAAAGCAAGCCGAGTGATGACGTTGACATTATACTGACATTATCGCGTTCCTGCAGTGTTGTCAGAAAAGGGTTGGTTAACAAGCCTGGTTTTCTGTGTCTGGCAGGTAATACCGGTCCGTTCATTGTGGACGACTCCAATGAAGACACCATTAGCGTGCTGGTGCGTCTCATCACAGAGAAGAAAGGTACACTCAACCACCTGCACCTGCCATGAGCTTGCAGTAAAGCAACGAGCCCCAGGAACAGTGTCCCAAAAGCACTGACTGTGTGGATCCCTGTCTGCATTGTGCCTGTAAACCTTTCAGGAAATTTGGAACACTTTTTGTATTGCATCATATTTGCCACGTTTTAAAAATACCTGATTAGTCACAGAACGATTCAATATTGGCAGTAAACGGCTGATGATTCAGTCTTTCTAATCATGAATCCAATTCAGAAATAGCAAAATGGAGATGTCTGTGTGTTTTGTGTGTGTGTGTCTGTATGTTTTACAGTTTGTAGTGAACTGTGTGTTCTGTGTACTGTCTGTTTCAGAGAATGCCGCTGCTCTGGAACAGCTTCTCCTGGAGTATGAGAGCAAACAGATGTCCATCAGCAAAGCCTCATCAATCAAGTGAGAACCTTTCATTATCCACACTCACATGACCTACTTACGGGGTTCTTTCCCATCAACCTCTGCATTTTACCAGATACCAGCACAAACCACTTTATTCCTCATTGGCATGGGTTATGCCATTCCCCATTGATGTTACCATTTCGGTTCTCAAGCACCCCTAAGCACCAACCCCTTTTCCAGATGGGGCGCTGCCATCACTGCAGCGCCCATAGTTCCTGTGTCCAAGAAGCTTACTGAAAAAGATCCTTGTAAAGTGACTTCTACACGTCAGACAGTATTCACTGGGGTGACACATAGATGTGATTACTGCCTCTCCGAACTCACTGAGAGCAATGCCTCTCACATCATCGGCAGGAGGGAGGGCCTGCCCACTTGATGACCAATGAGACAACCTGAAAAGGGTAGGTGTGAAGTTACCACGGTAGCCGAGCTGAAGCAGGAAATGCCTGGTGGCGCCTCAGGGGAAAGTCATTCGCAGACAGCAGCGGAGGCTTTGACTCCACTGCAGTGCGGTAAAAACGCCGTCGCCCGCACGTAGCTCGGGAGACGGTGGGGGTCATCCCTCTGTGATCAGGCCGGCAGCCTCGTGTACACCATCCAGCCTTAAGCCGCGCTTCCTGTCCGTGTTATGATCTGGTGCCTCGAGGAAGGACATCCGAGGTTGGCGAGACACCGAGTGATTACAGCCATAATCAACCCGTCACATTCCTGTCCAATGAGGCACTGCTCCACTGGCAGCTGTCCCACAGTGGCAGAAACTAGCTTTGATCAGCGTCTATATGTACCAATGGATGGGATTGTCAATTAAATGGGCTGGAAAATCGATTCGTTTTGGTCCCGTCAGTGTATCTGTCACATCACGAAACGCTGATGATGGCAAATCCGGAAACGTGTTCAACTGTTTAAGAATGAAAGGCAGGAATAAAATGAGTGAGGTGAGAAAAATGGCTGGTGTGGAACTGTAGGCCGAGTGGGCCTGCGTTTCTTTAGATTCCAGCATGTTCCGGGGGATGGGACGGTGTCTCGGCTGTAGGGACATGATGGTGTCGTTGCCGTAGCGCCCTGCAGTGACAATGCTAAAAATAAACTAGTTAGTCGCTCATACGTTTCATTCCACGGTATGTGATCCTATTGGTGCATGGTGTTGCGCCTGATCCCCACCCCCCCCTCACACCCCTCACCTAAACCCTCCCATGAAATATCTGCTGAAAACCCGCCATGTCAGAGTGCTTGCATAATGGCTAGCCCATTGTCTCTTTGTGCAGGATAGACAAGGGCCGGAGTTGACCCCCGGATGGAAAATAACCGGCGTTAAAGCGTTTCTAGAACTGTGAAGCAGCGCGTGCAGCACGAGTGTGAAGCACAGAGCTCTTTTCACTCTCTGCGGCGAGCGTCGCGCTGGGGCTGAATGCCTTCCTGAAAATACCGGGGCATATACAGCCGCGGTTTTCTTCCTTAAGCTGACGAGGTTGCATTCTGCCAAACAAGCAACTGTGTTAGCTTGCTAATTTACGCATTTTTGTTCAGAAATATATTAGCATGCCAACATATTAATAGTCAAACCAGTGCGTATTCTGTTGACGATGAGACCTGCGTCTGAGAATACTCTCTTGGAAGGGACAGATGTTCGAGACAGGCACACATCGTTATCTCTGTCATTATACCTGTATAGCACTCATGAGCCCAAGTTACCCAACGCGCTTCAGTGTTAGCTGCCATATAGTAGCCTTTTTTTGTAATCACCTAACAACACTCAGTGTAAAGTCTGAGATAGAATGAACAAGGTTAGCGTCAGAGGTTAGTGGTGAGATCACGATCGCTGTGTGATACCGATAGTAATGTTAGGATTCATTGCTTTTTATGTTGTTATAAGCGTTCCACCTATATATTTTATTAAACAGTAATTTACCACATAATCTTTACAACTTTACAGTGTCATTTGGTTGCATAAAATAGCTCTGCGATTGACTGACTACACTCATTTCTCTTCATTGTGGCTGCCAGGAGAGCCACATGACTGTAAAGTCAGAGATGTATGCCATGAATTAGTTTGTCTAAAGGAAGTGTAATGTACATTTTGTATGCGGTTTTAGCATACAAATTCTGAGAAAATTGTAATTGTTTGGAAATGACTGTTCCTAATTATTTGTTTGCATTATCTTAAAAAAAAAAAAAAATTCAAACGAGCAACCGATGAACCAAATAACATCCCTACTCTAGACACTGCCTCACACTGCTGCCCCCTGCCCTTCCACCCGCAGGTTCCCGGTCCTGCCCCACCTGCCCCACCAGTTCCGCTCCCTGCCCCGTCTCTGCCCCCACCAGCACCACCTCCACACCATCAACGGACTGGCCTCCAGGGCGGGCAACTGCTGCTCCCGCTGCAGCCAGAAGAAGTGGCCCGAGCTACTACTGCCACCTGCGGAGGCCCAGAAGAGCACCGCGCCCAGCACCAAGACCCCCTGCACCAAGACCCCCCTGCCCGGGGAGGTCACCATCCTGTCTGTGGGCAGGTCAGAAACAGCCCCTCGCCTCATAGTCCTCCTCCTCCTCCTGTCCCGCGGGTCACCGCTCTGAGCGTGTGCATAGTGATGTCACCCCCAGTGTGGCCCCCGCTTTTGTAGAGAGCTGTAGACGCACTGAAACGTATTATCAAGAGATCATTTACCTCTATATTATGTCAGAAATATCCATCCAATGTCCTGTATTCGACTTCAATCGGTCAGATCAGTTCTCACAACGCCAGAACTTTTCTGTGCTGGTTTATCAAAAATGTGCCACATTTGAAAGTGTGAAATTCATCAGCAAAGCAAATGCGCCCCAATCCACATGGTCTTGTTTTGAGGGTAAGGGCTCGGTACTTTCGATGCCTCTTGTGTTGGCTCTGACAGCCGTGCCTCCGATTGGTGGACAGGTTCCAGGTGGCCCAGATCCCAGAGCAGAGGTCCTCGTCTCTGGAGCTGACCCCGCCAGAGTCCAGCGACACCGACTCGGTGGACACCTCCCACGCCGAGGCGGCGGAGGACCAGTCTCTCCTGGGGATCTCCTCCATCTCCTCCTCCTGGACCAAGAGCAAGCAGGAGGTGAGCATCACGTCCGCTCAAGCCCGGCCAAACAATCGCAGCAGGAACCGGGCTGCCCGTGAGGCCTGGAGCCCCAGCCGGCCCGCTAAAAGCCGTGGGCTTTTCCTGTTCCTCTGACCGGAAACTGTGTGAACTGAGCTTGAGGAAGTTCCTCAGCCATTCTCCACTGCTGTTCCTGTCAGAGTTACATTAGGACTCAGTGACCCACTAGTTCATTGACCCACAATGTGTAGGCTTGAATATTGACGCACACAATAGTGGTATTGTTCTTGAGGCTGGCCTAAAGGTTGTTCTGAAGCAGTTGTGCTGAAAAGCTTTTCGATTATTTCAGGACCGAAAGTTTGTCATAAGGCTGGGAGAAACCAATCTGGTCATCTGAAAGGTAACTGGCATTATGCTAATTCACTGGTGGTGGTTGGTGCTGGGTAGAGCTTAGATATACTATACACACTTTTTTCCCCTCTTTTCTTTCCAAAACAGCACTTAAATTGGTCTTGTATGTTCATACAAGGATATGTACCTGACATTTTAGGGTTGATTAAAAATATTTTGCTATGTATATTCCAACACATTATTATTATTATTATTATTATTATAATTATTATAATTATTATTATTATTATTATTATTATTATCATTATTATTATTATTATTATTATACTGCCATTTATCCTGTTTATTGTAGTAGTCTAGCCCTTCCATGTATTCTGGTGTTACTCTGAATGAGTGGAGCTATTCTGGGCCTTCTATTGCTGTGGTGTTGAGGGTCTGCCAGAGAACACTCGCTGTGTGTACACTCAGCTTTACAATCAAGCATTTCCACCAGAACGAACACTGCTGAGACTCAATGAAATATTAATGACCGCTCGCACTGCTTTTGTTTGCAGCACTGTTTCCTTTTTAAATAGATACATTGTCTAGGACACTGACACTGGATTGTGGAGTGCTGTTGTACATTTGTCTACCAGAGCGCAAGTGTAGATTGGTGTACCAGAGTGTACGTGTCGATTTGTTTACCAGAGTGTACATGTCCATTTGTGTACCAGAGTTTACGTGTCTATTTGTGTACCTTGGTGCAGGTGTAGGTTGGTGTACCAGAGTGCATTTTTAGTTTTGTCTACAGCAGTACAGTTGTTTTCTGTACACCAGTGTAGGGTGTAGTTTTGTGTTTGAGAGTGCGGTTGTAGTTTTGTCTACAGCAGTGCAGTTGTTTTGTGTACCCGAGTGTAGGGTGTAGTTTTGTGTTTGAGAGTGCAGTTGTAGTTTTGGCTACAGCAGTGCAGTTGTAGTTTTGTCTACAGCGGTGTGGGCATTACAGACAGCTGCATATTTTGGGTGAAGACTGCGGCTCGTCAAGTGCAAAACATTCTCTCGTGTCAAAATAGCTGTAGTATGGTTATATAAGCAAGGGCAAGTCTGTTATGTCCTCTCACCTCTCATACACTCCTCTCTGCTCTTTCTTCATCTCTGTAAATCCTCGTTCCCTTGCACCAACAGGACAAAAGAACTGCGCCAACGAGTGCCTCACACACACACACGCACACGCACACTGGTGATAAATGTCAGGAAAGGGATTACTTTACTCCCATCCAGGAGTAATTTCAGTTTGTTCCTGACCCCCATTGTATTTTCCCAGAACAGAACTTTTGCTCTCAGCACTTCCGTCGTCCTGGAAACCCTTCCAAAATGGAGGCATAATTTAGCCGTTCAATTTAAAATGCCAAATACCCCCCAGTCCCTGACAGGGGTTCGTTTATCAAGGTGTAACAGGGAAGGCCGGGTGCGTGACCCATGGGTGCTGACTCAGGAAAATGGCTCCCCTTTTAAAGGAATTTAAGGCATCAAGCAGCACACATTTACTCAGAAATTCAGACTAGTTTTATTTTTTGTTTTCTTCTTTTCTTGCTGCTTATCTGCTTCCTAATCAAAGCCTTGTTCACATAAGCATTTCTAGAGAACAATTTTAGTATGTTACTCTTTGCATTCAATAGCACCCATGAGCATTGTTCGTTGTAATGATGAAAGGCACGACTTCACTTTGAAAGCCGATTTCAGATGTTCAGCTCAGAATCCTAATTTGACAGTGACCTTTTTCTGCTCCAATCACTGGTCCGGGACTATCGGTTGCAGTCCAGTGTTCTGGCCAGAGGCGGTACTTCTCAACCCTGAAATAGGCCCGTTACAGACAGGCACTCAGAGGAATCAGGCAACTGCGTCACACAGACGGCAGTCCAATAAAAAGTAGTACATTTGCTTACAAATGGGAACAGTGATCATTTGCATCTCCTCGTTCCCTTCTGAACCCGACGGGTGGAAAGACGCCTTTATGGACAAGCACACCCGACAGCCCCATGGACCATTTTAGTATCGTTTAGCGCTGTGTAATGAGACATTAACCCACAGAGCCAGCTTCAGAAGAACCTACCACCCTGGGGATGTTTCCAGCACGGTGGAGAGCGACCCTTCAAAATGGCCGCCGGAAAGGAGGCGGGGGTTACCCTGCCTCCGCCCCCTCCAGGCCTATCACATCCGAGTAAGAGCTCCTTGCTGTTTGGCACTCACACGCCTTTCTCTCTTCCTCCGCAGGTCAACAGCTAATCGGGGAAAGAGATGACTGTCTCGCTGGGCAGCACGGGGAGCGGTGGGGGTGACAGAGCCGACCCCCGAAGGCTCCGGCCTGGACCCTGGGGGAGAGCTTCCCCCGGCAGCACCCTGAAGTCTGCTAATTGCATATTTATTACACTATAATTATGATAATAATAAGCAATGAGCTTCTAGTTCAGAAGCAGAGACAAGAAAATAAAAAAGCGATATTATTTGCTTTGTTAGTGCTTCCGAATGACGCTAGTCAGGGCTTTGACCTGTGGTAGTGAATTCTAAACTGCAATAGAAAAAAAATAAAAGGTCACTACAAACAGGAAACCCTGCATGCCAGCCAGCTCTCCCTAGTATTACAGAAAAAGAGCTGAAAACTGTCTTTCAATCATGGTTTTTAAAGAAATGAAGTTTTAGTCCACTTGAACTTTTTTTAATTCCGATCATGACCAGCAAAGTAATGGACCTTTTTCACAAAGTGGAATGTAATTTAGTACTGGTGAAGTACAGTTTCTGTTAACAAAAGACAAGCATCCACAGGTTTCATTTGAACAAACTGACATGGTGCAGGACCTAGTAGCATATAGCATCATTTGATTTTCCTTTCTTCACAAAGTATAGAATGGTGTTCATGTGAAAAAAAACTGCTTTACATTTTCATCAAGCATCAGACATCTCTGTTAGAAGCACAAGCTGTACTGTAATTTACTGTACGTATGTACAGAGGGTGGTGAAAGACCAGCTCCACTTTTTATTGAAACTGTGCTGTACATGGAGGAGAAATACAGGGTGCTTGTGCTTGCCATTAGTTTGCTGTGTCCCAGTGTTTCCAACCAGGTTGCTTTGGGTGTAGGATGACGGACGTTTTTGACTATGCTGTTGTTTGGCCTGGGACTTCCTCTTTTCATGTGTCTTCATCTCAGACTGTGATGTCACTTCCTGTCCTGTGGTGCCACAGAGTTGTCAGGGCGTTTTCTCACAGCCTTCAAAGCTTATGATTTCATATATGTACACCTCCCAAGTCTCATTTCTATCTACTTACTGATTTTAAAAACGTTCATAAAGAGGTATAGTATATGCTAGAAATCCAGGAATAAAAATGTTTATTTTAAAGATCACTTGTGTTGGTTGAATGCAATGTACTGTTAAAGCAACATAGTAGTTTATCAGAAATGGTAGATGAAACCTCTGGCCCAAGGTTCCGGTGACCCCCTACATGACGTTGCTATAGTATTAAATAGGGTTCATTGGTTCATGTGAAGTCAAGCATATTCCCCTGTCTGAGAGAGACTGTCGCTTTAGGCACAGTGGGTTGTTAAACATTTCTACGGGACATAAATTGCATTCAGAAGTTCGAAACATTAATGCTAGACTCATCTTTGAGGTCCCCAATACTGTATCTAGTCACGTGGGGTCGTGGTCACTAGTGTACCACGGTGGACTCTGGCATTATCTGGCTTCTGTTTAACCAATCACAGCCCTCAGTGTTGTGGATTAGGGGTTGTGTGTCCAAACCTACCTCCATTCTAGCTCGCAAAGTGTAGGCGTTTACCCAAGCAGAGTACTGTACAGTTACGCACATTTTAATGATAAATTGTCAGGACAGGAATAGCTGTATGTTAGCCCTACGCGCGGTTAACACATTTGTAATGGAGGCTAGTTTCCCTCGTTTGTAAATGCACACGCACAAAACATACCCACACACCCTTTTGATGTAAGCACACCAAGCCTTTCCACTAAGGACCCATGATTTTCTGGTACTTGGAGATATGTTACCTTCTGCACTCTTTACTAAAACTGAATGTGAAAATCACATTCTCATATAATTTACAATTATTGCAGTAGTATCTCCAGTAGTATTGGCTCAACTAGTCATCATATCTGACTGTTTGTCTCATTCTCCACACTGAAACACTCATCTGTTATCTCTTTTTTTATTATTATTTTGTTTCCTTTCTTATTACAGTACTTAAAGCAGAAAGGCGTCAAAAGACATTTCCACTTCACTGTGGCATCACTATTTTGTTATGATGGTTTACATTAACATTTTATATAGTGTCATTTTTGTATTTTGTATGTTTGCAATTCAGCTATGGAAGATTTTCAATTTGATCCTATTTATTGGTTGGACATTCCCATGTGTTTTCTCATTTCTTTTAAATGTTATGAATTGAAGTGTTGTTACAAAAATGAACTCATCTCTCCAACCTTATAGGTTCTTATTTATTATATTCCATTTAATTGAAATTTGTACTTAAATAAAGGAGCAATTTATTTTAATTTGTCTCAATTTATTTCTTACACTCTCAAGGGAAATCACCTTTTCTCACTTTTTAATAGATTAGTAAATCGAGAGCTTGCAGTTTAGGAATCTTCCTTGGTGATGAGACTAGTGAGTAGAATTGTAACCAGGGGTATATGGGACCATCTCCCTAATTATGCCCCTCTTGTGATGTACCAAACATGTCTAGGACATTTCTCTGATCCATCTTAGGAATGTACTGCACTGTGCACATAGATCAGCATACTCAATGTTATATTAAGAAGTAACCCTGGGCATAGAAAACCAATATGAAACTGCGTTGAAAGAGTTTTGTAAATTTGTGAGGTCCTGCTGCAGCCCCTCTTTGTAATTTTAAATGGTTCTCTATTGCTCCAGACATATTTAAAAGCCTCATGTTTATTCAGCAAAAGGGAGATTCCATACTCACTCCCAGCTCCCAACGTCAGGCAGCAAATGTTTTCAAGAGCCAACACTGAATGGCAAAATACTAAACTCATGTGAAGAAACCTTTAAAAGTCACGATGATACAGCAGATGATCTCGGCGAATTAGACGTGACCGCCCTCTGCTGAAACGCTTGCAGATTGCAACCACGCCACATCTGTTGCTTTAGACTGTTGCCTACATCCAGGTATCGTATTTTGATTTCTGTTTTCTTCTTTGCTACGTGTAACACTCGGTCGACGTCATTATGTTGTTTGTTTGATGAATTAAAACTAATACGAAGCTCGCTGCTAGTGCTTTGCCTTTTTTGTTCAGCTCTATCCCGTTCTTAATCTCAATTACAGGTGGTGTAAAAGAAATCCTTGAACTTTTCGCAATCCACCAATTAACGTACACCGCAAGTGAGGTGCGCTTAGAAGGCTAAGGCTTTGTACCTTAAGAAGATGCGAACTGGCGTCAATGTCTGACGCAAGCCCTCAACCTCAGCGAGTAATGTAGCCTACTGACAGTGTGTGGCTGCGCGCGATGTGCGACAACGGGTGACGAAGAAAGACATTTTAATTGATGCGTGACGCTCAGGGGAAAACGCAGACAAACAGTTGAAAAGTTTAGTGTCAAAGTGCCAATGGTTAAAATGCAAATGCTTTGTTTATTATTAGAATTACCTATGGATTTCCCCCCCAACACTTCGATTCAAACATTGTAGGCCTATTTTACACAATTCAGGAGGACTGGTTTTCCAAATACCAAACAATGCTATGATGATGCTATTATGATGATGACTTCATTCATTTGAGACGGTATGTTATTTATTGTGCAGTTCCTCTCCTTTGGAGAAATGTAGGCTGCTGTAGGCCTACCCAGTTCCCACCATGACCTTTTTGGATTGATATAAAAGTACAGCGCAATGTTTTTAAAAACAGAAGCAGGGAGAAATTTGTCGGCTAAGAAAGCAAAAATCTTTATAATTTTAAAATGTCATAACAAAAATAGAAGACAAACGGATTAACTTCCAAAAATCTAATGTAAAACAATATTAGAACAAAACAATATTTTATCGCAAAGCATTAAGAATGTCAGCTGGTCACATCTCAAGCTAACATCCACATACCTACAGTAGTAATAAATATTCTATTATTTACAAAACTAATAACATAGTAATAGATAATACCTATAGGCTCATCAGACCACTTTAGACCTGGGAATCTATCAAATATTATGCATTTTAAACCTGCTCATTTACAAAGGTGAATGTGTATAGGCCTACTACAAATTAAGATTAATTATCTTCTTCTGTAGTAGAAATTAGTAGCTTATCACAGACTATTTCTAATTTCTTTCAGTCTAATATTACTCATCATAATGGGAGGTTTTGTGTTCATTTCAGGGGCCTGACTGAAGAGGACATTAAGATTTTTTCAATGTAAAGTCAACATATTTCACCAGTTAAAAAGCATTCTGTGCCTTTTCACACACAGAGAAACTGATAAATGTCTCACCCACAGATATTTCCATTTAAAAGGACATTCAACACAAAACAGGCTGCCAAACTCAACATGTTTTCAGACATCAAATGAATATTTGTTTCTCTTAACAATATTTCTCAGCATATTTAATTATTCGTGCCATCCTTTTTCCTTCCCACATTTAAATTCCAAAAGTGAGGAACCAGTTTGAGCTTGCAGTGGCTAATTCGGCATTGCAGGAACTGGCATATGTTGAAATATTTCATATTTTTTACTTTGGTATATGTGTACTACAGTACATCCCAATCAACCAAGACTGTTTGTTTTCTGATGAGTCCAGGAGTATCCTGCCCATTGGAACCCATCCTCCCTGGGCAATGTTATGTTTATGGTCAGGATTAGATTCTAGACAGTGATTTCCCAAAGTGGTAGATTTTCATCATTTTAATCTAATCCCCCTACAGGCAAGTTGTCTCTCTTTCCATCCAAATATGAGTGAACACTGACACATTTTATATGGACCAGGAACAGAGAGCATAGACCACTGCCAGGCTCTCCCTGCCAACATTCACCTCGACCTGGACCCATCTCAGTATTCTATAGCCTGTGAATTATTAATCATGGTGGCTTTGAAATGCTTGTTAGGGTGCGTAGTTTTACTTTCCCCCAACAAATCTCACTTCATTGTGCAATCTCTTCCTAAGTTCACATTCTTGGTCTTTGTGGGCGCAGTCACAACACAGACACCCATATGAGGATAAAACACCGTTCACAACAAAGGAGACCTTTTGCCTCTTTGCTGTCTGTAAGTCTGTAACATTGTAACTTCTTGTTCTTCCTCATTGCACGTCTCACCACCTTTCCTACACTATGGTAAGCCCTAAGGTTCTTTTGGTGAGGGTCCAGGAGTTCATAATCCCTTCTCCCATCAGAGCTCGGTGGTGGCCGACTTCACAGTGCTGGCGTTACGCATCTGTTTGGTCTTTCTGGTGACGGTGAGGTTGCTGCGGAAGCCCTGCCCGGACAGGAAGTAGAGGATGGGATCCAGGCAGCTGTTGGCGCTGGCCAGCGGGCGAGTGACCTTGTAGGCCATGCTGGAGGCCTCCAGGAGGTCGCAGCTGATCTTCTCGTCCAGGTAGCGGAAGCTGTAGTACAGACTGCGCGTCAGGTGGAAGGGCAGAAAGCAGAGCATGAAGGCAGCCAGGACGATGACGATCATCTTCACGGACTTCTGCTTGGAACGCAGCGAGTGAGCCCCACCCGCGCTGGGCTCCAGAAGCTTCCGCACCATCAGCCCGTAGCACACCATCACCACCATGAAGGGCACGCAGAAGAAGAGCGCCGAAATGGCCGAGCTGTAGACCAGGAAGTCGTCGAAGAGCTCCTCGCTGGTGGTGTCGTAGCACGTCTTCTCCTCGCCGAACTCCCGCGTGCGCGAGAAGTAGAGGATGGGCGCTTGGAAGCCCAGCACCACCACCCAGACTCCCGCGGACACCAGCCGGGCCCAGCGCGCGCTGGCCCACTGTAGCGAGCGCATGGGGTAGCACACGCCCAGGAAGCGGTGCAGGCTGATGCAGGAGAGGAAGAGGATGCTGCCGTAGAGGTTGGCGTAGAACAGGAAGCGGATGAGCTTGCAGAAGGGCTCGCTGAAAGGCCAGTCGTTCTCGTCGGCGTAGTAGTAGATGAGGAAGGGCAGGGTGAGGATGTAGAGGGTGTCGCAGACCGTCAGGTTGAACATGTAGATGGTGCTGGACTTCCAGCGCTTGGTCCTGAAGAGGATGACGTACATGGCCAGGACGTTTAGCACCAGGCCCACCACGAACACCAGGCCATAGCTCACTGGCAGGAGGATGTACTTGAAGTCCTCGTCAAACGGGCAGCGGTAGCGGCTGCTCTCATTTGCCTCTCTGGTGGCATTCAGGCTGGCCATCTTGAATCATTCAGGCCTGAGAACATAAAGAAAATATATATTTTCGTCTTTGAACAGAACAGAGGTTTTACAGTCATTAATCAACAAGTCGAGGAAAGCTGGTGTCAGCCTGTGTCGTTTCCTTCCAAATCCTTTGTGCTGCTCTGACTCCTAACAGACAGTGGGCAGAAACCTCTTATTCATCTCCTCCAGGTGGTTTGCACATGCCGGGACATACGGCTTGTCCTCTGTACTGAAATTTTAATTGCACTTCCCGTCAGTGCTTGTTTTTATATCACTGGGGGAGTGACGCAGCATTGTCTACACTTGGGCTTTGAGTTGGCCATGCTCTGTGTAACAATGCATTTTTCTCTGGTGATGCTCTCTAAGTCATTCTCTGTTGAAAATCGAAATACCAAAGATGAGCAACAGTCCACAGGGTTGTAACTCTGCCTCAATGGACAGGATTTCATTACCTTGTGTTCTGTGAGAACCGCCAAAGAATCAGACAGAAATGCACGGCGACATCTCCATCTTCTGCCAAGGCTTTTTATGGAAACTGGTCACTTCCCTGGAAATGTCTCATTTTCTGTGCGCTTTTATCATGGAAACTAGAAAACAAACCCTCGGAAACCTGCGAATGGCCCCATGTGGGGAATGAAAGTGAGGAGGCACGCTCCCTCTGTGGAAATGTTTTTTCCAAACCTCGGGCAAGGCTGTGCATTACAGCGAAACGGCTGTTCTGGTCATTTCTGTCGTGCTGACCGCCTCTTACAGGAGACTAGAAAGAGGAACATAGCCCCAGGAAAAAGCAAACACCGAAAACGAAATGCTGAAAAAAGCCATTATTAGGATAAAAACGTGTTCGTCTCTGTTCTGTTTTGCTCAGATTGGAAACTTTAAAACAAAGAACAGCCGAGTCATAATTCAACAGTCCCTCTGATTTTTGTTCCATTGTAAAGTATTGCTGTAACTGATTTTTACTCACAGTTTCTATTGCTGGTGTGTTAATGCAGCATTCCCACACTGAGATAAACACTTCTTCCTCAGTGGTGTGCATCCCTGCTTCTATGACACCTAGCTATTCAACGGCTACTTAAGCAGTAGGCGTAGCTGCTCTCCTCGGCAAGTCACAGCCTGCAAACACATTCAAATTCCTTGTCACGCACTTGGACAGCTTTGAGTCAAACTTTGCAAAAAGGACTGAAAATCCCATTCCTATGAACGCGGAATGAAAAAAGATTTTCATGGCAGTTCAGTGACAGAACAAGGGTTTGGTTTTTGGTATTTACAGTATAAGGCAGCCTTCTACCAGCCATTCACTTTGCATGTGTTTGATATCCATCGCCTTGGGTGGTTGGGCAGAATGTCTTCTATGACATTCAATACCAGGCATACTCATGTGTCTACCTTAGTGGCCTGTTCTTAACTGTGTATGGTAAGGGTTCACTCTTTAGTTCTGCATTTGTTTAAAGTAATGAACAAAAGTATATTTTTAAGTAATGAAAAAAGCCACGGGTGTGGAATATTATTAGACAAAGTAATAGAAAAACTGCCATGGTGTGGGTTTGAATAGCTCCTTGCTTTTAAGCCCCAATTAGGCTGATTTTATTAATTACTATCATGAGACAAAGCACCAGAAATGCTTGAGAGATCAGCCTTTCAGGCCCTTTAGAAGTAACTCAATGATGAAACTGTAACAAGATGCACAGATATTAATTATGCTGTCAATGGTTTTTTGCCTCGGTTTAACACCCTTAAATTACAAGCTTAATATATTTCATTACAATTAATCCTTAGAAGCATGTGGCTTTATGATATTTTGACATTCACCAGAACCATAGCTTATTGTATAGATGTGGCCTCATACAGAAAAATTGGTTATGTTTTCCTAGAAATATAAGAAGAATTCCACTGCCTCTAGCACACATTATGTTTCACCGTTGCCCTGCTTATTATTGGATGGTTTTGGTTCAAAAGCAGGTTGAGTCTGGCAGACAAACCCCTTATCTTCCTCAGTTTTTCCAAACAGGAAGTATGGCATTCCCTTCCCTTCCACAACCACTGTCAAATATATGAATGCTGGCAATAGTCATCCTCATCATCATCCTCCTAATGTTATACGTGATTGACCAAGCCGGATAACATGCATTGGAGCAGGGATTTCAGAACTTTTTAAATGATGACCCTATGACTGCGGACCCCTTTATAACTACCGGCAACAGTACAGTGTTTTTATAATTTAGCACATGTAATCATGTCTAAATCTTCATGCCACCATATCGCACATCTACTGTATAGCAAACGTCTATCTATATAAGTAAAATGACAATGATCATAATATTGCCAGCGATATGTCATGTGTAGTTTATGAAAAATATAAGTATAAACAAAATATTAAGAGGGAAAATATTTTTAGACCTTCTAGGACTCCATTGGAAGGTCCATTGGAATCACCGGGATACCAATTAGTGACCCCATGCACTGGAGAGTAACACAGCTATGCAGGTTTACAGTACAAAATTCTAAATTCAGTGGAGATCAGCACCCAATACCCACACACCCATGTGTTCACTCCTAACATTCTTAGAGAGCACTGGGACAGAACCTGAGCCAATCACTGCAAAACAAGAAATCAAAACCGACTCACCTGAAAGTGCACAACAAAGACAAAAAAATTAACTGATTGAGTGGTGTCTCTAAAGCAACTGAGCCTTGAGAAAGTCAGCCATTTTCCTCGCCTTTGGGTTTCTGAGTTCGGTGAGAAGTGAAACTCTTTGATTAATGTCTTACTGGCTACATAAACACCCAAACATTAATGATTACATCTCTGGCAACTCTCTGCCATCAGTCACTGAATTAACTCTGACTTCCAATGACCCACCTGGTTGAATGAACAACCTCAAGGTATGGGGGAGAGAGGAGGGATCAGACTCTCACACTCTCACACTCGCGCTGCTACCACTGACTTACAAAGGATTCGTTCATGACAAAACACCATGCTGTCCGTGTGTATGTATAATATCTGATGAATTTCAGATTTTGAGGGGTTCATGAAAGCATTGTAATGGAGCTTCTGGCCAAGAGCAGATAATTTACTGGACGCCAAATTTATTTCTATAGACTCATTCAGTCAGTTTAATAACGTGAATGATATGAGACCCTGGAAGAACTTGAAAAACCAGACACCCCACAATTTCATGCTGCTAACTTCAAGAATTTGGGTGCCTTCATTTTCATTCCGTTTTACAGTTACAGTTCAGGAATAAAATTGCCTGGAGATATTGGCAGTTGGACAGATGTTATAACAAAAATAAGAAGCACAATAAAAATTGCAGCATATTAAATAGATATGTTCTCTTAATTAACTGTTTTTTAGAATAGTATAAATTACTATTATTTCAAATGCTGATATTTTGAGTGCAGCATGTTGATATACCATAACAACTGTACACCAAAACATTGTTATTATAATTATTATTATAATTATAATAATAATTATAATAATAATAATAATTATTATTATTATTATTATTATTATTATTATTATTATTATTATTATTATTAATAACATGTTACACTCCCATTATATTATAATCATTATCAGTAGCTTCATCATTAGTATTATCAGTGATAATATCATCTTTAAAAATCGTCCATGCTGTTGTCTTCTCGTTTGATAACGGGAAAGGAAATTGTTTCACAATGAAAAAAAAAAACATGCCCCAAAGGACAATAAGGGTGGAAAATCTATATCTCTGGGATTGACTGTCTTGCTGCTGTACTGCTTGGTTGTGATCGATTGTCTCCATATCGGCTGCAGTTCCTTGTTGCTGTGCAAGTCTGGAGACGCAGCGGTGAACAAAAATGTTTATGAAAAAAAGGGGAAGGTGATAATCCACCTTTCACCACAGGGCGGCGCCTTGCCACTGTGTTGCCAGCGTCGTATTCTGCTGTCCTAGACAAAATTTACTTGAATTTTCCAAAGCATTTCCTCGAGGTGTCGCCATTGAGCTGCATTTCAACCGGAAATCCCGCTGAATTTCCATTGCAATCTCGCCTATTATTTTGTCTTTGCTTGGCTCAGCTCTGCAGTATTCAGTAGGAGTCCGAGTGTGGAGTTGGTTTATCATGGCCGCCTGACCGATTCCAATTCAGATCGTACTGTTTTCCTCTAGCTTTTTCTCTACTAAGGGACCGCGAAACTCTAAAACGCTGCAGATTTTCTCATATTTTATTTAACTTCTTAAAGGATTTACCATTCATGTCAATGCTCAAATATGCAGCCTCCACCGAGAAAGGTAAGTTTTTTCTTTCCCCCTTTATCGCCCCAGCTAGTCGAAATTACACTAAAAACTAAAATTTATAATATTTTGTTTTGGAGAACATACGATCACCATGTTTCTTATTTGATGGCCCCCATGCAGCGTTGGGATGCATGTTTTTGGAGCTGTGTCTGGTTTGTGGAAAGGGATTGTTGGCTTTCTGGCTGGCTGGGGACATTGAAATAATTGCAAACATTACTGGAATGTATTTTCAGCCAGCCAGCAAACCCAGCTAAACGTTGCCCTGAGCTTCGGCGAACGATAATTAAATTGTAGCGGAACTGAACTTAACGGTGATGAAGTTAAAATGTTCTTGTCCAAATGCTAGCGAGCAAGCGGACAGATCAAGTGTTTATATTTCATACTATGATTCTCTATGGGCGCTGCAATTGTTGTTCCTTGTAATTGTAGCGATCCATTTTTGTTGACATCTTTTAAACATTTTGTGTACGTCGCTGACCTGTAGAAAGA
The DNA here is from genome assembly GCF_963514075.1 of Conger conger. Lineage (NCBI taxonomy): Eukaryota > Metazoa > Chordata > Actinopteri > Anguilliformes > Congridae > Conger > Conger conger. The sequence goes on along the minus strand of NC_083772.1, from coordinate 25,782,658 downwards.
ATCCTAGCTGGCTAGCAAGCCACGCTAACTAAAAAAAACATAAAGATGTGGCAGTCTTTCCCAACTATTTCATCCAAATTAAATGATACGATCTCTCAATACGAGCTCAAAAGCATTTTGTAAGCAATGTAATACCACGACTGTAGCTGTACATTTCAGCATCTCTTCGGCACATGCACAAATTGAAATTCATGTTTAAATGATTTCACATTGTTTCCACTGGAAACGACTACGTTCTTCCTCTAATTACAGAAAGTGCTACTGATATACATTTTCTGCACCCATCCACAAAATAACCTTTTTGGGAGAAATCATATTTTGGGTAAAATTGTTTATAGTTTATTCAACGGTAAAGGCATTTGGCTAGACGCCACTAATTCCATTATGAAGACCAGCTGCATGTACATTATCACATGTGACAGTCGATTGTATCATCTTTTTACAAATTACTGTAATTTACAAATCGAGCGATGTGTGTGATTATTAGGATACTCTTGTCTCGATGAGCGTTGTGCAGCTAATTTTTTCCTGGACGTTGTTCCCACGCTCAAATTTACAATAATAATAATGGGCTCTTTGCGAGTAAACCAGTAAAATGTGGTCATTTATTTCTTACTATTTCAGTCTTTGTTTGAACAGTCCAGTGTGACGCGAATTGTACTGTCAGTTCTAGGTTGCCTCTGTTTTAGACGGCGCACTGAGATTACTTTATTGATTTATTATGCAGGATATAGATATCAGGTTCCGTGTAACCTCTCTGAATGAAAGGTTTAACAGATTTTTTTTTTCTGTTAAGCGATCAACGCTTGCCATAGACATTGCCATTGCCATTGAGACGGGTATATACAACCCTGACTAGCTTTATGCAAGTTCCTTCTGAGATAAATACGGTTTATAGAGCATTACTGGTAATGCAGTCGACCCAATACATGGAGAAGTACAATTGTGCTTCAATGTACGAAAACCAATGAACTTTCTCAACATGGTTCTCCGTTAATTACTGCTTGCTTTCCGCAAACAAGCTGGTGAGGTTATGGCTGTATCAAGGCCAGTCCTTTTATATTTCAATCGACTCTGAATCGTTCCTGTGGAGAATGGCATGGTGTGCCTCCCCTCTCCAGAAGCCATTAAGCGTGTGGATAAGGATCTCAGAATTAATGGCAAAGGCAGTGGCCTAACCCAGGCGGTAATGGGATCAAATCCCACTTTGTCCTGACTGGATCTTGTAATTTTGGTGTAAACATCCAAGACAAAAAGTGTTTTTCATAGTAAACGGTCAAAAGTAAATTGATATTTCGCTAATTTATATTTAAAATGAGAAATCTTGCATGAGAAGTCCTTACAGAGAAGCATTATACCAGAAGTATTGGTCAGTTGTTCACCCAGCCACCGACCAAATAAAACAAAACAAAGAAAAGCTGAAAAGAAGAACTGTCCCTAAATTGGCCTGTGACAGGGAAAGTGACTCAGTGGCTGGTTGAGCATGCTCAGAGCCAGAGGAAGGGGTGAACTCCGAACACAGTGTACAGTAACCCGCAGTGGAGAGCCACAGACGGCCCAGGGCCAGAAACGGGCCCTCTTCAGATCAGCATCAGACAGGGCTCTGCTGGGCTTCTGTGGGGGGCCAATACTTTCTCCCTGGCAGTCCCTCCAGCTGAAAATATGTGTAGACTGGTAAATATGGTAGTTTTAAGGCAGTTTGAGCCTGATTGATCAAATCTGGGGCATTTACAGATATTTTATTTTTAATCGGCTGATAAAGTGGGTGTGTCGAGCAGTGTTATCTTCAAAGACAGAAGACATGAAAGTAGATGTCACACAGGTGGAATTTTACAGAAAAAATACACTTTTAGATGCTCAATTTCCGAGTGTGTGTCAGTTTTGATAGTGTTACCAAAGCCAAACAAGCAAAACATAAATTGGTAACAGATAGTGAGATAGTTTTCGTTTTTGTAAAACTACAACCCTGTTTTCGTGTGTAATATGCCCCCCTGGGGCTTGCTGTGTAAAATAAGTTTGGTATCAAATCTGGGCCATCCCAGTTGCATACCCTGCCAGCAGCCCTGCAGGGTGAAGTGTAATTGGCTGTAATTTAAGTGTAAGAGAGCGTAGACTATCATGTGTTTCCTCAAAGTTGCTGCCGCACAAGGTCATTACATTACAGTTAATTTCAGTCATTTACCAGATGCTCTGTATGAGCAGTTGGGTGTGTTGCGGGGTTAACCGTGGTCTCTGAGTAACATGGCTCCTGTACGCTGTGTTGTAATTGCAGGTAAAAGTCACCCAGGAGCTGAAGAACACTCATGTTGAGCAGATGACCAGGCTCCACATCAAGCACCAGACAGAATGTGACTTACTGGAAGACATGAGGTAAACGGCAGTGTTGCGAAAGGTTGAAAGGGAACAGATGAGCAGGAATGGTGGGGGAGGGCAGAAATATCCGCGTTTATTGGAAGGAGGTCCAGATTACAGAACTCTGGGATGTGACGAAGGCATTTCCTCTGGGCTCCCTGCTGGTGTCCCAGGAGTGGACAGCTGGAAACTGTGACTGGAACGAATGCAGCGCAAATATTGTCCTTTTTTTCATTATGGAAGTGTGAGATGCATTCTGGGGTCTGGTGTTTTTGTGAGACTGTGTGTTGTTACGAGCAGTGGTGTGCAGGAGGGATTTGTGTGTGTGTGTGTGTGTGTGTGGGGAGAGGTAAGATGAGCTTTAGTGAGAAACAACAAGGATTTTCTAACCAAAACCTCATGAGGTGTGGAACACAGAGAGGGAGAGCAGAAGGAACCCCCCCCCCCCGTGTTTCACATGATCGTTCCAGCACTTCACACTCTGCGTCTGCTGTGTATTTAAAGCAGGTATTTTCTCACTCTTTCTCGTGCGTGTCTCTGTGGGCTCCAACCGCAAAGAACAGCGAGTGAATCCCTGTGGAACATGCACCGGCACTGTTTGTTTTAATACGCCTCGTGAGCATTGTTGCTATGATAACTATCGACCGCTGCCTCTACACTGTACTTACTAGTGCTGAACAGACCTGGCTCAAGGCTTAACCCTTCAGATACCAGTCAAATTTTCACAGTTGGCAACCTTTTTAAAATATGATTTTTTTTCACCAGTGCTGAGAATAGAAACATGTGATTTCATATGACATTTTCTTTGTGTTGAAAATTTTGACCGGTAGTTATAGAAATGAATTATGAAAAATGCGTATGTGGCGCAGGTTTGGTGCAGAGCAGTGATGGTGAACTCATGGTGCTCAGTGCAGGCCCTACTTTAAGGCCACTGTGGCCCGCTCTCTGAAATGATTTGCCCTGACTTACTTGCATCTTGATATGTGTATCACAGTGGGGCTAGAAGTAAGGTAGCGTAACTTGAGTAAGATTAGCGCATGTTCCTCCACGTAACACGGAAGTTCATGTCACCTACATGCCAGGGCTGTGTGTTACGTGCCACTCACTGCCTGAGGCCCAATCAGGGCCCCGGTTGCTCCTCCTCTTCCCAGCCAAGTGGCTCACAGTACTGGGGAGGATGCTCTCTGATGGCCCCGACCAGCCCTCTTGGGTATGGAGGGACTGTTTTTAACGGAAGCGAGGGATGGAGACGGAGAGAGAGGTGAGACTAAGGGAGAGGGAGAAGCAGAAAGAGCAGTGGCACATTTTGGATAGGATGGCCTGTCTATTGCAGTCTTGTACAGCCGGATGTGGGCCTGTACCCTGCTTTGGCAGAAACAACCCAGCAGTTTCGAGCTCATAGTTGGGTATTTTGCTGAACAGATATAGTGCAGAATAATGTTCCCTTTATAAGCCCAGAATTAATTGTGTTTTCCGATGAAGGGTTGTTTAGTAATTACTTGTCTAATATACTTGGATTATATGGGGTGTATATTATGAATTTTATGCCCTTTAAATTGGGCATTGTAAATGTGGCCATGTTGTTATTCTCCAGGCAGTGAGAACAAACCTGTTAGCAACCTGCTTTCCAAACATGTAGCCTGTAAATCCACAAAGCTGCCCCTTAGTCATTAACCTCAACATATCCCTGGCCTTCGCTTCATTAGGAGGGGTGTCTGCCAGCTGGGGCTCTCTCCACCCAAGGGAGCACTCTGTCAGGATCTCATGTTTTCCAAAAAAGCCTTAGTTGCCAAAACGTCCTCTGCGCACGTTTTTTTCTCTGCACTTTCAGGCAGAGGTTCGATGGTTTTGGCTCCTGTGCTCTTACCCCAGTTCGGGATATGGTCAACACTTGGGTTTGGAACCAAGCGGTGACACCAGTGTGTGGTAGTAGAGTCGGCCAATCTTCAGAGGAGACGGGCCGGAAAGGCGGGGTTTCCTCAGCTGCAGCAGGCAGGGAATGGCGGCCAGGGGACTTGGCACCTGCGTCCGTTTCAGCTTAATGCTCTGTCAGAGAAACTATGCAAACAACTGTGCAGACAAGTGGAAAAGGTCCACGGGCGACACCTTACAGGTTATAATCACAGCGGAGAGAAAGGAAAGGGTAAAAGGGAAAGACTCAACAAAGTCAAGAAATATAATAGAAATAGAAAGATAATAATCTTGCAATAATCTTACGTGCTTAGACTGTTATTACGGCATTACTTCCTGTTTGCATAGAAGTCGGATTCTAGAATCTACTGCCTGTGGTTTGCCAGCACGTTGTAAAATGTGCTCTCGTGCCCATTGGTCCAAAAGCGCAGTGTCCCTGTCACACTGGCAAAACGTGCTCTGTTGGGACGGCGGTTCGGTAGATTACGGAAGGCTCAAGTTGACCTCCCCCGGTGACATCCTACGCTCGGCCAAGACCTGGCAGAGGAATTGGGGCTCACTGCGTGCGTCCGCTAAGCGTCTGTGAGCCTGCCAAACCTGCAGTTACCTTATCGCCGACACAGAAAAGCCACACGCAGCCCAACGATGAGGGTTTCACATAGCCAGGGGCTCAAAGACTGGGTCCTTATGAGAGCTGTGTGACGGGCTTAACTCCGGCCTAGCGGTTTACGCCCCGGGCCCAAACCAGGCCCAATGGGCAAGCGGAGAGCAAAACCCCTCAGGTTTCTGTGGTGAATGTCCACCCAGGTCCGTGCAAGGGGAACTATCTTCACATAAATGGCTGTTGCTCGGTGGAGCTTGTAGCGATTTGTGCCGTGTCACATCCGAGCCGCTACGAGGCACAGAGTGAGGTGCTCAGGTCCTCATAGTTGACTCCCACTGTTTCATCGGCCGTATTGGGGCGCCACTTCTGTATCCATTTGGGACTGCACAGGGTTACGGCTGTTCAGGTGCCAGTCTCTATTTGGGCACAGTGCTGTGGTCACTATGCAGGGACTGCTCTTTGGTCCCGTGATACTCTTTATATTTGGAAGCTTTCCATCGTGGTGTTTGGATGACTGGTGTCTGGGGCTGCCTAACCATCAGGCCTTGCTGTCTGAAAGAGGATCTAGCACAGAGAAGAGCTTGTTTTGTTGAAATCCCACGCTGCCAGTATACAAACACACTGTCTCAAGCATCACTTCTTCTATTTTGGGCTGGCTGTTGTCTCTCTCTCTCTCACACACACACACACTCAGACACATACACATCACAGTAATGGGTGGCGAATGGGCTTAATAAAGCTTTTGACTTCGACTTGGTGGCTGAAGGCAGCAGAAATAGAACTCATAACTAGCGTTGTGTCTAAGAGGTGAGGGTGCCAAAGATGTTGCATAACATCATGCTCAGCCTGGCACAGGCTCAAGTTCCAGAATAGCAGGAGGATCATGGGAAATGGCAGAAATACCAGAAATGGCCAGCATGGAGGACTGCTTGCTGCAGGACTTTTCTAAGGATTTCCTGTGTGGTGTCCATTCCAACCTTTAATGATGTGACCCCTATAACCATTCTAAGCCCCTCCCTTTCCCTTTTATGGTCATTTTTAGCCCTCAGTAGGTTTCCTTTCACCTGCCTGTATGAGGAATCAGACCGCTGACATCATCGCCCAGGAACGGTTGGAGGATGTGAGAGAGGGTGTGGCTGATGTCATTATGGGCGTGCTATAATTAGCCCCCATGTCTCAGATGGTGTTTTGGTGTGAATTCCCCCAAACACTCCGCTCCTCCTCGCGTTTCAGGCGGTTTATTTAGACTGCGTAGTGCAGCTGAGGCAGACTGCTTTCCTGAGTCACAGAATGCACACAGGCACAGGAGCGGTCTGGGAAAAGTCTCTCTCTGTTTCCTCTGTTCTGAGAAGCCCCTGTTCTAACAGCGGTCTTTTAGTTTTTTCTGAGAACGCACAGGTTTACGCCCCGTCACTGTGGGTGTTGTTCGTTTCGTTTCTTCGTTGCACGTGTGCGTTTCTTTGAAGTGAGAGAAGACACGGTTGGGGTGGGGAGAGTAGAGCGCCGTTTCAGAAACACCCAGTGCTGCAATTGACCCACACCTCGCAAACCATTAAAGCTTCTGTTCTCTTTGCTACTCTGGTACCCCAAGGTAATGTCTACTGAGGGCAAAAATCCCTGAGACACTTTTACACACTCAGTTTGTGGAGGACCGGCCCATTAGTCCAGGTCGAAGTGCCGTGTGTGTGATTTGGACATGGGCTGCTAAGAGTCCCGTTTTGGGATCTCCTCAGACCTCCGCTCCTTGCAGGGGAGAGAGGGAGTGAGAAGCAGGGATTTGGTAGACAGAACTCCGAGGGGCAAGATGAAAGGCAAGTTTGTTTTATGTCCCACATCACCAGAAAGAAAATAGGATGAAATGAGCAAAGAAGAAAAGGCCGTGTTGTGAAGGGATCGTGTTGTTCTTCAAAATCCTCCCTGTGTTGTTTATTTATAAATTTAATCAATTCCGCCGTGCGTATCCTGGCCTGGGCCTCCCGGATTCTCCCACATCTGCAGGGTGGGACAGGACAGCCCAGTGCAGACACACACACAAACTCACAGATATACAAACTAACAGAATAAGAAATTGACACACACAATGCACACTTATGTGACAAACACTAAAACAAAATGGACAGACAAACCGTCACTGTCCCACAAGCTCCCTGACTCCTGTTACAGTCTAAAACATTTTAATTCTTTCCTGGCACTCCAAATTTGGACACACACGCACACACACAGACAGAGACACACACAGAGGCAGAGACACACACACATACCCACACGCACAGACACACTTCTGCTCTTATCCATTGGATCTCCCATTGGCTGCAGGGCTCTGAAGGTCTTTTGCATCCACTTGACCCCTGGCCAGATAGGGCCACAGAGGTCAGGACTTTAAAGAGCAGAGAGCAGAGGAGCCTCACTCACTCACCCTGCTGAGCACCAGGGTCCTGAGCACCAGGGTCCGGAGCCTGTGCAGAGTCAGGCTAATGTTACTGAAGCAGTGTGCGGTGGATACTGTGTTATTCTCAGTCCATGTTGACTATAAGTACAGGACGCTAGTTTAACTTCGGGGTTTAATGTACAATCTATGATGCACTCATTCAGTGTCATTCGGTGTGCAGATATGGAGCGCGTTATTCTGGTCAGTGATTGGAGAAGCAGGATGGTACAGTAGGTCTAGTCTTACACTGAGTATCCGTGGCTCTGTTGGGGTCAGTGTTGAGTGTGCAGGTGTTGAGCGCAGGGGCCAGACACCGCATTGGGGTTTGTGTCGAGAGGTGCTCCTCGCCGGCAGGGTGATGTCACGCGCCCAGCAGCGCCCCCGATCCTTTCCGCTCAGATAAACTCCGGAGCAGAGAGCTCACACGGTATCCGGGCCTTCAAAGCCGTCCAGACGCTCTGTCCGCCTGCATTCCATCTCCATCTCCATCTCCAATCTTATCGCATCTCCAAAGCTCGGGAGCGCAAACAAACCGGAGGAATGCAGCCAGGAGCCGTCGGCGGCGTGCGTCTCTGCGTTCCTGTGGAAAGTAATCAGCAGGCGCCGTGCACAGAGGGACATTTATTGTGTGTCGCTGCGTCTGTGTGATGATACTGCACTGCCACCGCTATCAGTCATGTTTGCATGGAAATGCTATGGCTTGGCACGGCGTGCAGTCTTGTCTTGTGGTTTTAAAGGGTTTGTCTGGTAGATGCCTTTTGACAAAGATCTCTATAATGACATCCCATAATGCCTCTGCACCTGCCCTGGTTTTTGTTGTTTTGTTTTGCTTTTTTTGAGGGGAGTATTGACAATGTGAATACAGTATTTCAGCAAGCTAACATCATGGCTTGTTCTCTTCCTGTAGTAAAAATGTAATAATATGCGATAACTGATAAACTGATACTGCTTTCTCTCCTATACACTGAGTTAGCCCCATCTGAATATTATATACCAGCTACAGTCTTCCAAATCCACTCTAGCAGGAACACTACCCAGTATACTCTAGCAGGGACAGACACCACTTAGGGACACTACCCTGTATACTCTAGTAGGGACACAGTAGTAGGGACACTAGCTGGGACACAGTAGTATGGACGCTCTAGCAGGGACACTCTTGTAGGAACGCTCTTGTAGGGACACTCTAGCAGGGACGCTCTTGTAGGGACACTCTAGCAGGGACACTTTTGTAGGGACACTAGCAGGGACACAGTAGTATGGACGCTCGAGCAGGGACACTCTAGCAGGGACACAGTAGTATGGACGCTCTAGCAGGGATGCTCTTGTAGGGACACTCTAGCTGGGACACTCTAGCAGGGACGCTCTTGTAGGGACACTCTAGCTGGGACACTCTAGCTGGGACACTCTAGCTAGGACACTCTAGTAGGGACGCTCTTGTAGGGACACAGTAGTAGGGACACTCTAGCAGGGACGCTCTTGTAGGGACGTTCTTGTAGGGACACAGTAGCAGGTGCCGTCCTGCCCCATTCCTCTGCTGAGATGTAAGAATAGCGGTCCACGTGGTTTCCATGGTGATGAGATGGAAAGTGGCCAGCAGCAGCACCAGCAGCCTCCTGGCTAATTTCATTGGGAAGGAATTTGGATAAACGGCACTTAATTTTCTGGTCTGGCACCCATCCAGATAGGAGCTGCACTGCAGGCACAGAGCATGGAGGAGGTAGGAATCAGAGCGCTCCTAGTGGACAGATAATGCTCTGTGTTGTGAACAAAATAACTGGCAAATCCCTGAAGTCGGTCATGAAATCAATTTCTAATGTGCCACCAAGGTTACTTCATGAAGTTCAAGTGATCCTTGATCTACTTGTTACTTGAGGTTTACATTGGCTTTGAACCTTGAAATTGTTTTGTTCAAAGTTTTTACAAAATGTGTTTAGCAAATGAGTCATTTACCAAGTGTTTGGCTGGATGCACAAAGATGACTAACAAAAGTTGAGTTTATAAATGCTTAGTAGAAGGGTTTTTTGCATTTTAAGTCCTCAAGAAGATACACTTGTAAATGAATAAAAAATAAAAAATAAAATTAAAATGGGAAATTGTTCTGCCTGCTTGGGACTTGGGGGTGTTTTATGTCATTTATAATGGGTGTATTTTTTATTTATTTATTTCAAGCACTGTACCCTGCCGTTACATTCTGATTATAGCAAATCCTCCCTGATTTCACACAGCTTCCTTACTGTTTACTGAGGCTGTGGAAAACATGTACAGGTAAATGGAAACGGATGAAGATGATCTAAATCATCAGAGGATTACTGATGTGCTTGTTTACCTATGCTGCTGAAACCTTGGCTGTGTAACCTGGCAGCGAGAGGCCCAGGCATGTCAGAAGATGCCTGGAGTTGATGGGAGTGTGAACACGGCTGAAAGACTACTATGTGTGCTTGTCTGCATACGTGTGTGCGTGTGTGCGTGCGCGTGTGTGCATGTGTGTGCATGCGCGACAGTTTTGTATATCTATATATATGTATATACGTATATGAATGTGAATGCTGTTAATTGGTATCCATCCCACTGAACTTACATGTCCCCACAAAATGAATCTGAGTGACATCACTTCCTCCACCCTCCATTGTTCAGCATATTGCCTCAGCACCCCACCCCTGCATTTTTGCGGTAGTTGTAATGAGGTTGTGATAAATGAGGATTGCTTATAATGGCTTCATGAGCTCTGTCATCTTCACACGCCGCCTCCAAGCACACATGCAGGTACAGGTGCGGTGTTAGAGGAAGCCTGGATGAATGTAGCTGTAATGGCTCTGAGCCGAAGCAGGCAGCGGGATAGATCGGATGTATTTCTGTACAAACACGAGCAGGCCCACTCAGTGGTTTGAACTGCTCAGGATGTGTGATGTCACCTCCTCTGTAACCCTGCTTTCAGTCTCTCGCTCTCTCTCGCTCTCTCAATCTCTTTCTTCATCAGTTATCAGATTGAGACAGTTGAACATGTTACGTATACACTTCACCCACATGTTCTGTAGACCGCTTTAAATCACTGTGTGAAATGACCCTCCCGGCCTGCCCTACACCTCTGGCGCGTCTATGGAGAGAACCCCGTCCTCCAGTCCCTGACCTCCCTTCCTGTAGTTCCCTGGATAGCAACTCCATTCGGGCTCCTCTGTTCTATTACACCTGACCCCTGCTAGTGCTCCAGCCACCCTGTCCACACCAGGTCAGTTCAGCCAGTCCTCGAAGAACGACAGTTCTGATTCAGACTGAGGTAAAGCAAGTTGCGGTTTGTCCCCAGAATAAAAAAGGAAAGTTTAATTTAGGTTTTTCCTGTTATGTTGGCAAATGTCTGGTTTGTAACGCGGGGAAGTGTATAATTATTGGGTTTCCAGTGTCATCTCCCTGCCTCCCTGCCTAGCGAGCGGGTTTTTTTTTGCCACAGACGCCCCCTCCAGTGGCTCAGGGCAGCAGGGGCTCAGGGCAGCAGGGGCTGTGGTTTGTCTGTGTGGGACCCTTTCTCCGCCGCTTCATACCGCCAGTTTCTTCGTAACCACCGCCTCATTCACAAATACCACCCGCTCCATGGGAAAGCGTTTCAGTGTTTGCGCGCGCGTGTGTGTGTGTGTGTGTGTGTGTGTGTGTGTGTGTGTGTGTGTGTGTGAGACGATCGGAAGAAGAGCAGCAGCAGGACTGCTGTGGAATCTGAGCGGGCTCGCCCTCTTGACACTTGACCTCTGGCCTCCTGACCTTTTGCGGTTGCCGCTTCCTGCGAAGTGGGCTTGTGGGAATGTAGTGGGGGGGGGGGTGCCCAGAAAAGCACACAGGAGAGCTTGCACGTCATGGCCTGTCTGAGCACTGTAAAACTCAACGACCTTCATTAGACGGCTTATAAAGCAGGAAACTTCCATAACGGAGACTCCCCTCCACTCTCCCACAGCTGCAAACCAGCGCCATGCTAGAACAGTGCTCTGCCTTCCTCTTATCTCAGAACTGTAAAAACACACTCCCCTTTCATAGGGAGGATACAGGCCTATTCCCCTAAACTGTGTAAAACTCAGTGCCAGCCCGTTACAGTGCCCGCTGTAGAAGGGTAGATGTAAGCCGTCATCCTACGCTTGTAAAAATTACAGTTCCTCACTAAGGCCCACCAGAACGGCCCAGGAGACCACATGGGGTGTGGGATCCCTCTCATTACAGAGAGAAACACGCCCATGGGAATCCACTGACATGGTGATTTTCATTCTGTGGTAAGAGGTTTTCACAAAGCCAGGCAGACGTGAGAATGAGCGACCTTCAGCTCTTGGACTTGCAGAAAGGCAATGTACACGGAGCGGGATGAGAAATGAAACGGGACGTGGCAGTGAGGGGTTTTTTTTTGTGACTCTTTAAAGTTCCCCTTTAAAGGAAGTGCTTATCAGAGGATAAGCGCACTTTGCAGGGCTTCTTCACATAAACGGTTGTTCTTCTGCTCTTAGTCTTCTTCTTTTCTGATGTGGGAAATCCTGAGGATGCAGCTGCCTTACACACCTGTGTGTCTGCGTGGCCTCTACAGTGGCCTTTCGATGTGTGTGTGTGTGTGTGTGTGTGTGTGTGTGTGTGAGGAGAGAGAGAGTGAAAGATGAGAGAAACGGAAGCTCAAATGTACCGTGACCAGGAAACCTCAGTATCAAGTCATTTGTCATGTCTTGGATTCTTTTTCCCAGCCATTTGTGAATTTGTTAAATTTTTTTTATTTTACAGCATACTTTAACGTAGAACACTGGAACTTCACAAATGTCTATCCCTGGTAAACATTATAGAAAATTTAAATGCTTTTCTATATTTTTATGAAAGCAGGCTATGTATGGATTCTGGTGTTGTTTTGAAGAGGTAAATGTTGATGAATAAGATTTAACTGGAGAATACTTTTCAGTATATGTGAGGAAAGAGCAAATTTTTTGGGTGTGACTGCATGCTTCCCACCCACCGATAGTAACAGCACCCTGCTCTCTGATAAAGCTCTGTGCTCACAGAAATATGTTGACAAGAATAGATATCCTTTTAAATACCTGTGTAGGTATGCAAAGCCTCACCATTATCAAGTCATTATCACCATTATCTTATCGGAGCCTTTTGCGCAAATTCAGCCTCCCTTTTTAGCCTGGGATTGATTTGAGGCGGACCTGGTTTCCTGTTGATATGATGCTCAATTGAGTACAGCTTCGCTAATGGATGGAGGACTTGCATTGGCAGGGCTTTGCCCTTCTCATCCTGCATTACTGACTGTCTCCGTCTAGCAGGCGCCTGTGTAACCCCGTCTGGTGTATGAAGCACAGTCCTCTGGGCTGCAAAGAGGAAAGAAGAGCCCACAACAGTATAAAGGGACTACAAATATGTCTGGACATGAAAGGCGAGAAGAGGCTGTTCGCAGGAACGAAACCTGCCAGGAAAGCTTTACCTCATGGCAATTGCAAAATGGAGTTGACAGATCAGATTAGGCTGGTCAAAATTAAACCGTCGTCCTTGTTTCTGTATTTTAAAGCACCGAGGTGGTATGCCTTGTCTACCGTTATTTTACGCTTAATTAAAGTTTATAGCTAATATATAAACCACTTGGGGAACTACCCTGGGAAAGATTTTTCTGTCCTTATTAATACCAGCCTCAATCTGGGCAGATGAGCAGAACATCTTCACTGCAAGTAGAGATGGAATTTTTAACCTTGAACAGTAATATTGGTTCCATAAAGCACAGGGACTTTCTTATTACACCGTCCCATTATTTTGTTTGCACATTTTAATTTTATTTGCTTGCTTCCCAAGATATTGCATGAAGGACATCAAAAGCACATTTACTAGTAAAGAGCATAGTCTCTATTTCTAAAGCAGTTGTGACTCTGGAATGTAATATATCTAAACCATATCTATGTTCTCATAAGACAGGGTAGTTTCATGCTAATCTGACTGAACTTTGACTGATATAGTAATTCCTTGCCTATGTTTAGAATTGCCGTGGCTGATAAGGGTGTTCTTTGACTCTTGCCATTTCCTCTCCATAAGGCCATTTTGAAGGTTACAGTCTGCCAATGCTTCTCTTGCGTAAAACATAAACTTTATTGTGTGTGTTCCTGCATGTACATATGTGGGAGAATATCCCCAGACCCAGAGCCTCTACTACATACACAGCCCTTTCAAAAAGCTGATTTGCATGGAGCTGGTATCTGATGGTACATTTGGACAATGTGTCCCCATGACACGACCAGGTTTTGAATGTTCTAACCTCCTAAACCATTGGTTTTACAAACATTAGAGTTCTACTTCTGAGTTGTTGACCTCATAGCGAAAAGCTTTGTCCTTACGTATATTATATGGCCTTATTTGTTTGTTTATTCTTTTGTTATAATCTCCTGACTTGTGGTCAGGCGATGGTCAACAACCATTCTTCTGTGCCTTTCCCATGGTAGTAGTTGACGCACGGCTTTTGCATGCATGTTGCCTCGGTGAAACAGGAAGCTGTGGAAGGCCACAATATAAGTTCAAGTTATTTAAGACTGAGATGAAGAAGATAATGCAAATAAATATTTGTTGCATAGATTTAAAATATTTTTTAGGGGTGTGAACAATTGTGCTGCACATCCTTTTGGAAAAAAGTATTGCTTCTTAAACTAATGTATTTGCTCTGACCACTTGTATTAGTATAAAAGGATATAATTTCATGAGCATTCAGTATAGCCACAGGACACTGTAATATCTATGTAGAATCGCCAGAACCTGGTCCATTGCACACTGACTTAGGTTTGAAACACTGCTCCCTGTCTTTTCATAAGAGCAACACAGGCCCCCAGACAGATCAGAGTACGCTTGGTTTGCTGGTGTGTGTGACTCGATGTAGGCTAAATGAACTCCCTTTCACAGCTCCTCTGTTTCCCGCGCTTGGCCTCACAGTGAGAACACAAATGCAGCGTGTACTGGAAAAATGTGAACAAAACGCACAACAAAGTGCCAGCAAGGCTCTGCCGCCATACCCCTGGAGGGCCAAGCGGCGTGTGTCATTGTGATGTCGTCGTTGCCGTGGAGAGAGGAGACGACCCCAGGCCTCTCCCGGAGATCAGAGAAAAGCTTGTTTATCTTTTTAAAGTTGCATTTATTAGAAATTACTTGATTAAAATTGAACTGACTAATATTGCCTGCTGAACGGGCAAAATGTTCACTTGTGTCCCAGTTGCCTAGTATTCTCACAATATGGCAGCTTAATTTCTGTCACAGAACAAGTGAATTCTTTCCACATACTTTCTGACATAACTGCCCAGCTCTTGCTGCAATGTGGCAATTCCTTTCAGTAAGTGGAAGTTTCTTAGTGGTTCTGCTTTGAGTCTGTGTGTCCATAGTTCTCCATCGTACTTTATGTGGTAAATTCCTAAGGTCTGAATCCTGTTTTCTCCTCTCTCTCTTGCAGGACTTACAGTCAGAAGAAGGCAGCCATAGAAAAGGACTGTGCGCAGGTATGTGCTGTTCTGCTGTTCCTTGGTGAAGTGCTTCAGTCTATTCGCTCAGTGAGTGGTGGGGTTCTGGCAGTATCATGTGGCCCAGGACTGGGTCATCTTTATTGTTTTTATGCAGCAGAGTATAAATGACTATAAATGACATCATCCTCTCCACTTTTAGCCTGGCAGGAATTGTGATGACTTTCTCAGAATTGTGTCATCTCATTGTTTGACTCATCAGTGTTGTCTGATTGTGTTTTTTCTCACTACAGACCATACATATTATGTACCGAGTTGTGGAACAGTACTCCCCTTGTCATGTGCAATGCACTTGGTTACATCACTGATCATTTTGAAATCAAGAGGCTCACATTGTGTCATCTTTGGTGGTTCTTAACAAATAGAAAGCAGAATCGAGGACAGCTGTGTTCTGTGATTACATTTACATTGTGCTATGAGACCATTCACACTGCAGTATGCTATGAGCAGTGCTGAATCTGGGCCAGGACCTTTCAGTTTTGGACTGGCTACAACTTTTTTGTGGCTTTGACAACTCTGAATGGGAAGGAATAAGAAAATAAAAATAAAGTAAAATCTATGTGTGTCCATGATGGTAAATGGCGGACTCTGGTCTTCACCTGCTTTAGCACTGCTTCACCTGCTTTAGCGCTGCTTCACCCCACTTCACCTGCTTTAGCACTGCTTCACCCCCCTTCACCTGCTTTAGCACTGCTTCACCCCCCTTCACCTGCTTTAGCACTGCTTCACCTGCTTTAGCACTGCTTCACCTGCTTTAGCGCTGCTTCACCCCCCTTCACCTGCTTTAGCACTGCTTCACCCCCCTTCACCTGCTTTAGCACTGCTTCACCTGCTTTAGCACTGCTTTACCTGCTTTAGCACTGCTTCACCTGCTTGCCTCTTTTTTTTGTATTCTGGGACCTTTGTGACACATCGCTCACCTCTCTCACACAGGCACTTTCTGTTCCAGCACCTCCTGTTTACAAATGAAGGCCTGGCAAGGAGAGATGAAAACTGTCGTTTGCTGTGGAGACGGGTTTAGATTGGTGTTGAGATTGCTGTGAGACAAACGTGTAAATTGCGTATATTGTGAAAGTAATGTTTGTATCTTGGTATTCTGCACAAGTTATTGGGATCACTGTGTGCTGTGTTGGTCTTATTGAGATCAGTGTGCTGTGTGAGGGTTTTTGAGATCAGCGTGCGTTATTGAGTGCACAGTGTGCTGTGTTATTAGCACAGAGGACATGGAGACTTATTAAGATTACATTTTATTATGTGTGACAAACATTTGGCATGAAAAATACTGCATGCTTGGTGACTGTATTTTGGCTGGGTGAGTCACGGTCTATGTTCCCTGAGACAGGCCTGTTATTGGAGGCTGGGCCGCCTCTGCTTGTTGCGATGGAGAACCCACACTGTCGTGTCGTCATCACACGCAGATTAATTTACTATTTGCCAGGAGAGTTGCTGTCACTGATTTAATACCTGCCCTCTCTGATGAACAGGCTAGCCCTCGTTAGGTTTAATTTGTCAAAACAGACCACCATAAATATTCCCCCACCAGTCACTTTTTATCTTCTTTTTAATTGTAACAGGAACAAATTGTTTTCGAAGTATATAACTGAATGGCGCAAACATCATTGAACAAGACTGAGAAAGTGATGTCCAGTATTAATTATTAAGGACACACACACATGAAGCTGAGTTGAGGTGACCCGGGAAATTAACATCTGTCTGAAGGTTACCTGGGGTAACTTATGGGAGACAAAGCTGGCTCTCAGCGACCAGAGGTAAAAGCAGGAAATAGCAGGTGGCTGGACCTGCTCCAGTGCTGGACAGACACCAGGGTCTGGCCCTCTGGTCCTGCCCACTTCCTGTCATTCATGCTGCATTATGTTACTCCGGAATGTACCGGGCAGCCCTGCTGCGGTGGAGTATTTTTACATTGTATGAGTCGGTCACCTATTTATTTAAGAACAGAATGAACCCTAGTGTGATTGCGTAAGAATCCATTCTTATAACATTTCCGAAGTTGTTCTAAATTAATCGGGGCCTGCTCATAATTTTTAACTGATGGGCGAGATTACTCTTGGGTTTTGACGCTTACGAGGAAGTGGTTCAGGTCTGTTTTTTCCTGGCAAGGCTACCTGTCGGTACAAAGTGCCCACTTTGCTGGTTTAAGCCGTTCCTACTGAGTCCCCAAAATGAACTGGGGTGTGACCCAGTGTGAAAGGCATGCAGTCTCCCACAGGTTAGCTAGCTGCTTCAGTGCTACACTGCCCCAGCCGTCAGATCTGAAGGCCATGTACAGATCTGTACTGCGTACTCTTTATTCAGATGCTCTTTCGAAAAGGAAGACGTGCTTGTGGAAGGTGATTGTTCAGAGTGAAGACCCGCTTGTGGAAGATGGTTGTTCAGAGTTAAGAATTCCATAAAAAGTGAAAGTCCCATAAGCAGGTCTTCACTCTGAACAATCTCCTTCCACAAGCAGGTTTTCACTACGAATGATCACTGTCCACCAGCAGGTCTTTCTTCTGAATGAGGATCTTAATAAAGGCATTAATCCCCCCCCATCACTGGCCTGTGTGTATGCTCGTTCCTGTATTTCTGTGTCGCCCAGGCAGGAAAGCCGCCTCCACTAGGAGCTCTGTTTCCCTGCTTCAGATAACATGAATTATTATGACTGTAATGGACTTTTAAACAGGTGGAGTATATTTCTGCTGCATTGTATGGTGATGCCGAGCCACAGTACATCAAACCAGCGTGAAAGAGAAAAGACATGATAAGTAATGGGTCTGGGACGGGTGAGATGGGATGGCAAACGCTTCTCTCTGATACGTGTCTCTCTGGCAGGGAGCTGCAGGCAGCTGCAGTCTCATTTCCATGTGCAAATTTATTTAAAACGCGGAGAACAGTCACTCGTTCAGCGCTCGGAAAGCTTCTAATTCCTCCCTCTCCCTCCCCATCCCTGTCCTTCACATGATAGCTCATTCACTCTCCTTGCTTCTTTCTCTCTCATTTCTCCTCTCACCGTTCTCTCTAATTCAAATGAGCTTCATTGGCTTGACAAAGAAAAGGCATCACGTTTCTAGAGGGCATGAGTAATGAAAGCACACCCCTGATAATTGACAGTTTTAAAAACAATAATAATGATAATCAAAAGAATAATAACAGTTTGTGTAATGCCCTCTGATTCCTATTGGCTGTCCCTTTGGCTGTGCATGTGGCCCCAACAGTACTAGGTTTCCCTCCAGAATGCTGGTGATTTAATTTACTTTAATCGGGCACGATGACTTAATCAAAAGTAGGAGGATTTTTTTGGATAAAAACACCTGCCACAATAAATAAATGTAATGTGCTGTAATGATTTTTCATGTGAAGAAAGAAGTGCCTCTCTATAGCACGCTGTCTCCACCTACTGCTCAACCTCTCAGCCTACCTCTTTGTAACCTTTGCTCTCTCATTTCTTCCCTTGGTCCCTCTCCCCATCAAAGTCCACTTTATTCCACATTTCCTCTCCATTCTTTCTCTTCTTTGTCTTCCTATTTACGCTTTTCTCTCTCCCACCTTCACGGCAGCCAGCCTTCATTGTGCCAGGCCAGCAGCAGGAACCAGGGTGAATAGACCCTCTGCCCTTGGCCCACCTTGGTGTTGCTTTCCAGACGTTAATGTCTCTAAAGGGACTCCATGTCATGTACACACACGCACACACACCTTTCTCTCTCTGTCTCTGCTACTCCCTCTTGCTCTTTCTCTGGCTCTTTTCTGTTCTCCATCTCCTGATGTGCAGTCAGCCAGTCGTTTGTTGAATGACAGGCAACATTGCACCAGACTCACAATATCAGGAATAAATGGTCTACGCATGCCAACACAGTGTGGTTCTTCATTGTGTTGTATTTTTGTGTAGTGTTGTGTAGTGTCCTGCCATGTTGTATTGTGTTGTGCTTAGGCCTAATGAGTGATGCTTAATCCTGGCTCTGACTCACACTCTTGGCTCAGGCTGCTCAGCACACATGGCCCCTCTGCCAAATCAAAACATCAGATGGAACCTTAAAGGAATCGCATTTCCCATCTGTGGCCAACAGTTTGGTGGATTTGGGAAGCGTTGAGTGTGATGGTGTTTCGGCATCTGTTTCGTTTATTTGAGAGAAGATAACCACTGTGCCAAATATGCAGAGACCAAAAAGAGTCCCAGATAATTCTGACCTGATAGGTCATGACCTGCCTTTCTGATGGAGGATCATATGTTTGGACTTATCTGGGGGCTGTCTAAACCCCTCTTCCCCCTGTCTTCCTTCTGTCTCTTCTCCCTTCCTCCCTTTCTACCCTCACACGTGCACTCTCTCCCCCCTTTTCCTTTCATCTATCCTCCTCCCCCATTCTTTCTGTGGTCTACACAGCTGTTTGTGATCAGGATCATATCAACTGGCCGTCAGCGTCACACAGTGTCCGTAGTCTTCCTCCACTGCCGCGTTCTCCACGTTTAACACGCTGTTTACCGTCACACCGCGGTGAAGTTTCACCAGGCCCTCCTGCTGGCTCATGGCAGGAACCGCATCCTGCTTTCGCGGTTTCCCTGCGAGTGGGGCCTGTCACACACAGGCGCAATGCTTCTCTGAGTCGGTGGGTGTGTCTTGGCAGCACGATGTGCCCTGCTCCCTCCTTAAGCATTACTGAAGTTCTCTAAGAAAAAACCATGGAAACACACAGAGCTGCCCTTCTCAGGGCTGCGAACTTGTAACGTTTAGCGGGCATTGTCAAGCTTGCTTTAGCTGCGGTGTCTTCAGCTGCAGAAGGCCATGTTTGTTTGGCAGCCCTCACCCTCAAAACATCCCCCCCCCTTCCCTGAAAGTAGAGGGGCTTCTGTGCTGTTTTGCCTTTTTGCCCGTTTTAAGATCTTTTATCTTACTTGGCATGGCCATGCGGTCTCTCGCACATGAGCTCAGTACGATGCAGCTGTCCACACAAATAAACATTGTTTCTGGGCGTCTCGGTGAACAGAGCCGGTCTTGTTCCTGCGGAGGGCCGCAGGCTCCGGACCCTCGCCGGGGGCCAGGGAGAGCCCTGTTTGTTCAGCCGGGGGGCCCGCGCCGGCCCTCTGGCCAGCAGTAAAAAGCGCCCGCCGTCAATCACAGAGGCGAGCGTGCGACGCGGCCGCCCGTCTCCTCGTGGTGCTACCCGCGTGAGCTCCACCAACGCTGGGAGGAGAGAAGAGAGGCGGCAGAGTGAATGAAGGAGCGTTAAAATAGCTGGAGTACACTCCCCTGAAGTTAAACAATCCTGTCTTACTGAAACCGTTATTTAAATAATACTTTTCAGGAAAAATGTCTGTGATTCTTAGTGTCTTACAATGCATTTGAGATGCATTAATTTTATTTTTACGCTTTTTCTATTACACTTGGTGAGTGACTAGTTGTCCCCCGGCTGGTGTCAGCCCACCCTGGCCTGGCGGAACAGGTATAGGGTTCAGCTTGGGCTTTTGACAAGGGACTTACATGAGCACTTCAACCCCCCCACAAATTCTACGTTTCCTTCAGATTTTTATCTTCGATATTCAGAGGTTCCTTTGTCTGAATAATTTCACAGCCAGACCTTTCACTTAGACAAGAGGATAAATGCGATGATACCACCTGAGGCCTGAGTCTGGGTTTTCCTCATGACTGTGCGCTTGCCTGTTTCTGGGCAGCCGTTGTTGGGCCATGTGTGGTTTCTCTCCATTTACAAGCTTCTGGACCATGCCAGTGATTGAGAGAAATCTTTATTTCGCCATTCTTCTCTCTCTAAGAGTGCCAGTGTGGTCGCCTTGCCTCTCCATCAGTAATGGATTTCACTTAATGAAAAGTGTTACGCAAGGACATGGCTCGACTACGGCGCTGCCAAAAGTACTGGCCGTTCAGGCTTCGGATGAGTCTGGATGAAATTAAGTCCAATTTGCAATAAACGCTTCCAGATTTACAGAGGAATCGTGAGGATGGTGAGAATTCCTGTTGGCAGCTTGTGGATCTTTTGTTGAAAAACCTTTATTTACCAAGCCCATTGCCTAGTGTGACAATCTATTGTACTCGCTGAATTGCATAGACCACATTTACACTCTCCATTGTAGTCATTAAATTGCCAGGACATGTTGAGACATGTTTGCTTACATCTGTGTCTTGCTTCAGTACATTAAATCCTTGTACGTGCATGTGTGTTTGTGTGTGTGTTTGTCTGTCTGTGTTCTGCGCACTGTCTGGGTCGGGAATGTTTTGGTGTTTTTTTAATTGTTGTTTTTCTCCTCCAGCTCTAAGAAGGTGAAGGGTTAAAGCCCGGATAGATGGATTTGTAATTGATGGCCTGATGGTCGAGGTGGAGGCCTCTAGATACTGAGGGATTAGGGTGGCCAGGCTTGGGCCTGTGAAATCTGTCTGGAGCCACTGGAGGATCTGCAGCAGTACCGTGCTGCACCCACCCCCCTTCCCCCCAAAAAACTACCCCCCCGTTCTGTCCTCCAACAGCCTCACGCCTGTACTGCTGCTAAAGAACAGCGGAGAAGAGCGCAGGACAGAAGGAAAACAGCAGGAGGGAAAGAGGGACAGAGCAGAAGGGTGTGGGGGCTGAGAGAGGGAAGGATGGAGAAAAGGTGTAGTAGAAACAGCAGAGAGTTGTGTTGAAAATGAAGGGGTGTTTGTGGTATAGGGAGGTGTAAAAGGGAAAATTTAAGACGAGAGTGGCAGAATGAGGAGGAGAACAGCAGCACAAGGAGAGGGAAAAAGGAGAGAATGTGGAGATGTTAGAGACTGTGGCATCGCAGTTTATTGTAATCGTTGTTCTCATCTTTATTATTACCGTTTTATTTATTTAATTAGAACTCCCCCTCGTTATTATTGTTATTTATTATGCTCTTCTCGCTATTGATGTGTTTTGGCACCTTGCATTTGTCATGCCAATAAAGCTGATTTGTAGTTAATGGCTTCTGCTGCTTTCTCATTCTCCGACTCCTACACTTGTCAGTACAGCATTTGCAGCCTGTGTAATTAGATGACGGAATCGCAGCATGGGTGAGTTATGAATGTTTTCTTAGAGATGTTTATCATGAGGCTGAAGGGCCAGTCACTGAGAAGTCGGGGGGAAAGGCTGGCAGCAGAGGGAGGTGGACCCACTGGTATTGACACAGTTCAGCTTGAATAGTTGTGACCTTTGACCTCTCCTGTGTCCAGGCCATGTTTGTGGGGTAGTTAGTCCAAGCTGTCAGTTTGTTGGTATGACTTTCAAACTATGTTGTGCATTGGTGCAGCGTGAGACGGTGAAGGAGGATTGCTCTGTGACTCACTCGTTGAATACGTGGGCTTTGAGTGCTGCAGTCATTCCCCCGTCACTTGTTGGTTTGTTAAATGGTTGGGAATTGGGAGCTCGGTTTCTATTATCAGTCATTAAGTTACAATTTAGCCCATTTTCTCTCCTGCAGTGCCAGTGTTTTTGCAGCTTGGGTCACTGATGCGAATAGGGACACGGGGAAATCAAGGCTAAATACACACACCCTGTTTCCTTCTCAAACACCCACACACGACATGCTCTCTTACTCATAGAAAAACCCTGCACACTAATTTTGCACTCATACAAATGCCACTGAAGCGCTCTCTCTCTCCCGTAAGCAAACACAGACACAGACACACGCGCACACACACACACACACACACACACACACACACACACACACAAACACGCACACATACACACACACACAGTATCCAGCAGTCTCAGCTTTGCCACACCAGGCCCGGCCCCGCACGCCTCCTCCATGTTTACAGGCAGAGAGAAGGAGAGCATGATTGTTTCGAGATCATTGGACAAGGTGATGATCCCGGCTTTAGCTAAAGGAGATTGAGTGGGGGCCCCCAGAATGCACAGCACCAGCTGTCAAAGCCGTGGCCAGGAGAACACGCCATTAATGACGGCTTCTGCTGCCGCTGCCTCTGACGCAGAGCTGGGCACCGGGGTCACCGCGAGGGGGGGGGCGGGCATCTTCTAAAAGCCTGCGGTGCGCTGCCTCTCATTACGAGCTGACTGCCGCCCTTTTAAAATCCCTTAAACACAGCCGAAGTGAGGACGTTTCTCTCTCTGAGGTCTGCGTGTCTGTCACGCGCCGGATACAGAGAGGCTGTGATGCAGAGGTGTGAGCGCTGCCTGCTTTGGTTGAGCATGACTCTCTGCAGGTCGTGTGGTTCATCCTCTCCTGGCTCTGAGCTTCAGCCTGCTGTGTTAATAACCCTGCTGATGACAGGGGTTTTTGTTTATAAGTGCAGCCTTCCTGACACCACAAATGGTGTGATACCTGACACGGGCGTGCATACATGAAAGTGTGAGTGTATGTGCATTTGTATTTTTATGTGCTTGCAAATGTGTGTTTTTATTTTTGTAATTATTTGTGTGCTTGTATTCGCTTGTTTGTTCATTGTACGTGTGTCTGTTTTTCCACTGTGGCTGTTTGTAGCGTATCTTCTTGGATGTTTGTTCATGTTGCGTGTGTGTCTATGTGTCTGTGTGTCTGTGTGTCTGTGTGTCTGTGTGTCTGTCTGCTCAACACCATCCTGCAGTAACCTCCATCGCTGGGAAGCCCGAGAGGAACAGACAGTCAGTGTTTTGGGCTGGCGTGCCGGTGGGTGGGGGGTATCCCTCCTTCCGTCTCTCAGCCTTGCCACGCCGGTGTGGAATGTGCTCGCTGTCTGTGAGCAATAATGCGACAGGGGCCGCTGGCCACAGCCTCCCACGCTGGCTGGCCCCTCTGCTGACCTCGTTAAGAGCGAAACCGGGGGCTTTAACTGGAGGAGGTTTCGCAACGCTGCAGGGGGGCTCGTCCCGGATGGAGACGCCTGTTTCCTGGGGTGAGCTCGACCTTATCCGTGGTGCCTCATTCACACAGACACCTGGTGATGATAGGTCAGTCTGGCCCCAGAAAAAGTGGCGGGGTGTGGTGTGTGGGGTGGGTGTGGGGGTTCAGGACTGTCAGAGAAGATGAAGATAGGGTGTCAGTTTTGATTTCAGCGGGTGCCGCTGTGCTAAATTTGCAGCCCTTCTTGGAACGGACTTCTCGTCTTGTGGCCTTCCATTTCCCACGGTGCCAGCAACGATCTGTCAATGTTCCAGTCCGTGCTGCTGCAAACTGAATGGAGGAGTGTCCCAGTCTTTCAGAGGCTGTCTTAAATGAGCCCTGCATTGCCGGACAGTGCCACAGCACAGGCTGAGCTCTCTGCAGACACCTGCAGTGCTCCACTGGAAGCCCTTCTCAACTATCCGAGAAAGATGTAATCTTCAAAATGTTATGAAAGGAGAAGCTTTGACAGCCGTGCCTGTACTGTACATCGCTTATAAAATCCCTGTGTTAGGAAGAATGTGTTTAGTCATTATGTGATCAAATTTGAATAGGCTGAGTAATAGGAATTTGATTGCGTGGAGGCAGGGATGCTGAATGATTCTCCCGGGTCCTTGGAGGCTCTAGCACACCGAGCTTGTTACGAGGGGAGACGGAGATTAATTAAGTGAGCCGTCCGATTCTTTCACGATGCCAGCCAAGTAAAGCCGTGAGACTTGGTCAGAGTCTGTCTCCGTGAGGCTAAATGGTCTGAATAGTTCCCCTCATTCAAACTGCCCAAGTGACTCGCGTTTCTCAGATAGGCTGCTATACCAAAAAAGGCAAAGCGTCTGATTTTTTCCCACCGCTGATACCCTGATCTCAGCGAGCCAGGGCCATTCCACACGTGACTTCACCGGGCTTTCACAGAGACGGCTCGCAGATCTTTCACAGTCCGTGAAGCACCGGGACTGGAATCGTGGAGTGACTCTGCAACGATACTGCATTTACAGGTCCATGAACACATATATGAAGTACAGTATGCGCAGGAGCACATGAGTCTGTGAGCGTACATGCATATGTGCTTGCAATACATGAATGTGTCTGGTTCTTTGAGTTATTTTATAGTAGTATAAATACTAATTATAATATGTTTGTTTGTACAGCACATGTTCGTACATTGAATTGTTGCCCAAGGTGCTTCGCAGTGAAAACACACTGAAATCCATGTTTACCCTTGAACTCTCAGCCCACTTGAGCTGTAACTCCAGCTGAATTGTTTCAGTGAATAACACGTTTGGATGAATGGGCTACAGGTCCTATTGTTTGCAGTGCAAATACCTTCCTTACAAAGGTGCCTGCAGTTATTATATGATGTAATGTAATGTAATACTGTTCTCAGTCAGTCTGCTGGGTGCTTGCATAAATGCGAGGGTGTGTGTTTGCCAAAGTACATGCATGTCTGTATGTGTGTCCTTGTCGCCGTTTACTGTATGCGTGTGTCTGTGCGTGTGTGTACGCATGCGTGTGTGTGTCAGTGTGGGTGTGCAGGTGTGTGTGCAGGTGTGTGTGCGTACGCACGTGGGTGTGCGTGTGCGCAGGTGTGTATGCGTACGCACGCACGTGTGTGTGCGCGTGTGCGTGTGCATGAAGCTAGAAGAAGCAAGCTCTTCCTCAGTCCTGCAGAGGCAGTGTACAGGGGCTGCTTGCAGAGATGCTGATTTGACCTTTCGCAAGGCAACGGCGTCCTGAAGCAACAGTCTGCACCCCTCTGTTTGTGCTCCCCTCCCTCCCTCCCTCCCTCCCTCCCGCTCTCTTTGCTCTTCCCCACTCCACGGGTCGTTCCCGCTCCCCTTCCTGGGAAAGTCTCGGGGAAAAGCCCACATTTGCATAATCGTCTTTAGTGCTATTGTGGGCGGGATTTTTGTGAGGCGGCCGCCAGTGGCTGCCTGGCCACCTGTCCAGAACAAATCAAGCAGCCCTTTGTGGGGCTGAGGAGCTCCTCCTCGCTCTCTGTTAGGCCCGCTGTAATGAATAAATTGATTAAATATGATAAAAAAGGGAATATCCATCACTCAATTAATGTGAGAATGCTACAATATTGTAATGCCCAGACAGACTCACAGACCGACACACGCACACACACACACACACATGTCTGGCTTAGTCCTACTTCTTGTGTTCTTCTTTTGTGTCTGCGTGTGCCGCTTCAGTTGTCTTAGGGCCATTTCTTGGCTCCCTCATTATTTTTCTGGATGCAGATTTTTGGTTGTGGCCTTCTTGTGTGTGTGTGTGTGTGTGTGTGTGCGTGTGTGTGTGTGTGTGTGCATACAAGTGTGTTCTGTAATTGCCCCCTCCTAACATCTTTGTACTGTAAGTCTGTCTCTGTGTGCCAGTGTTTTTGTGCCTGCTCGTGTCTGTGGATGTAAGAGGGTGTGTGTGTGTGCTGTATTTCTGGCTCTCGCTTACATAGCCCTATACTGCCTTTTGTGTCTCATGGTGCTCATGAATATTAAAAAGACTGGAGTGTGGGAATGAAAAATACAGGAGTCAAATTTGGATAGAGAGTGAGCGTGAGAGAGCGGGAGAGCATGAGGGAGGGAGATCATCGCACTGGACTCCAGTCCACACACTGGCCTCCACACACTGGCCTCCACACACTGACCTCCACACACTGACCTCCACACACTGACCTCCATACACTGGACTCCAGTCCACACACTGACCTCCACACACTGGCCTCCACACACTGGCCTCCACACACTGGCCTCCACACACTGGCCTCCACACACTGGACTCCACACACTGGCCTCCACACACTGGACTCCAGTCCACACACTGGACTCCACACACTGGACTCCACACACTGGACTCCACACACTGGACTCCACACACTGACCTCCACTCACTGACCTCCACTCACTGGACTCCAGTCCACACACTGGACTCCACACACTGGACTCCACACACTGGACTCCACACACTGACCTCCACTCACTGACCTCCACTCACTGGACTCTACACGGCCCAGTCTGGCCTGCCTGCCTGGCCTCACACATCCTTCAGTCACAGTCCCTGGTCTGCACTAACCCTCCAGCTGAGACCCCCAGAGACAGCGGTCATGAGGGAAAAGCGCTAATATGGTGTAATCTGCACAGTGGCTTATCCGGATCTATCTGCTCCCTGCATCCCCGGACAGAATTCTTGGAAATCTAGAGGGGATAGCAGTTCCCTCTGATCCACTTCCGGAGGTTTCCGCGAAATGATTCTTTTAAACCCAGTACAGAGGAGCAGGGCATCAAATTCAGCATGGGGGTGGCACTCATAACCTTTGGAGGTGCTTGTTTTACAGGGGCATAAATAATAATTATAATACTGTAATAATGTATTTTTATAGCACATTTTCATAGTGAATTACAGCCTGGGCTGCTTAACACACTAAGAGGAAATGCACAATAAAAGCCTTGTTTACCCTTGAACTCTCAGCCCAGTTGAGTTCCCCCACTGAACTGTAACTCCAGCTGAATTGTTTCAGTGAATAACACGTTTGGATGAATGGAAGGTCCCATTGCTTGCAGTGCAAATACCTCCCTGTACAAAAGTGCCTGCAGTTATTATATGATGTAATGTAATGCAATACTGTCATCAGCCAGCCTGCTCTGTGCTTTCTGACGGTTTCCAGCCATGCATACGGTTACAGCATCAAGCAAGGACAGGCAGTCCCATTTAAAACTCCGCCCCCTGACCCTCTGTGTGACCAATGAAGAGTCGGCTCTTGAAACATCTGTTGAACGATTAATGAACGTACAGTAAACCCACCACAGCTGGCAGGACAGGGGGAGACTCTCTGTGCTCTGTGCTCTCTGGCCCAGGGTCAGGGGCAGGCCGACTGGCTCCTCCGCAGAGGAGCTCTGGGTTGGGTCAGAGCTGCCGCTGGGCCGGTCCTCTGGGGAGTCCGGGCCGCACTGGCGCCGGTCCCGGTACTTTTACGATCTGAGGTCATCACGGGCGTAACCAGCCCACCAAGCTGCAGAGGAATCCCATGCCCACTGATGGACTGTGGGTCCAATGGTGCACAGGGAAACCTTTGCCTGCAGGATGTTGACGCCCTGAGAGGCCCTGGGTTTATTAGCGTGTCAGCCACTCTGTCACCGCAGGGACACCGCTCCTATCTTCTCATCAGAGGTGGAAAGTCCAGGGGTCTCAAAGTGCCTGTAAAAGTCCTGCCATGAGTTTCCTCCACCCATGAACTCCAGCCAGCTGATTTCACTGATTAGTTCTACCTCCTGAGTGAAGAATGGCACTAATTAGCAAATCCAGCTGACTGGAACAAAAGACTGGAGGGGACTTTTACTTTCTGATCCTGGATTTTCCACCTCTGTATTTCCACCTCATTTTCATACAGGAGGACACAGGGAAGTAGAGGAATAGACAGTTGTGGGAAAGCGCTCGTATGCAGCTGGGAGAAATGAGCAGTGCTGTCACACAGAGGACAGGGGCCGTGTCCCGACCCCCACAGGACAGCCACGTGGAGACCAACACGGCAGGAGCCCCCTCTCTCATCTTCCCTTCCCTCGCTCAGTGGGGGTGGAGCTCAGAAGAGGCGGCACCCCTTGCCCAGGTCGGGGATCCCATGGGAGGGGGGGATTGGTTCTTTGTCATAGTGTCGGGTCACTGACCTCCCGCTCCTCATTGGAGCATGTGATCAGAGCACGTTCAGGAAGACTCTTATTGGGGGTGGGTCCAGCTGGAGTCCTGGAAGATGGGTGGGGGAGAGGTGGAAGCGTTGCCGTGGAATTAGTGGTGTCGTATCGGGGGTGAGTGGTGGGCTGGTAACTAGGACTTTTGCCAGGATGGATTTGGAATCAGAGTGCCGGAGATTGAGGGGACCAAGTGGTGAGAAGGTGGTGTTTTTGGAAGAGAGGAAGATCATCTTGAGGCCACATTAAAAGCAGCAGAATGTTTTAAAAGAATGATGCAACATCACTCTGGCCAGACCTGCTGGAACCTTCTGGAGTGTTTGTGAAAAATGGTCCCTTTGTGATGGATGAGGTCATTTTGTTTCCTGTTGCATTGTGTCCTAGACTCCAGCTGTGCGTGAAGCATTTCCGACATCACTTATTTTGTCGTTGTCTTCAGTGTTTGATGCTGAAGAAATGCTGAAAAAACGCTGTAATAGTCAGACTGACAGAATGAATGGCTGTAGTATTGATTTTGTGCTACACAATAGGTCCTTCCTTCCAGCACTGTTTTTTTTTTTATGGCTGCTGCAACAACGGCAGGGACTACATCCTCATACGGAATGTACCAGAATGTTCTGAAGGAATTTGGTCCGAGAGGAATTTTCTCCATTCTGTGTCACCAGAGGTTATGATACTACATCTTCAGTGATCTGCATGTGCATCCCTCAGTGACCTCCCCAGTCAGCATTATGCAGAGTCGCCTCCCATTCTCCCATAACCCCCTGCCACTTCACAAAAACAGACCGTTTTCATAAAGTGCCTTTGAGCAAGTCACTAACTGACATTACAATTACAGGATATTTGCGCGGTGAAGTCCAATACAGTTACATAATGGAGACTAATATACTGTATGCCTTTATAATCATCAGGAGCAAATAACCCTCTCAGTCTCTGTTATGTAGCTGCATTGGACCGTGCCGATATCCTGCGTTTGTAAGTTATCACGGACTTGGCCTTCCGCAGGAAGGCAGAGGGTAGCAATAGTAACCCAGAGTGTTAACTCCATATCTGCCCCCAGGCTGCTCCAGAGGCAGATTGAGATGGCAGTTCTACTCCGTCTACCCACCACCCCACCCACCGCGGGGTCACTTGGCACCCCTCTGGAGGAGGCAGGGGCGCCGTGTGTGTGGGCCGAGGGCTTAAAGGCCCGGGTTGGGAAGAATGGAGTCCGCCAGGCAGGGCCCAAACAGAGCCACGGTGACCGTGTGGGGTTCCCGCGGCTGTAATTAGAGGAGATGAATCGGGGACTCTGCCACCAGCGTCCCCTGAATCTCCAGCCCTGCGGACACAGGCAACATGTGAGCAGAAAGAACGGCATGTGTCACACAGATGGGGACAAACCCCCCTCCAGTACCTCTCCTCTCAAAAATATAAACAGGGCAGCCCTCTGTGGGATGGGACGGAGCCTGCACCAGTGCTGAACTGAAAACAAAACGGAGCAGAACCTCCTGTACCACACTTCCAGGCTGAGAGTTTTGGAAGAATTCGATCCCTTTCTCTTTTTTCCCCCCGCTCTGTCTGCTGAAGTCTGGCCGGCAGGAGCCGGGATAATGGCTCCCAGTCACAGAGTTAACGCACTCCAGACCTGAGCGTAATGCAGCACTGCCGTGACTCGGTCCTCGGACACGCTGAACTTTCCTGCACACGCAGCGCGACCGGATCATTTCCGACTCCCGGTGACAGCTCGTGACCTTGGAATTTGTTTTGTCTGCATTCTTATATTGAGCTTCAAAGATTGCAAAGTGAATGGGCTCCAAGCAGATTTTGCATTTGTCCTTCCTTGCATTTGTCCTAACCTTATTTTTAAAACTTCACACCTTTATTTATATTGCATTACATCATTGGTATTTGGCAGACGTACAGTTGATTAGACAGTCCTCCCCTGGAGCAATGCAGGGTTAAGGGCCTTGCTCACGGGCCCAAAGGCTGTGGCGGATCTTACTGTGGCTACACCGGGGATCGAACCACCGACCTTGCGGGTCCCAGTCATGTACCTTAACCACTACTCTACAGGCCGCCCTCGTCCATATATTTAGTGCCATATAACCGATTTATGACACATTTTTTGTCCTTCTTGAATGTAGAGGAGAGTAGCTGCAGGCAGAATCCCCTCTCAGCTGAAGCTGTTTGCGATGCGCGTATGCGTGTTCTGCGTATGGACGAGGACACTGCGCCACGGCCATGCCGTCGTTTAGGCTGACGGGAGGAATGATGGCGCATCTCTCCGTGACCTCTGCCCTCCAGCCTGCCCTGCGCTGCCCTCCCGCGCACTGGCATCGCGGTCGCCACCCCCCCCCCCCCCCTCGCCGCGATCTGCGGGTGTTTCTGAGAGAGAGGGCGAGCTGTGCTCTGGAACCCTCATTACGCTGAATGTGGTCATTATGCCCGGGGCAGCGCTGGCCTGGGCCGGAAGGTTCTGGAAATTGAGCCACCACGCAAAGAGCACAATGAGGGCCCTGTGCAGGCAGTGGAGCGGCCGTGGTGACCGCTGACCACTGCTGGCATACTGCTATCGCACTCCTACTTGGTCTCTCTCCTCCCTCCACCTGTCTGTCTGTGTTTGTTTATTGTGTGGGGTTTTTGTTCCTGCCACTTGTGCTTGCTGGCTGAATAGCCTTGTCATTTTGTAGCACATTCATTGTCATTATCTTTAGAAATCCGGTGACATGCACCAGGAATCGTTCATTGAGTAATGGCCGTGAGTAGGCAATGCTGTTGTGAGACACTGGCCACTTCTCGCTGTTGTACCGAAAAGTCCTCACATTGCACAAAAAAAAGCGTGATATTTCTCCCCCAGCGCTGCTGAACCTCGGCTAGCAGGGCACATAGCCACACTCGAGTGCTCCCCCAGGAGAAAGTGTGCCGAGTCACCGGTGGGCTCAGGTTTCCTGCTGGTAAATAAACCACGGACGGTTCTGGAAGGACGCGGTCAGGATGGAGGAGTGGGCAGTCGGGGGGGGCACTGACAGCCTCTGCTCTGATCTGGGCCTGTGGCTGCTGAGCCTTCCACACTGCCGAGTCGGCACATTTAAGGTCCGCTCCGTCTCCTCATTACGGTGGCGGGAAACTCCGGGATTGTGGCCGGATTCTGTAGCCGGGACAGAATGTAGCCGGGAAATGGGCGAGGGACGGAGAGAGAGAGAGAGAGCGTTATGTCATGGGGGAGGGGAGAGAGCGGGAGAGACATCCAGAAATGTGGCGACTAATTTGAAACAGAGCCGTTGTTTCTTTATTGTTGTCGCTTTTGTTTTTTTCTGAAGGCCGGCAGAATATTTCCAGCCCCGAGTTGGCGGCTGATAAGAGGGCATAGCACGCTGCTTTCATTGTGGGAAACGGCCTCTTGTTATGAGTGCGTGCCTCTGCCACATAATCCATTTAACTCAGAGATGGGAGAGAGGGAGAGAGAGCGAGAGAGTGAGATTAGCTTGTTGGACACCCTTGTCACTATGTCTGTCAGTAACTTCTTCAGCAGAACAGCATTGTACTTCGCTACCTTCGAGGCTGTTATTATTTTCGCACTGAAAACACTTTAAATGGTTAAATGGCTTCTCCTTGGCTGAGACTGTTGCTTAAAAAAGACATGGACACACGTACACACACGTACACACACACACAACATACGCACGCACGCACACATGCATACATACACACACACGCACACACACACATACACCCGCACGCACACCCGCACACACACACACACATACACACTCACACGTACACACACACACACACACACACACACACACACACACACATACACCCGCACGCACACCCGCACACACACACACATACACACTCACACGTACACACACACACATACACACACACACACACACACTCTCGTGTGGTCTGTGGTGCTTTCGCCCTGAGGGCAGCAGCCGTAACCTTGTATTGTCTCTGAGAATGTCAGAAATCTCACTGAAGAGGAACGGGAGTGATGCATGAGCCTCTGTCCTTTCTCTCTGCCTTGATCTCTCTTTATTTCTTTCTTTTTCCTGTACTTCCTGCCCTCCTTTTCTCCCCTAGCTTTGTCATTGCCACCTTCCCCCTCTCCTCTATTATCCCCCCCTCTGCTCTGTCTGTCTGTTGCTGCCTACCTCTTTCCTTCTGCTCCTCTCTCCCTCCTTGCTTTTCTCACTCTCCCTCTGCCGCTCTCTCTTGCTCTCTCCTTCTGTCCCTCTCTCCCTCTGTCCCTCTGTCCCTCTGTCCCTCCACCTCTCCATCAGGTGGGGTCGATGCATTTTTGGGCAGGCCGGTCTGCTCAGGATATCCTGCAGTTCAGCGCCTCGGTCTGCTGGCCGACAACAACAGGAAGTGGCGGAGCACCCAGACGAGCCTCCCCTGGCACCGCACGGAAGTGCTGACCGCCACCTTTCCTGTTTATTCTGCCTCACACGCCCGCACCACAGCACACCGCACCCTCGCTGCAGTCTGCTGATGTCATCATCTCAGCAGAATCCAGCACAGTAGTTTACACGCAACTACTTTACTTGGATCATATGGTTGTGTCATTCTTCATTCTTAGTATAATGATCTTAAATAAGAGGTTCTGCCATCTTGAGCCTTTCATTCTTAATGTGTTCATTTTTAGGTTTCCTTTCTGTCATTTGCTAACCCCAAAAGTGGGGGAGGGGCCTGTAAGGTCCATAGGTGACCTCACTTCCTGTGAGACAGACACACACTGCCCCTGCCGTCAGACTTAAAAGTAGGTTTGGGTGCAGTGATACAGGCCTGCCTTCCAGGGCTGTGTGTACAGGGCTGGTGCTAGACACAGGCCATCTGTCCAGGGCCAAATGGGTCCACAATCGCTATCTCTGCTGAGGAAATTCTCACCTCCCACCTGTGGGGTCTCCAATGAAGAATGGAACATCAGCAAACGTGTTCCAGGGTTGCGACATTCTGTTGTGACAAGTGGGCGACTGATTGTGTGATGGGAACTGAAACCAATAAAACAAACCAAAAAACCCACATGCAAAGGCCCACCTTTTACGCAATCAAAACACATTGAGGACACCCAGGCCTTTTGCCTGAGCGTCAGCTAATGGAGATCCTAAATAACCAATGAGCATTGAGGAGTTAAAACAATGACATATTTGAAGAACCTTAGACATTCCGACGCTTGTCTGTGACTCTTCTGACAGAGTTTGTAGCTTCGGCTGCAGTTCTCCTGAAAACCAGCGTCTGGACGCTGGCCACGTGGAAGAGGGCCATCTGTGCGTGTCCTCCGCTCTGAGTGGCGAAGCCCACAGGTCTGAGCGAGAGCCCAGCCTGCTCGCAAACACCAGAGACACGCTCATTTTTGGGTTTTGTTACTGCCTTAGAGGAGGGCAGATTCTCTCTCGCTCCTCTTTTGCGAGCAAAAGCTTGGTTGAAGGTTTACCTAGACCACACAGGAAGAAGCCGCCAGTTGCTTCTTCTTTGGGTGGTTACCAAGATGAGAACTGTCTGTTTCCTGTCACCGTAATGCTGAGCTGCGTGTTTATGTCAATGAGGCAACAGCTAGACTGGAGGAAGACCGCTGTGATGGGGTGGGGGCGGGGGTACAGAGGGGGTCCTACAGCCAGCCGAGTGAATCGCAGCAGAGGAGGGGGGGGGGTTCTCTTAGGCCACAGAATAGACTCGTTGGAACGCCACACGGCGCTGTCACACAGGAGACCAGAGCGCCGTTTGGGGGAGAGTGGGGCACATTGATGGTGTCACTGACTGAGGAAGGGTACAAGTGGAGCCAGTTCCAAAAACTTAAGGGCCAAGTTTGCTCTGCAGTCCCCATTGAGCACTTGAATGTTTGGCAGCGCTTTTGTTTATTGTGTGTGTGTGTGTGTGAGAGAGAGCAGTGTGACTGACGTCGAGAACTGACGTCCTGTTCTAAGAGCAATGATCCTTTGAGACCCCTCATAAAAAAGCAGAAGTTATTTAATTTTGTATTTATTGTACTGGTGGCGTTGTCAGACTGCGTTTGCAAGCGTTTTCCGTGGGAACGACATCTTTCTCTTTTTACTCACCAGCTCGTTTGTCACTGTCAGTCTTCCACCATTCTCTCACGTGTGTCTGTCTCTGCAAACATCTTTGTCCCTCTTCCATGCAGATCATTTCTGACTCGGTCCTCTCAAGCACCAAGTTTCTTTTTTGTTGGTTTTTTTTTTTTAATGCAGTTTTTTAGGAAAATTACCATAGTGTACAAGCTCTCAAACTGACCAGTAATAAAGCATTTGGATTGTCAGTAATGGGGCTTTTTGTAGCCCTCCAGTTCATAATAACTGTGGTAGCACTATCATGATTTTGGCAGTGAGATAAATTTGTGACCTTGTAAAACTCACAGATGGAAATATGGTTTGTGACCACAGCTGAAGCTGATGGAACAGATGTCGTTTTCTCAGGTTAAGAGGTTAGCTTATATCTGGACACAAGACACTACTGCATGGGTGAATTTTATTTTCGAGTTGCCCCAGACACCTCTCCGGCCTGCCTTTAGTTGTCTCCTTTCTTACTGCGTGAGCGGTGCTCTGCATGTTCACTGAATTCTGGGAGAGTTGATAGCTCTAGCTCTGCTCCAGTCCTCCTGTGAGAATTCCGACATTATCCCAGTTCAGCTGCCTGACCTATAGAGAAAATACTTTTATCAGTGGTCTCAAAACCTGTTTACTGCCTCAGGTGAGTTTCAAGATGGCTTTATAAGCTGGCTGAAGAGGCATATTGTACAGTAAAACATGCATACTCTGCCACAGCCTCAGTGCTGATGCGGCATTAACAGAATGGCCCTGTGGTTTGGGAGTTAAGGGGGGTGATTATGGTGCCCTGCTTGCAGCCCTCATGCTTAAGAGGAGCTGGTCATATGACAGGGGCGTGGGGGAGGAGCTAAGTTGAGACTGTGTGCTAATTGTTAAATGACGGCCCAGTCTGCAGGTCGGGCTGAGCTCCTGGAGAAGGAGAAGCAGTCAGACAGACAGGCCTGCGGGCGGAACTTCCTTCCTGCTCAGGAGCAGGAGACTGGGGGCAGGGCCGTGGAGGTCTGGGAGTTATTTTAAGGTTTCCGAGGGGAGGAAAGTAAATAAAAGGTGGAACGTCAGCTGATGAAAGGGATCCAGGTCTAGGCTGAATGGCTTCCTCAGAAGCTTTGCCCCTCCCCGACCTTTACCTTGTAATGCAGGTATGAGGCTGGCTCAGCACCCTGCTTCTGCTGGCTCTTCATACACACAGCTTCAGTCCGCCCGCCCTGCTTATTTTCCTGATGATTTTTCAGAAAGTAAATAGTATTTCCTTCTGTCTCTCTGGTGAGGAAGGCTCAGTTGACTGATATATATTTGTCCTGATCGATCGTCTTCAAAATATGTGACACCAGTCGATAGCTGCACTAAGACAGAATACAAAGTGCGCAGTAATGCGAGGTTGGCCGACACGCCGTCGCGGCCCCCATTGGTGGACGATGTCGTCACATGACCCCTCCAGCTCCCATTGCACGCGCACTGGCTCCCAGGCCCTGTGGCAGCTGAGCTCAGGCAAGACACACGGCTGAGAATCCAGCTTGGTGTCACTGCCTTAACCAGTGGTCTTCTCCCAGTGCAACCTCCTCACGCGTTTTCATCGCTTTCTCCCAGCATTGAAATTAAAGATCCATCATTGATAAATATCCCTATTGTAGCTTAATCATATGAAGTCCTTTTATTAACTCAGGCAGCGTTCAAAGTGCTTTTTGTCTGCTCTAGATGAAAGAAAATGAGCAAACTGCCATTTCCTGTTAGCTCTATGAGACTGATTCCCCAAAGTATTAGTGCCTGTGCCTGTGTGGTGCTCTAGTAAAACACTTTAGTGAGAATGTGGCAGCTGAGGAAATCAAGTCACGCTACAGCCATCATCCAGCACGTTCTGTACTCGACCCTGGAGTGGGGCCGGAAACCAACAGGGGGCGCACTTTGATTTTCTCCTTCATGCAGGGGGCCATGTGAAATCGGTGTGTGGGCTCCTTTTCCACAGAAGTTAATTTCACCTTTTTAACAGCTGACCTGTCAACCTGAGTCTCTGCTGCTGTTCAGTGTGACGGCACTCTCCTTTTGGCTCTTGTCCATTTTCTCCTGCTGTCATTATTTGAACCACTTTCTCACAAATACTTGTCTAATAGTTTGGCAGAAAAGATGCATCTATTAAACCCTGTGTTTTGAAGGCTTGCAGGGGGATGTGAGGGGCTGTTCATTACCTCCAGCTAAACACTCTCTGTGGGTTCATTTTAATTTTCAATTCATCACACCCCCTCCACAAAATATGAATGGACCCCTGACCGTTCTGTCATTCCGTGTCATTCTGTTTCATCGTATGTTCTGGCCCGGTCTCACAGCCCGGTCTGTCAGGCTGGACCAATCAGAGGGCCCGGGTAGTCAGAGTGTGGGTTCTGCTCTGTGCCCTCAATTCATGTTTGCCTTGTTCAGATCCTGGCTTTGAGCTCTGAACGCGCTCCAAAAACGCAGCCCTCCCTGCAGCAAGCATATGGTGCGGTGTGCAACTGTGAGTCTGTATGGGGCTGTCTGCCGGCTTTATTATTTAATGATGGTTTAATTAACGGTCGTTCACAGCTGAGGTCATGAGAACGCACACACACGGTCGCCGGCTCAGCGGGACTGCAGCGCTCCCCTTTAAGAGGAGTACAGTAGCTGTGCATTGTTCCTCATTAATTCTGTTCTGTTGTCTTTTCAGGCCCTGCAGAAGTTGGCGAGTCAGTACTTAAAGCGGGACTGGCCTGGCGTCATCGCCGATGAGAGAACTGATTATAGGTACAGTAATATCTCTTCTAATGGGGAATCGTACTGTTCGAGTGCATGTATGGGGATCACGGTTTTGTATTCGATCCAGGCCGCTGTTTTGTCCGGTTGCACCCAGGGTTTGAAAGGCCTAAGTTGGATGAGACAACAGCATCTCCCCCCACCACTGGTTGATTGGGCATCTGTAGGTTTGCCTATTGGGCTGCACATGAAGGGTCTTTACCCCACTCATGTCTGGGCTCTGCCTGATGTGTGAACTGTGGGAAGATGACAAGCAACTGGTGATGTCACATTCTGTACAGGAGAGCACATACTGGACTGGACTCCCAAGTCTTTGATCCCCCAAGTTCACAATGACAATGAGGTTGCAATGTGAAACGGATTGAGCATTGCAAAATGGGGAGGACAATGTCTCATGAAGGTTTAATTCACTTCTTTATTTGTATATTTGTATTTTAAATGCTTTACTTTTTGTGATTTATTTGTAAGTGAGGATATGCATTGTTTATATATGAGAATATAATTTGGAATTCAAGCTGATACAGGTTCTCTCTGTGTAGTGCTCTGGGATAATTCATTTGTTAAGGTCACAGGATGGCTTCATGTCTTATGCATGGAAACTTTGAGGCCCTTGATTGACATTCAGTGACTCATTCAGTCTTTTCCCCAGCAACATCAGTGTGGAACGGTGCTGACTCATCTAAGAGCCAATATCACGGACTAGGCCGCACAAATGGCTGTGCTGTTGCCTGTTATCTGCTGTAGAAAGCTTATTCTCCTGTCTCCTGGCACTGTGCTGCTTGTTGCTGCTTGAAAGGCTATTCCCATGTTCTCTGACTGAGTACTGTGCGGACATTGTGCCTGTTGCTGGTTGTGAGGGTACTCTCCTGTCTCCTTCCTGTAGGAATGTTTATGCTGTGTGGAAGGCCTACCTGGAGGGCACTGTGCAGGTGACCCAGTCTCGCATCAACGTCTGTGAAAACTACAGGAATGAGATTTCAGACCCGGCCAAGACCGTCAAGCTCTACAAGGAGCAGCAGCTGAAGAAGGTAGTGACAGTGTCTCGGGCCCAGACTGTCTTTAGATGCATTGTCTCTGCCTCTATACTGTATTTATTTGGTTCATACAGTAGATGGTTCCAAGAAGCAATTCAGGTTACTTATCCTACAGTCACAAATAAATTAATTAAGGATCAGGCAGATGTCAGCATTAACTCTTGTCAACCTCCCCTCACACACACACACACACACCTATGGCCTCAAACATAATCATCTTTCATAAATCCACAAA
Source organism: Conger conger (assembly GCF_963514075.1). NCBI lineage: Eukaryota > Metazoa > Chordata > Actinopteri > Anguilliformes > Congridae > Conger > Conger conger. The sequence continues at coordinate 25,744,270 of NC_083772.1, read as the reverse complement.
TCCAAGATTTCTCTTTATGCTGTCATTGGAGATCACCTGCTGTGAAAATATATATTCTATATGAGCATAGATGAGTATCACTGCTAGATAAGCATAATGAACAGCTTAGTTGACCTCCCCTCCTTAGACTGATATTTCACCCCCTCACGACCATAACTAGGGCTGCAGCCGTGATGCCGTGATGCCGTGTCCGCGGGTCAGAGCAGGAGGGGCACGTCTGCTGCATTAGGGTAACCAGGGAGATGAGGGCTCCTTAATAACATTGCTGATTCTTCCCTCTCTCCTTCCCTCCCTCTGCTCCTCTCTCCATGCCCAGTGTATCGACCAGCTGACCCGGATCCAGATGGAGCTCCAGGACACGGTGAAGGATCTGGCCAAGTCCAAGAAAAAGTACTTGGAGATGGAGCAGATGGCTCAGGCTGTGAGAGAGAAGGCTGATATCGAGTCCAAGTAGGTGCATGGTTACCAAGAGACGGCGTGGTCTTTATTTGACCTCAATACGGGGGCATCCTGTACTGTACCGTTATTAATAACCTGAATGAAGTATTCACCCACCGCTGCGGTTAACCTGCGTGCACTATTCACACAATGCATCTATAACAGCCTGCAATCCAAGTTCATTAACAGCTGAAATGCAGAAGCATCATGTATTATTATTATTAGTAAGCAGCAAACAAGCTGATAACTCTTTCAGGGGTCACTTGCATATAACCTATATTCTACATCATTTACTGAAGCAATTGAATTTCATATAGTTCCCTGTCATGGCTAGAAGTCCAGCATTCTGAACATTGCTAATGTGTGAGCTTATATCCATTCATTCACTGTCCCACAAACTCGGGCCCCACTGGTGTTCTGTGTGATCCGTTCTGCGGGCCCCGGGGCCCCGGGTCTGTTCCAGAGTGAGGCCGGGCCAGGGCGAGCCGGTGGGGCAGGTTTCTGGATGCCCGCCGTGTTTCTGTGTCAGTTTCCTGGCAGCTCCAGCGGTGCTTGGCTGCTCTGCCACAGGAGCCCTGAGCCCAGGCGAGAGAGAGCGGAGGGGTGGTGGGGCCCGGGCCGGGCAGAAATGCCACTTCTAGAATAGTGCCATTGTCTGCTCACAGACACCAAGAAACACTCCAGCATGTTTTAAGACGACACGGGGGTTACGCGGCTAACCTTTCCCTGGGGGAACCTTTCCTTGGGTACAGGGCGAACGACACAGACGGAGCTGAGGCCCTGCCAGCTCCGCTCTGAGGTGGGCGGCGGTGGGAAGGGTTTATTACAGGAACGCAGAATTTGTTAAACATGCGCCGTCTATTCACACCCCCCCTATAACGGCCGTTAGAGGGGCCTGCCAAGCCGTTGAAAGGGGGGGTGGTCTCCCCAGCTGGCTCAGGGAGGCTTTATTGATTGGCCAGTCTGGATCGCTTTGCATTTTATTACTCAACGTAAATGTGCAGGAACTGCCATACCCTGCTTGTGGGGGGAAAGCCCCGACTTTTCATTAAAACCAGTGGGCCGGCGGCCATTTGTCATCGTCACTACCAAGCCACTTGCCTGCTCTCTGGGAGCCCCAAGCCAAATTCACCTTGAGCCGTTATTAGGCTGTGTTATGTGAACGCGGGGCCTTGCCCGTGGTTCTGGGCAGTAGTGCAATACCTCAGTGGAGTCTGGGAGGAGAATGTGACGCAGTTGTTGTAACGAACACGTCCGCACACACAGGCACACGCTCGCTCTTTGGATGCCTCACTCAATTGTAAACATCACTCCTGTAATGTTGTTTTAATGATGGGGCGTACTGTTCTGTGACAAACCTGTCGTGTCCCCGGCTCTCGAGCGGGAAGGCGGAATTTGGGCTGTGATTTATGTCTCTCTTCCCAGGTCCAAGCTGAGCCTGTTTCAGTCCCGGATAAGTTTACAGAAAGCTAGCGTGAAGGTAAGCCGCTCCTCTGTAATGTCACAGACAATAATTAAACTGACTTCTCAACACTGTCCACCACGCCGAGCAAGAAACGTCCTGCATGCATTGATTTTCCTTCCTCCATGAAGCGTCTGTTAGCACGAGGTGGCCTGAGGCTTCATCAGAAATAATATACACCACTGAACAGTGGAGAAGAACAGCATCTCATAAAATGCTCTCAGTTTAGTGAAATGATGAGCCTCGATGGGCCGAACGGCCGGTTCTTTTCATTATGTATTCTTACGTTCTTATGTTTTATGTAAGAGAGCGAGATATTTTTGATTTAACGGCTTGCTGTTATTGAATATTACATGAAGCCAGCAGATTCCTCATGCAGCGTTACACTGATGGGAGTAGATGCGTCTTACTGAGAATGTTGAGCCTATTAGAAGGTGGCGCTAGCGCATTAGCATGTGTCATCAGCGGTGCAGGAAAAGCGATTGATGGGCTGCCATCTGCAGAAATGCTCTTGCCCTACTCTGAGATGGTCGTCTGTCTCTCATTCCAGTTAAAAGCCAAGAGGAACGACTGCAACTCGAAAGCCACCCATGCCAGAAACGACTACCTTCTCACACTAGCTGCAGCCAACGCACACCAAGACCGGTACTATCAGACTGACCTGATCAACTGTATCAAGGTGAGGCTTGTAATGGAGTCTGGTGGATTTCTTATCTGAGCTGACTATCACCTAGTCTGGTACCCTCTAGCTTGCATTGAAGTTGTTAAGGAATTGAACCCACAATCTTCCGGTCAGAGTACAACAGTGCTCCTTCTGTTCTGTACTACTGGGCAGGGCAGTATAAGACCCCTCTGTCTTACTGTGCTGGTTGTCTTGATCATAGCCCCCTTTCTCTATGGTTAATCACGCTTTCTCCCTCACAGGTAGTCTGTATTGGCCTTTATGATAGAGCATTATCTCAACTCACTGCTGAAGTCAGTGCACACCCAGGAGCACACATGCGCACACACTCTCACACGCATGCGCACACACACAGACTGCGGCTTGCTGCAGTAACTGAGATCCCTCAGTGGTCCCTCTGTCCCTTCTCTCTCTGACATCTTTTATTGTTAGTTGACAGGAAAGGGGTGGAATATAAAAAGTCAGGGCGGATCATTAAGACTGCGGGATTGCGTATTTCAGGCTGGGTTGCGGTATTGATTTGGGTTATGCATTAAAAGACGGTCACGTTTTTTTTCCCACACAGCGCAGCGCTGTTCAAGCCGCTGCCTGCCTGAACTATCCCTGGTATGAGAGGCATGCGGGTCTCCGCAGGGTCAGTCCTGTGTCTGGGCTCTCAGGGGATCAATGAAAAACAGCCTTTTCTCTTTTTTTGCCTGAGCGCTTCTGAGGAAGGCCGCAGTCGTGAATCCTTTAGCGGTTCTGACGGCGTTTAAGACCGCGGCGCTACCGTCCTGCGGCGCGTCGCAGGTGAGCGTGACCGCGCCGTTAACCTTCTCAGTGCGTGGGCGGCGCGGGCCGGCGTCGTGGGAATCGCCGTCTCCGAATTAATGATCCTTTTTACTGCAGCCCTGAAATGTCACCAGAGGCCTGGTAATTTCCCACAGTCCATAACCCCCCCCCTTCCGCACACACGCCTCCCACAGCGCCCAGTCAGGACACGACACCACTATCACCATTATCTCTATCGGCTCTGTGGTTCACCTGGTTATTCATCCTGTGGTCAAGTTCCTACACAATGGGAGATTCTGCTCTTGTCATGTATAGTGTATTCTCATATACAGTATATTTTAGGATTGAAAGGGCCTTGCAGTAAGAAATTGATGTGGTGTGTATATGTATACGGACAGATGTCATGGTAAACCTGGGGTGCTTTGTTGGCTCAGCTGAAAATGTTTTCATATAGTCCTGCTGACAAAACATTTGAAAAAAAGCTTCAATTCTGCTGCGCTCGCAATGCACTGGCAGCACAAAACAATATGTTTCAATTCAGAGATGTCCGTTCATTTGTAGAAGCCATAGCTTATAATATTGAACTCTGTCATGTCCAATCTACACTGCCTGCTTTTTACGCTGTACTGTAATACACCGGTGTGTATAAGTCCTCTGCAGAGCTGCAGTGTGCTTGTTTGTGTTTGTGTTTGTGTGTGTGTGTGTGTGTGTGTGTGGGTGCGCTCTCATGACTCAGTCATGTTACTGAGAGACTGCAACTGTTTAATAACCTTCTGTAGCATTACCTTCATGTTACTGCTATGTTGTGTACTTTTCCTCTGTATTCTCAATTTAGCATGTATGTATACAGAATCCCACATAACCTACAGTAGCCAACATAGTTGTGTGTGTTTGCATGTCTGTGTGTGTGTGTGTGTGTGTGTGTTTGTGCATGTGTGTGCGTGTGTCTGTCTGTGTCTGTGTGTGTGTGTGTGCATGTCTGTGTGTGACTGTGTGTGTGTGTGTGTGTTCGTGCATGTGTGTGTGTGTGTGTGTGTGTGTGTGTGTGTGTGCGCGCGCGCTTGTGTGTTTATTTATCTCACTGTAGCTGTTCTGCTGCTGCAGTACTGTACAGTGACACAGGGTGCAGTTGGCTATAATCAGTAGTCACCAGATCTCTGCCTCCCCCAGCCTGTTATTAGGTTACAAATCACAAGACAGTACGGAGCAGGGCCCCACTGCGCTGATGCTGTTACCCAGAGAAGCCCATAAACAGGCTCCCATCACCCCGACAGTCCTTCGCCCTGCGGCCTGAGACTGGAAGTGCCTTTCGCCCCGAGTCGCTGGGGCCGTGCCTCTTCCGGCTGGAGCCCTCGCTCTTTCATTACCCATGCTTGCTGCATGACAGGACTCATTTTGGGTAATGGAGCCTGCCTGAGTTCGCCTCCCTCCAGTGCCTCTCTTCGGCGCGGGGTGCAGTATCTCATTTCTTGTACTTAAACAGGCTGAAAGCTGTTCCTGGAGAGCGCAGGGCGTGCGGTTGCCAGAGAGACTGCGGTCCGGATCCTGGTGTCTGACCACCCCGGCCGCATTTGCATACAGTTCCCCCGGGCGCTGGCGCCGTTTACAGCGCCTTACGACTGGAAGCCTTCAGCCTCCTGGCTACGAGCTGGCTGCAGTGCGCTGGGCTCTTTGGGACAAAAAGGCTCAGAAAAAATAGCTGTTGTCAAAGGTAAAGTGGTTCTGAAGAGAGCCGACAGAAAAGATTCAATCAGACACAAGAGCCAATCGGGCATGAAGTACGGTGTGAAAAGAGCCAGTCGGACTTAGAAGAGAGCGAATCTGACATTTGTTACGGTCTAACGAGAAGTCAGCTAGACTTGAACGATGGCGTTAAGAGAGCCGTACGGGTGCGGGCGCTGGTCTCGAGAGACCAATCACACACAATGGGTGAGAACGCTCAGCGATGTTGCGGAAGGTGAGAAAAACAACACCGGGTCTGGCGGCAGCCGACACTTCTGAAGTTTGAGATGCGTAGGGGGGGTGCAATTGAACCGGCTCCCGCTTAAGAAATGGGATGGTTGTCGTGTTGCTCCGTGCATGTGCCCAAACAGCGTCTGGTGCCTCTTAGCGATGGCTAATACTGAACATTAAAACTGCATTAGTACGGTAGGCAGGGGGTGGCTTGTGCCCCTGTTGAAGGGCCAATTAGCACGGGAGTTTGTTGTGATTGAAAGGGAAGGGGCCATTGCTCCTCGCGTTGTATGCTCCTCCGCCCCCCCGCTGGGCGGACAGAACCACGCGCCCGCTTTTCTTTTCTCAGGGACTCTTAGTTGTCGGCAGTGGGAATGGAAATGTAAATTGTGAGGGAAAGAGGGCTTTTAGGTGTGAATAATTGATCAGCGGCCCCCGGTGACAAAGCCCCGTGCTTCAGGGCAGCAGGCTGTCGCTGGTGTGTGAGGAGCGCTCCGCGGTCCTTTCTGTGTCCCGCCGACTTCTCAAACAAATTTCCCCTCGCCTTTTCTCTGTCCCTGTTTCCGCTTTTCACTCTCCTTTTCTCTGTCCCTGTTTCTGGTTTTCTCTCTCTATCTCTTTATCTCCCTCCCTCTCCCTTGCTGTATCCTGGGAATTGCAGTATCTGAGTCAACAGAACCCTTGGGGAGTGACTAGTGGTGCCCCCTTCTGTCGAATGAGGGTTAGTGTCGGTTAGTTTTTTCAGGAGGCGTTTCAGATCACATGTAATTTGTCATAATGTTGTAGCCAGATCAGCGTACAGTTGAAAAAGCTCTGTGAAATCCAGCATGGATGCTCCATGCATTTCAGAGCTGTAGCTGCAGCTCCTCTTGGTTGCCCCTCCCGTGTGTCTACCTATGTTGCAGACTGAAACGTACAGTACGCACTCTCCGCTGACATGTTTTGGCCGCTGAGAGCCTAAAGACCTGGCTCTGTCTGTCCCAAGGCTGTCTTTTCTGCATGTGGTCATTTAGCCTCCCATGGCTCAAGGGCCTGCTTTGACTCTACACATATAATTATTATTTTTAATTCTACACCTGAAGGGGCCATCCTGCCAGCTGCAGAGACTCCTGTAACAGCTGTGGAGCAGCGCCTCCTTCAGTCGACAGGAGGGAGGAACCACAGCCTGATGCATTCACAGCCACACCTTTGAGTGCTTTTTATTTACTACATCCAGCTCTATTCGGTGCACACCCTATCAGTGCTGCTTGTTGTCCCAAATTTTGGTAGTATATAATTTGGTCAGCCCAGTATTACCTGGTTTTGGTGGGGGTCCACAGCAACCAGGTGATACTTACTCTACAGACTCTCTGTTCACCTAACCTGACCAGCACTGGGTGGCTGTACAAAAACACTTTGCAGTTTGAATGCATAATTATGTAAAAGGCTGCCTTAGACTGGAATAGCCAGACCATAATGCCACTTTTTAAAAATAATATCTTTCGGTATCTTGTAGCTTTTTTTAAAGGTGTATTTCAGCAAAGATTCAAAACTGGGTCAAGTGTGTTTGGTTTTTGCTGGTTTGCTGGCTGTCCTAGTTGTGGTGAAAGTCTTAATCCCTCTTTCAGAACCACCTTTCTGTACAAATGTTGCCATGACTGGATAATTGCTGAAAGCGGAAAGGATTGGGTGAGGTTGAGTTTAATTTAGGACCAAAACCTCAGAGCACAGAGGTGCTAATGCAGAGGTAGCATTCGGGCATGTGTGAATTTGTGTGCTTTTGAGCACTTATTCTCGGGGTCTGTACATTACAGGCATGCACATGTGTGTAGTGTAGATAAGTGTGCCTGAATATCTGTGCTCATTGAGTGTGTGTGTATGCGTGTGTAAGTGAGAGTGAGATATGGCCCATGTCTATATATTGTGTGTGTTTATGTATGTCTTTTTGTGTGTTCTTGTGTGCTTGGCAGTGCGTGTTTGTATTTTCAGGTTCACTCTGAGTCAGCAGGATGCATCCAGTTCCTCCTGCCACTTTGCAGGCTGGTCTCAGTGTAACTGGATCCGTGTGTGTAGTACAGTGTGTGCAGTGCAGTGTGTGCTGTGTTTTTATAAAAGGCTGACATTTGCTTCTCCCTCTTCACACCCCACCACACCACACTACCCACCGCACCGTGGGCACACACTCCTCAGGGAGTGTGGGAGTATAGGGGGGGTGGGGGTGTGAGGAGCTACAGTCGAGTGCGTTCTCCTGAAGACGGTCCCAAAATCTGTGCCTCAGAGAGTGTGAGTCAGGGAGAGTGAATGTGAGTTCTGGTGCGTTCTCACACAGTTGTCTGTAAATGACTGTTTTCTGCTTTGTTGTTGATGACTTCACCGTCCACAGAGAGGGTTACACAAGAACACTGTAATACATCTGTGCGGTCGTGGTCTTAGGGGATGTGGCCTGTGCGTGTGTGTGTGTGTGTGTGTGTGTGTGTGCATGCGTGCATGCATGCATGCATGCATGCATTTATGTGTGTGCTGGTGTGTGCCTGGTAATCTCATGAACAAAGGTGAAGCTGGTTGACTAGCATTAACTGGTGTGTGGAATGAGGTTCAATTGGAAGCCAGTGTCTTTGCCAGTCACGTTTACCACAGTCCAGCCGGCCCTCAGCTCGAGACAAAACCAGGAAGCAAAGGTTCTCCCCCTCCTGGCTCACAAATCACTCAGTGAGCCAGGAAGCCCTCCCCTCTCCCCATACTCATGAAGAATGGGTTTTTGGGAAGGGGTGGAGGGAGGCTTGGGGGTGTGGGAGTGTAGGAATTGTTACGAGCCTGTCAACGGGAAGCAATGTATTTTGCTGAGTCACATACCCTTCCATTCCAGGAAATGACACAGATGTAAGCAAACCTTACTTCTAGAAACCCTCCTGCTCCGCTGCCCCCCTCCCTCCTGGTTGAATGACTTAAGAGCTAGCTAGAAATTAATCAGAACTGACATTGAAAAGAGTTCAACAAGTTTAGCTGTGTAGAATCTTATCATAGCCCCACAACATGTCCGGTGTTCCTGATAACTGTGCTCCTTTATTGCATTGGGTCTGTACTCCCGAATGTGTACTCACATTCTATGAAACAGTGCTTTTCAGTTGAGCCAACTCACAGATTACCTGCTCCACAGCTTGTGAATTATTTGTGTGTGTGCATATACAGGCATGTGTGTTTGTGCGCTTGTTTGTGGGGTCTGTCTCCTCAACATGCATGCACATGTGTGTAATGTGTGTAAAGTATTTCTGAATATCTGTGCTCATTGTGTGTGTGTGTGTATGTGTTTCTGGGCCTTGGAATCTGAACTCGGCAACCTTTTTCCAGCAGCTGCTCTCTGAACATTCCTGACTGATCCGAGAAATAGAGTAGCAAAATAAACCCTGTTCCCTTGTACTTTTTTGTGGAGCTCTGAAGCCACAAAGCTCCCCTCATGACGTCACTCCTTTTGTCTCTCTGTGTTCATGTCTCCTCTCTCTCTCTCCCTCAACATCTGCCTCTTTCTCACTCTCTCCATCTCTCTCTCCATCTCGCTCTCGTTCTCACAAAAGTGTTTTGTTTCTTTTTCCTGCCCCCCAGGCCCTGGATGGAAGCATCTACGATCATGTGAAGGATTATTTGATATCGTTGTGCCGGACAGAACTGGAGGCATTCCAGGCCATCCACAATACGTTCCAGTTCCTCCTGGAGAAGTCCAGCAGAGTGAGTCACCCTCCTCCTGGAGCTCTCTTCCCACAATCCCTCACACCTCTCCTCAGTTCACCTTTGCTTTGGAGGCCTTTGCTTCTCTCTCAGAACACACCCCTGGAGAGGTGGGGAAGCCACTTCGTGTGGACAAAGGAGTGTCTGACTCAGGTTTACAGTGGCAGTACTGAGTCTGTCCAAGCCCAACACAGAGGCTGTACTGTGCGGTCGGTTCCACCTGTGACTCTGCGGTCCATTGCTTAAGTGTGCTGACAGTTGAAATATCACAGAGAATGGCGTTTTATAATATAAGCACACATATACAAATACATTGCTCCACAAAAACACATATTTACCTTCTGGCATGGTGGATGATGAATTGCGTATTAATATGCTTTAGTCCAGCTAAGCATGTACAAACAGATGCATTTCATACAGGTTTGCTTTTGTCCTTCCATGAACTTTTGCAGTGCTGCAATCCTGCTACACTATAAGGAATATCTACCGATTAATGTGCAATTTTTCCCATCTTCTATTTATTCATTTACTAGCGCCTGGAAATAGTTTTTTCTTGTGACCTGTATGCATTGTTAATGAAGTACACAAACCTATTCTGCTGAAAATTCAGTTTGGCTGATAGACGACTTTCCAATACAGACCAATATGCTGACCAATTAATAATCAAATTCTCAGCTTGTGCAATTGTTTACACTTTGTCTGTAAGCATATTTCTTCTTTTTGTAATCAAGTGTCCTTGTTTTTCTTTGCCAGTAATGCCTGAATCCAGTGGTTTGGCATAAAAACTTAAACATTATGATTCAGTCCAAATATTAATATGATAAATATTAATGCAAGCCATTCCTTCACAAAGAAAGCTTGCCACATTTGCACAGATGGTATAATAAATTCAATTAGCAAATACATTTTCTTGGATTTTTTTAGCTTTTAAAATGATATGCGTTTTAAATATTTGTCACATAACATGAAATGGAAAACATCATAACAAAATAAAACATTGGAAAAGTAAACCATTTGAACTACAGGCATAGTCCTGCTATCACAAGCCACAATCCACCCAGTCAGGATAGGATAGACTAACCCACATCCATGTGACATGCCTGGGTCCCAAGTGGTGCTGGGTAATTTTTCCTCATCTCCAGGTGGCGGGCAGTTAAAGCACATCTGGTTCATTTCAGGTATAGATGTCTTACTGTCATGGGCGATCATTGGAAATACTGTTCCGCGTTTCTGGGTTAGCGGTCTGTTTAGATGCGTCTCTTACTATATTTCTGACAATACATCTTCGTCTCTTCTGCCTTCTGCCTCCCGTTTCCTCTTCTTTATTACTCCTCACTGTTGCCCTCTCTCTCTGTCTCTTTCTCCTAGGTGATGCAGGACTTTAATCAGCAGCTGTTCATGCAGGAGAATCCCATCTTTCATAAAGCACAGTCCTTCCAGTTTCAGCCCAGTGACAGTGACACGGTAGGTCCCTCAGCCCAGGAACCCCCTCCCTTCAGTGGGCCTAGAGGCCTGCATTTCACCCACATAGCACTGGACTGATCTTCATCCAGGCAGCAAACACACACAGGGGACTGCTGGCGGTTTAATCATGTAGAGAGTATTCTGAATTGGAGATGGGATTTTTTTTTATGTTTTACTTGAGTGCTCATTAAAAATAACCATACCTTAAAGTTAAAACTCTATATTCGACCTTCCTTGATGTTTCTCATTTGTGTGGAGAAACGATTGCAAACCAGTCTACAAATGGCATCTTTAACCACTCAACTTTTTTTCAAATATCCTTTTGTTGTATTACCATGAAGTAAATTGCATTTCGCCGTTGACTCATTCTTTTATAGATGCCGTGATATAGGAATGCAAATCGTTCCAAGCGAAAATACTGATTTGCATCAAAACCATATGCTGTCCCAGTCTTGACTTCACCATCAGCGGTGTTTATGTGGTGTATAAATCCGCGTATCCGTTCCTGTTTTCGCCTCTTTTTTAACATGCCAGATGTGGAGTCCTGTTAACATGGAGGGGTGGGAGTGGTCTATGAAGAGTCCTGTTAACATGGAGGGGTGGGGGTGGTCTATGAAGAGTCCTGTTAACATGGAGGGGCGGGGGTGGTCTATGAATTCCCCACTCCCACACATCAATGTGTGCCATGCTGTGACATGCACTCTTGTGTAAGGTGTGGGTTCAGATGGCAACATTGATAGAGGAGGAGCAAAGTTCCCTTCCTTAAACTTTAGACCCAGGGCTCTATGCCTAATGCAATATGACCAAATCTCTGAATGGTGAGGCTTTTAGCAATAAGCGCATTCCTTGTATGTGTGTCTGTGCGTGCGCATGTGCGTGCGTGTGTTTGTTTTTATCTCCGCACACATCCTATATAATCTTGCCGCTTGTTTTCCGACTCAAAGCTCAAGCTCCACTGCTCTTTGCCTTCAGGTTTCCAGGTTGAGTTTCTATGACAACCGGGGAGGTTGCCTCAGTCCCTGTCACTCACCGGCGTGTACACCAGACCACGCACCTCGCTGGTCTGGAAACAAATGACATGCCTGAGGACATGCACTAACCCCCCCTCTCTCTTTCCTGCGATTCATTAACCACTAATCTTGGCCTGTCTGCTCTTTCCAACTGTCTCTCTGTCTCTGCGTGCGCTCTATCGGTCTGTGTGTCTGTCTGTCTGTCTGTCTGTCTGCTCAGAGCTTAAGCGGCATCCAGCAGCTGGTGGACATCGAGCCCTCAGCCGTCAGTGCCATGAAAATGACCTTGGCACAGGTATAGCCCAGCCGCGCTGTCGGCCGGTACCTCCGCCCATCTCCAGCGGTCGCTCGCATGTTCCGGGGCGCAGCAGGGGGACCCCCGTCTGCCTCCACTCCAAACCCCCGGCCACACTGCCTTTCTGCATGTGCTGTCCCTATCTTTTCATTGGCCCTGCCTGTGGTGTACTTCCCCCTTATTGGGCCTCAGGTCTGGCCTCAGTTCTGTTCAGGCTGCTAATGTACAACTGAGGCTGGCTTTAAACACAGGGACTATAGCGCATGTCTCTCTGTTCCATCCCTGAGCAGAACTAAGGGTCCTTCAAGTTGGCCCTTCTCATCACTTGAAGGGTACCATTTGGAAGGTGGTCAGAGCACATGCAGAAAGCCTTTCTCAACCAGTGCCGTGAGGGGGCTGAGAGTGGAGAAGCGCAATGCATGATGGTCCTCTGCCTGCTGCCGTACAACAAGAGGCTGCTGAGAATTGTGGGATACGCACAGAACTGTCTGGGTGTGTGGGGATGTGAGAATTCTGCCTTTTATTATTCCTTCTGTTTCTTTTCCTGCTGGATAGTTTCCTATTACATGTAGTATTTGTTTTATGCTTTCTGTCTTTTTTTAATAAATACAGTGGCAAATACACTCCTACACAAGCCTACATGCACACTATCTTCCAGGGCCACTGCTTTTCCATTACCCATAATGCACTACAGTAGAAGCACATGGCTGTGATTACACTCCAGTAGATGGATTCCACACACGAGGGAAGCCCTGAAGACAATCATGTGTTTTCAATACACCATTTCTACAGATCGGCCAAGCCGGTTGCTTTTAGGATTCGCTGCATTGTCTGCCAATGTACTGTTATTTTGTGCTATTACGAAACCATTAGCTTAAGTAAGAAATTGAATGTAATTAAGAAGCCCTCATTGAAGTTCTTGCATTTTTAAGGGGTTTTATGCATTTTCTCTATGGAATTTTGATGAATCTGGGGCAGAGTTCTGTTGGAAGTTTTTTGACATCTTAATGAGAAAATCACTGTACAAGTCTCCACAAAATGCATCAAAGGGCCTTTATAATTGGCTTTCATTTTTGCGCAGAGAAAAAGGAGAATCTCTCCGAGCATCCTCAGAGGCTGGTGGTATATAAAAGCTTTTCTTTGGGGAGTTTTCTGCAAATCAGATAATCACCCCCTGATTTCGCACACTTGATGCAATCTTCACTGCGATGCCCAGAATGCACTTCTAGCAGTCGGTCACTACCAGTAGCTGTCTGAATGACTGAGAGAGAGGAAGAGCGGGTGGTGGAGTAAGTAGTGAGTGAGATTGAGTTTGTGAGTGATCTTAACAGAGAGAAATGAGAAGCAGGGGAGCAGGAGGCGAGAGAGAGGGAGAGCTTGAGACCCTGTTGAGTTCCATACCGCCATCTTCTTTCAAACCCCAGGGAGGGTGTCATCGGCTCAGAAGAAAGAAACGGTCTAAACAACAGGCAGCAGGAAAGTCAAATAAATCCCAGATTTCGCATTAGGAGCGTGACTGCCTCTGCTAGCAGCGGCTGCTACCTGCGCCAACCGCCCCCGTCCAATAGTGCTGTGGGGTGAAGGGTATGGGCGGGGGTCTTGCCACCAGACCCATCATCCAGCCTCAGGAATGGGAGGCTAGCTCTGCTGCACAGCTCCACCCACCCCTCACCTTCCGCCCCATACAGCCCTGTGCAGACTATACCATTTAAGTTCCCTTCTAGGGAATCAAACAAGCAGACGTCTGTTTCTAATAAAATATTAGCGATTCTGTATGCGCCCGTGGATATACGGGGGCGGGGAAGGTGCTGGGGAAAGGGCCTGGGAAGAGGGGTGGTGTTGAAGGGGGCTGTGTGCTGGCGTGCAGCTAGGCAGCTCATGAAAAGGTTGCATTGTGAGGGCCTCCATCATGGTGCCCCCCCCCCCCCCCCCCCACACACATTAAATGTCACCACAGCCTCCCCACTCACTCTTACAGTGTTACAGAAACAGAATCTTTCTTTTTTTCTTTTCTCCTTCCTAATTTATGATCTTTAGACACAGCCCGGAAGAAAAGTCTTGCCTGTTATGTAATCTACCTACTACTTTTTAAAATGAGAAAAACATTTAATCTATTGCGGAAAGGCCTTAAGCTTATTACCTTCCGTCTCCTAGCGTAGGTTGTTTTAGACCCTTGGGCCATATTGAATATTCATAACACTGTACTTCAGCATTTTAGAATGGCAACTTTGGGGGCTGTTGACCTTTGAACCCCTCCTAGAATTCTGTGCGTATCCCGTAAAGACAGTCTGTTCTCATTGTGGAAGTGCGTCATCTGTGGTTGAAACTCACTCGTCCTGTGAAGCATGTTTAAGAAATCACGCTTCCCAGAAACACTGCCAGGTCTACAAGCCATCCGGCACGGCAGTCTTGGCCATGTTCAGAGTTCATCCTTGTGCAACGTCAGTGCTGAACGAGGAGAGCCTGGCGCTGTTCATTCAGGTCTGGTTGTGTGTCGGGAAGCTCAGTTGAAGCTCCTGAGATTTGGAAGCTGCTTGTTTTTCAAGCGAGGGCTGGGCTTGTGGGACTTAGGCCAACAGGGATTGCTGTGTTGGACTAGTTCTAAAAAGCTGCATAACAGCATAATAGTTTTCTGACACCTTACGAGGCACACGGCACCTTTTAATGGAGCCGTATTTATCTGTCTAGTTCAATAATATTTGCTATATGTTCAAGAACGATCCTATGCTTCTATGTAATATTTAGACCAATGGGAGATTCTGTTTAGAAGTGTTATTGCTGATGTCAGCCCTGGTGCAAAATCCAGCTGTGACCAGCTTGAAATTACCAGCTACCAGCTGTTTCAAAACATAAGCAAATAGGTCTAACCATGTTGACTATCGAGCTGGTCTGAACTGGTCAACCAACTGCCAGCTGTTTCAAAACCTAGCCTGAGGGAGTTTACACAGGTAGTTCTAACGGCATTGTTTAACAGAATTAGGATACATCTTTCAGTCATCTACAGTGGCAGTAGCTGGAGGCAAATACAAAAAAAATATCCATCGTCACTCATATTTGTCAGTGGTATTACCTGTGGTTTAGATATCCTTCAACTGTGTTAATTCCTTTAGCTACTGCAATTATTTACATTTTCAGAGAGAACAGTCATTATACAATGGCCGTCATTGGGTTCGCTTTCAGGCCAGTTCTTTTTGCAGTATTTTGACGGAAAGCTATACAGTCCATCTTCATACCCAGATATGGACCAAATCAGTAGCATTAGAATGATGGGGCACCTCCTCCCCCCCAAATCTAGCTCCCATCTATCCAAGATTCTTCTCATTGTGTCTTTCTCCATCATAAAGGAAAATCAGATGGGAATGGGATGGGTTGTGTGCCAAACCATGTTATTATCATCTCAGTGTCATCATCTCTGCCCAAAACTCCCTGGCGACACACACACACACGTACAGACACACATGCATGTACAGACACACACACACATACACACACACACACAGACATAGACACATACAGGTGCCCTCGTGCCATTCTTTCTCAGTGAGCAGTGCCTTTGTGTTCCAGAGCGGGAAGTTGGAGTCGGAGACGGGCACCACAGAGGAGCACAGCCTGAACAAAGAGGCCCGCAAGTGGGCGACCCGCATGGCCAGAGAGCACAAGAACATCATCCACAACCAGAGGGTGAGTCCTGGCCTGTTCTCCCCGCAGCGGGCCTCCTGCCTGTTCACCGTGATCACGGTGTTCATAGATCAGAACCACAAGTCCGCGGGAGCTGCTTTATACCATGATAACCCAAAGTAAAAGTCAGAGATGCACTATTGACCTGCTGGCTTTGTTGATATGTACCAGACTTCGCTAGTTTCCAGCTGACCTGGTAACTAGCTGGAACCATACTGACCATCAAACATTGGTGATATTTCCAAATTTGCATGATTGTTCTTGTTGCCTTTTAGGGCATCCTCACAGCCCTGTCATTACTGACCCAGTATATATGTTCACCTACTGGTTGATGACTCATAAGGGCTGCAAGAAGCTTGCAGTTTACTGTTTACTTGTGATTCCAGCTTGTGATTCAGAGGGCTATTGTTAGAACTCTGGCATCTTTGCTGTCGTGTCAGCTGCCACAAGCAATATGTGACAGGTGAAAGGATGTGAATTTCCTGGAAGAGAGTAAAGGTTAGAGCAGCTCTGTGCTATCTCAGAGTACACACGCTTATCAGACCAGCTTTCTCCAGCTTCCTCTACCACGTGGACAGAAAAGGCAGAGATCACCACCAATCAGTGCCTCTGAAAAAGCCACATAATCCAGGATGTATGGAACTGCCAGCTTGTCTTTTATCAGCTTTACTTGTGATGAAATAGAAGCGGTCACAGGGGTGAAAATTAATGTTCAGATGGAAAGCAGGGCATTATGGGTTTACTGTGGTGGCTGCTTATGTAACCAATGCTGGGTATTGTTGAATTCACAGGTTGGGGTGTGTGAGGGTGTATTACTGTTTGCCTTTGTCACTGGATAAACACTAAAACCGCACACTTTATTTTAAACATTTTGTATATGCCCTTAGAAATATGTCCTATTGTAAAACAATTAATGTGCACATAAAAGTCATATTTCCTCCCATTACAGGGTTTGGCTAGCCAAACTAAATCAAAATGTTGATTTATGACTTTATCCAGGAACGAGCCATTGGAAAAAGTCCCTTGGGAACTTGTGTATTCAATAGTATAGCCATGTAATAAAAAAATAGATCATAAAATATATCATAATTGTGTGATCTGTCTATTATGTGTGTAGTCACATATTACGTATTTGCTTAGCACACACCCTTATCTGGACTAAATCACACTTTATATAATAATATCCAGATATACAGCTGTATTTGTACTAGGGCATAGTTGAGTAACTTTAGAAGGGTTGAGTAACAGTTACTTTCTCAAAAGTGGAAAGTAGCCTTATGGTTACTCCAGTTCCCTAAGCACTGCAACATGTTGTCATCTCATATACATTACCATGTACCATGTACCATGTCATCCCATATACTTATACATACATTTGTTTGAATGGTTGTTTCTTTCACATTAGACACTGGAAGAGTGTGAGACTCATGGGGTCCTGCCTTCAGAGCAGAGTCGCAATGAACTGGAGCTGAAGATTGAGGAGGCCAAGGAGAGTATCCGAAAAGCAGAGGTTAGCTTGTGTGTGCCTCTATGTGTCCGTGTATACCTGTGGGATGCTGCGTGTGTTTGTGCGCTTGGTCGCAAGGTCTGTCTGCTCTACATGCATGCATGTGTGTGTGTGTGTGTGTGTGTGTGTGTGTGTGTGTGTGTGCGCGCGTGCGCGTGTGCGTGAGCTTTGTGTTTGTGTGTGTTTGTGTGTGTGTGCGTGAGCTTTGTGTTTGTGTGCGTGCTTGAGCTTTGTGTTTGTGTGCCTGTGTGAGCTTTGTGTGTGTGTGTGTGTGTGTGCGTGAGCTTTGTTTGTGTGTGTGTGTGAGCTTTGTGTTTGTGTGTGTGTGTGTGTGTGTGTGTGTGTGTGTGTGCGTGAGCTTTGTGTGTGTGTGTGTGTGTGTGTGTGCATGCGTGAGCTTTGTGTTTGCGTGTGTGTGCGTGTGTGTGAGTATGTGTGTGGGTTTGTGTGTGCATGTGTGAGCTTTGTGTTTGTGTGTGTGTGTGTGTGCGTGAGTATGTGTGTGGGTTTGTGTGTGTGTATGTGTGAGTGAGTGAGCTTTGCGTGCTTGTTTAAGGGAAACATTATAACTTTGGCCAGGGCAGTTGTGCTCTGTCTGTGATGAATACATTAACCTTCTGGAGATGCGCTGTCCCCTGTGTTTTATTTCCCTCAATCGATCTTTTGAGAGCCCAGCCTGCCAGTCTCAGCCTGTGATCAAATCTAAAAAGGCCTGCCTGCTTTTAGAGGTGTCTGGTGCCCCCAGCTGGACAGCTGATAAATATTCTATGTGATGGTCGTAGAAGCTGTGAAATCGTATCATCTTAATCAGTAAATAACTGAAGAATAAGGCCGTGTCATTTAAGGCATGAATGTGCTTAACTGGTCTGAAAACTAAACAAATAAAACATATGATTGATTTCCTTCTTTCCCCGTAGGCAGTGTTCAAATCCCATTAGTTTAATAAGTTGTATAAATATTTAATTACCCATTAAGTGCTAATGGACTAAAAAAGTATACATTTGAGAATCATCATCTTTTATTTTGAGTGTCGTGCAAAACAGGATGCAGCAGACAAAACAGCCCAATAGCCTACAGAAGGTGTACTTAACATCAAATATTTAAAAGCCGGGCACCATGTTAATTATCAGTTCTACTTAAATCTCTTTTTTGTTTTTTTTTGTTGGGAAAACAAAAGAGAAGTGCTGAAAGGGTCTGTCGTGTGTGGAGACCGTGTGGGTCCATTTAGGTGTTGTCTGTACAGTCATTTATTTAACAAGGACGTATTGAATTCGTGTGACTGTGGCTTTAATCGCATGCACGCAATGCAACGGCGGGGGCCGTGCTGATGTTTCTGGCTCGGGGGCATTGGGGCGTCGAGCCAATGTGGATGTGCTGAGCAGCCATAGGCACTTTGATGACTACAGGCTGATCCAGGAGGCTGGGTCGAGTGCGTCGATTGGACGGATCGTCACGGCAGCAGTTCCTGTCAGTCAGGGAAGCGGCCGCACTTTCGCTCATGCCGGCATTCAGATTGAGCGCTTTTTCAGCGTTTCTGACATGGCCGACGTCTCGAGGAGGAACGGCCCACTCACCAGGACCGCTCACGGCAACAGAAGGGCCAATTATCCCAGGCCCTACACCTCTCACTCTCTGGCTCCTGATTGGTCCCTGAGGGATTACCTCTTGTCCAGTTGCACTGGACTTTGCAGAACCCCTGCTGCTTTCTCTGTGAGAGCCAGGGAGAAAGGCCCCTGTCCCAGAGTGCTTCTGCTTAGAACGCATACCACAGGATGCGCTAATCAGTCTTTACTCTCCTATTTCTGGAATCTGGGTTTGGAGATTTCAGGTACCCTTTCTCATCATAAGATTTGATTCGATTAGCCCCCAGAATTTCATTAGCTGGAGTGCTGCTGGGATATTAAAATGTAAAACCTTTCGTATGAAATGACAGTCTGGTGGATAGATGTGTCTGACTGCAAAGAGCTATTATTCGCCAGGAATCAGCATTTTTTATTTATTTAATTTTTATATGTCTGAGGTCAAATGAAATTGGACTCTGGCTGGGTTTGAAGAAAAGGTCACGATTGCTGCATGTAGCTCCCTAAAAATAGCTGTGGGAGGTAATTTCTTCCACGGTTGTCTAAAGAGGCAGAGAAAGGCCCATTTTTCCTATTGAACCTGAGCCCTATTGAAATGTTCCCCTGAGTGCTTCCACATCATATGTGTTTATCTTTACCTGTGTTTCTGTGTGTGCTCTGAGTGTGTGTGAGATGTGCTGGGTTAACTCTGCTCTGTGAGGTTGCTGTGTGTGACAGTGCTGGGTTGACTGTGCTCTGTGATGTTGCTGTATGAGATGTGTTGGGGTGGTGTGTGCTGGGTTGACTGCTCTGTGTGTATGAGATGTGTTGGGGTGGTGTGTGCTGGGTTGACTGTGCTCTGTGTGTGTGAGATGTGTTGGGGTGGTTTGCGCTGGGTTGACTGTGCTCTGTGATGTTGCTGTATGAGATGTGTTGGGGTGGTTTGCGCTGGGTTGACTGTGCTCTGTGATGTTGCTGTAAGAGATGTGTTGGGGTGGTGTGTGCTGGGTTGACTGTGCTCTGTGTGTGTGAGATGTGTTGGGGTGGTTTGCGCTGGGTTGACTGTGCTCTGTGATGTTGCTGTATGAGATGTGTTGGGGTGGTGTGTGCTGGGTTGACTGTGCTCTGTGATGTTGTTGTATGAGATGTGCTGGGTTGACTGTGCTCTGTGATGTTGCTGTATGAGATGTGCTGGTGGTTTGTGCTGGGTTGACTGCAGTTCTGACCGCTGACACGGCGCTCTTTCAGACGGTGAAGCTGAAGGCTGAGGCTCGGCTGGACCTGCTCAGACAGGTGGGCGTGTCTGTGGACACCTGGCTGAAGAGCGCCATGAACCAGGTGATGGAGGAGCTGGAGAACGAGCGCTGGGCCACCCTGCCCTCGCTGACTACCCACGATCCTTCACTCTCGGTGAGCCCCACTGCCCGCCCACCCCAGTTATCCTCCATCCCTGACCTTTAGTGCAGATCTTCACGATGCAGCCTTGCATTTATGCCTTATACTACACAATCTGTCCAAACAACACTACCCATAATCCCTCACTACCAGAGAGCATGGGGTGTGTATTATTAGACTATTTGAAACCGCTTTCTTGCTTCTAAAGCCACTTTCACATGATCAGCGTCAAAACACTGGACACTGCATCAAGCCATTAAATTCCTATGGAGGCAGTGTTGAAGCCTGGCGTAGCGCACAGCTCAAAATAAAGGCAAGTTGAACACCTTCACCTTTGTTTAAAACTTTGACCTTGTTTGAAGCTAACTTTTCCTAGTGTGTCCAATCACATCACAGCTTTGTATGAAGCAGGCAGATGTAGTAGACTAGTTAAGTCCCCCCACATGCACATACACTGGATTATACACAATTACCATTTTAAACACTTTCCCTCACTCAGTATATGCTTTCTAGATCTAAGGCCAATGTGTATATCTGTTGGCCCTCTTAAAGCTAGTGTAGTTTTAGGAAGCATGTAGCTACATCATTGGCACACAGTCTCCATTGGCAAACAGTGTTATTAGCGTGAGCCATACCCCCCTCACCGCAGAGTGAAAAAATGCAGCTTTTCACACCGGACATGGCACGTTTCCCAACACAAACACCGCCCGCCCTGTTCGCGTCACAAAAAAAACACCCGCATGCTTTCCTTTCTGGTGCCGTCATCATCATTGTGCAAAAGACAAAACGGGTGCCAGCCACATCCCGCCTGCCCCCCCCCCCCCCACCCGCTTCCAGATGGCTGAGGGAGGCGTGCTGACGTCTGATATCAGCCCGTAGGGGCGGGTGGGGGAGTGGAGTAGTCAGACCATCTTCCCTTCGCATAGGTAGCCTTCTCAGGTCCCCACCCCCCCCGGTCAGACCTCTTTACCAGAAAGAGCCGCTGTCCTTGGAGCAGCTCTCAGATGTATGGTGCAGACGGCTAGGCTAGCCTTCAGCTGTCGTCAGGCGGATCCCTGCACCAGCTCTTGGCGGGGATCGTTTAACCGCGCGTTCCCCTGGCCCGCGGTGATGCATCGCGGCTCCCGGGAACGCTCTGTTTGCTGCGAATAAACGGAGCGTGTTTGTCTCCCTCCTCCACCTCGTCTGTGGTGATTCATGGCGAGGGGGGAACGGGGGGGTGCACTGCGCTGGGTATAATTAAATACGGGAGTATTTTTCTCAGGTTGACACCGAGGTAAATGGACTTGCCCTAAATGAAGTGGTTCAGTGAGTCCCCGCTCCACAGGGGAGGCCAGCAGCTTCTCTGTCAGGATCATCGTCCTGATTGTCCTAATCATCACTCGTGTCCTGCCTGCTGCACGGAGTTTACATCTCTTTCAGTGCGTCGTTACGTCTTAAAACATCTGCAAGCCCCTCATCTCCGCAAACATGTCAAAACTGCCGTTTTATTCACCGTCAAAGGGTTGGGAAAGGGTTTCCTTGAATAGACTGTATTCACGCATAATGGGGAACTCTGCTTTCTTCAATGTCATTTTCTCTGTCCATCAAATCGCACAAAAATTCTGTAGGAGAATCCAGGGGTGTTGTCAGAGGTGGTAACCGAATGCATTATTAGCACAAATCCTCCTCTTTCCCAGCCGCTTCCGTCTAAGAAGTGAAAGCGTTCAATTCCCCTGTCAGGACAGACTCCATTAACGCCGTATTATGATCATTTGAGGGAAGGAAATGACTGACGGTGCCGTAGCTTTAAACTTACATGGTGGAAGTTCATTCATATGCAAATTTGGATTCCTGCAATATTATCAAGGTTGGAGGGGGGGGGCACCGTTATATCACAGAAAGATTTGGTGGGTATTTATGCACCCTCCAGTAATTACCATCATCATTATATAATGGCAGCATAATATTTTCCTAACCAGGAAGAAGATTGCAGATTCCATTTGGGGGCCATTTTACACTTCAGTAGGGTTCTGAACCTGAGTTCCTTCAGTAAATGTACATGTGTGTATACTAATAATATGTACGGAATATGAGCTGTGTACATCACTCTGAATAGAAGTGTGGGTATGGGTCTTTCTGCAGATATTCTAGTAGTAAAATCTACACTGATGTGGTGAAGTCTAAGCCAATAACTGCTCCATAGACCCAGTTCCCTGTTATAAATTGGCCATGTGTTCTAAATGAATATTCCAATCAATGAATCTGTCAGTGCAATTGTGAATAATTTAGTGCCTCTCATAAATGGGTAGTTAAATAGCGGATACAGAGACGCATCTGCTTTGTCTACCTCACGCCATATGTTTAACCTCATACCATCTTAACCTGGACATGCGTATATAATGTACTGTTCCTGCTAGTCTTCTGCCTCTCAGGCATGCTTCCAAAACTGATCCATATCTGCTGGATATAACTCATATATGACTGTCAGCCATCTAAACTTTAGCTCAATGGTTCTGGGTCATAACCCATCCACCTGAAGATTATATGACTCACCACGAAGAGCTCCATGATTACCATTCAAACAGGCTGTGATCAGTGCCAAGGTGCTGTAAAGGTATCATTGGCAAAGAAAGGGAAAGCATTCAATGGAAATGTTTTCCTTGCGAGTATATTTCTTGTATGAATGTCACACTGTAAGGATGTTTTCTATGGTGTGCTAGCAGGGGTTATGTTGGGAGAAAATGTTGCAATTGTAGAACAGCAAGTAAAACCGTTTTTACGTAGCAAGGTCACTACATGATGTGATGGTAAAGGAATCTTTATATATATTTTATTCACTGTCTTTCTCCTCACAAAACAGCAAGTAGATTCATTACACAAACATGTAGATGACAGAATCAGAACTGACTCAGGACAGTATCTACTTTCATTGTATACGTGTTGTTTTTAATCTGGACGCAGCACACTCCCGTAGACTAAGCACACACCCTTTGTTGAGAAGTTTGACCTCCCAACACGGTGGGCGCATGCAGGCAGAGATGATGGTGATGGGAGAGGCCAGGTTTTAGCTCAGTGGCTACACCCTGGTTTCCTGCGGGGGTCTGACCGGGACAGGCCCCGTTTAACAGGCCCTCCGCTGCATTAATCATTCCTCTCACATCACACTGCAGAGCGAGAGGAGGGAGGGACAAGGGAGGGAGAGCTTTGTCTCGAGATGTTCCCTAAAGAGCGCTTCTCAAACCATTTAAAACCTGTGCCCTTCCTTGGCTATCACATTTCAGGATGCCGGAGTCGATGTCTAATTACATGCTGCGCTGCCCACGGTGCGTCCCCCAAAATAGTTTGTGATCTGAAGGGATGAGAAGCCAAACTTTTATCAGTCTTCCCAGGATGTCAGCAAGCGCAGATCCTTAGGAACTAAACAAGGCATTGATGCACGTGTGTGATGTAAGCATCTGTCCTTAGAGAGTGATCAAGCAGGAGCTACTATTTATTTATTATCTCATGGACACACAGAGGTCACACTGCATCTGTCCTAACTACTATTATGTGTTTGTCTGTCTCTCATAACCTCCCCATGCATACACATGCGCATTGATATCAAGCACACAGGTAGCTTTGAAGCGCTAAGCTTCTCACTGTGTGGAGACACAGTAGTCAATGTACTAGTGTTACACTCCTTTTTAGGGCAGTATCCCAGGAAAATGAGAACCATGACTCCTTTTAAACAGGCTTGAAATGGCCTGACCGAGTTAAGATTTGAGGTTACACCCAGTTATGTACAGAAGGAACAGGATCATATGTCTTCACTCTTTTAAACAAATAAAAGGTGGGAGTTTACTGTGTCAGATCTGGAGCGAGTGAGACTCCTCGGTTGTTTCTGCTGTCGGGGCATTGTTGTGCCCGGGTCAGGTTGCCTTTACCTGTCCCTAGGGGGGCGGGCCTAGGCTCCAGGTGGCATACCTGATCCACTAGCCCCAGTGAGATTCCCACAGGTAGCGCAGGAAGGGAGGAGCCTAATCACATAATCACCGGGATCAGGTGACTGGAAACCACACCCCTCCCCCAGTGCTCCTCCTCCCCCCGTCTGTCCGGCCGCTGCAGTCCGAGCGTCGACCGTGAGACCGCGTGCGATCTCTCCTCTGGGACCCGCCGTGCTGAAAGGTACGCTGCTTCGACCTCTGACCTCTGGCCTTGTGTCGGCAGGCAACGGCTGATTTCGAGAGGGAGGAAGGCGAGGAGTTTGAGGACAACATGGAGGTGTTCGATGACAGCAGCTCCAGTCCGTCTGGCACTCTCCGCAACTACCCCCTCACCTGCAAGGTGCTCTACTCCTATAAGGTAATGGACGACACCCACACATCAGCAAGGCCTACTGCTCCTGTGAACTAATGGAAAACACACACCGGTGAGGTGCTTTAGTGTTGAAACTTAGAGGAAGATAAACAGACACAGCTCTGAAGTTCTCAAACTCTGGCAAGGTCATACACTCACAATTGTTTACAGACGCGTATATGCAAACAAAGCCACAAAGTTTTGTGTTCCTATCGTGAATCACAAAACATTTTCTTTCTCTTCATATCTTTCTCTTCCACCCATACCCAAACAGGAAAATTAAATAAACGTCTTTGGCCGCCCATTTCTTCCACAAGCTTTCTTCCACATGAAGGTCATGTGTGTTTAGTTAAAACAGCTCTGATAGGGGCGGAGTTGAGCTCTTTCCGTTCAGTCAAGCTCTCAATGTCACTCTCAGCCATCTCTTCCAAATCGCGTCACACCTGATACGGAAGGTGATAATCTCAGCTACACGCAAACACCACCAGGTGTTCTGCGTAGGCACACTCACACACACACATACGCGTGCAGAGTCGCCCTCTAATCTGCGGTGTGCGCTGCTCTGTGCACCAAGAGGAGGCAGAGTTAGCCACGCAGAACTGTTTTTGGGACCAGTCGCTAATGTCCGTCTGTTTGTCTGTCTGTCTGTCTCTCAGGCTTCCCAGCCAGATGAGCTGACTATCGAGGAGCAGGAAGTGCTGGAAGTCATTGAGGATGGGGACATGGAGGATTGGGTGAAGGTACGAGACGCTTATCTCGATAACGACTTATCCTTTGTGGACTTTTTTGATGGACTTTTGTCCAAAATACTCTGTGCCCAGTATGTATGCTGTATATTTGGAGATCATCCATTTTGGTCCTTTCAGCTGTGTAAGTTAAGGCCACTTGAAGCAGTTCTGCCATGTAATTAACCCAAATTGCATAGATCCCCAATGAATACTTGTAAATTAATATTTGTACATACATATAGTACAGTAACTGTGGAACCCACCCCACATATGGGTTTTAGCCAAGGGGGCCACCTCTCCAGCTATTTGCTTAGCCAATTGATATGAGGTCGCCCCCTAGTGATACCTATATTTTTCCTCAAAAAGCCTATTTTTCCATTGGACTGCATTTATATTTGGCTAATTAAAAATATTTTCTCTCATATACTGATGTTCAATCTATACTTCGTTTTTTTTTTTTTCCCGCAGATTTTTATTTCCAAAAATTTGCTGTGACGTAAAATGTTTGCGTCTTTGTTTGGCATCTGCCCAAGCCTTTTTCATTGGTTCATCCACCAAGGCACGTCATTTACACTGCGTTTTCTTAGTTGTGCACGTGACCAAGGACACAAATGAGAAATGAGCATGTGCGAAACTGCTGCCCTGTGCGGCGGGAGTTTTCCCCCACAGAGCTGCAGTTTTTTTATTGCCGTTGCCGTCTCTATATATATTATATACTTGGAAGGTTTAGCCAAGCAAATAAATAATGATAATGATAATAACCGCACTGATTAAAATAATGCCTTCTGTCAACATACAGAACATATGGTCATGCTCGAGTCCTGTTATATATGTTGCTGTAGCCCGCCCAGGCACGAATCGCGAAATGACTCACTATCTTTTGACTCACTTTGGTGCAGTGCATCAGCTGTGCACATGTTCACCTTACAAAGTGCACAGCGGTTAGGCAAGTAGTTCGGACAGCGTTCATGAGAGATGGAGAACAACTCTGCAGAGAGAGATGGATTTATGGATCGATTTCTAGGAGGAGAGGATGATAGTTTGATAGATAGGTGGTTCAGTAGATGAATGGCTTAATAGACTCGTTAGACGTGTTGTCCATGTCTATGAAGTAGTGCATCCTAACCTCCGCTCCTGTCCTGTGAGGCGTGTGATCATAGTATCTGTTCGACGCTGGCATACTCTAGTCTCTATGTAAGGCAGCTGTGTTTGCTTGTGTGAAGTGCCTGAATATGGTATCTACCTAGAGTTTAGTGCAGAATTATGGTGTGCCCCAGCTGTGCTTTAATGCCTTACATAACACACATAAACCTTTGTCGTCTTCCCCTGGACTAAGAGGGGGTGGTGCTAACGGCCTCCATTTTGTGTTTGAGAGCCTGGCGGTCTGTTGAAGCGCTGTGACTGCAGAGCGTCTTCCTTTACACTTCCTCCTCCGCCTAATTCTCACTTCAGCGACGAGGGTGGGGCTCTGTTTCCCCAGCAACACCCTGTCATACTGCTGTTTAGCATAGGCTGTTCTCCCAGCATTCCTCTGGCAGATGTTTCAACACAGGAAAAACCAACCGTATTTGAAACGGGGAGCGCATATACTCAGCCCTGATTAAAGCTGACCTTTGGCCCCGCCCTGACCCATCTGTTCAGCATGCAGGAAAAGCCCTCCGTTCGTATTGACTTTTTAAAAAATCCGACATGCAGCAGTAAAGTTCATTCCGTGTAATATGACCGTGCGTTTGATGTTCACACTGCCCGGGGCTCTGCGTTTCAGGCCAGGAATAAGACGGGCCACGTGGGCTACGTTCCAGAGAAGTACCTGCAGTTCCCCACCTCCAACAGCCTCCTCAGCATGCTGCAGTCACTGGCCACCCTCGACGCTCGATCCCACACCTCCAGCAACTCCACCGAGCCTGAGCTGGCCTCAGGCAGCATGAACGGAGACGCCAACTGTGAGTGAGGCATACTTACTGCACTGTACACGTGTGGTATACACATCGTGCTTAATAATCCACAATCCAGTTTAGATGGATGTAGGCGAGCAATGCATCTCATTTGTCGTGTTAATATGATGTCATACAGACGTCTCATAGTCATACATAGTCTCTGTATTAAATAGTCCCGGGACAGTATTTTGTGTAGAAAGACAACATGTCCTGATTATGAAAGAAAACATTGAGGTTTGTGTAATAAAAATGAAAATGAAATGCTCCCATCTAGTGGACAGGGAAGGCAATTGAGGATTGTGTGTCATTTATTTTACTGTACGATGCAAATGTTGTACATTATGTTTTAAAAAAAGGCTGAAGAGTAATTGGTTTACTGTATTATGTTTTGGCCATCTTTTATTCAGGATTGTGTGAAAGAGGGATTGTGACTGATATTCAGATAAAGGTATTTGCGATGTGTGTTTGTCAGTGAGTGCTACTGACACAGGTGTTCGTAGTTGGTACTGATACTGGCATCGTTCTCACATCATCCCTCCTGCCTCTCGGTCCTTCTCTTACCCCATCTGTTCTCCCTCCCTCTTTCCCTCTCTCCCCCTTTCTCCCTCTCTCTATCCCTCCCTCCCTCCCTCCCTCTCCCTCTCTCCCTCTCTCCCTTTCTCCCTCCCTCCCTCTCTCCCTCTCCCTCCACAGTGAGCTTTGTGAAGGCCATGTATGACTACGAGGGCCAGACGGATGATGAGCTGTCCTTCCCTGAGGGAGCCATAATCCGCATCCTCAACAAGGACAACCAGGAGGACGACGGCTTCTGGGAGGGCGAGTTCAACGGCCGCGTGGGCGTCTTCCCTTCTGTCCTGGTGGAGGACCTGACCGCCTCAGAAAATGGAGACACACCGTGGTGCCCTGACACGCAGGTACTGCGCGCACACGTAAACACACGCACACGCGTGCACACTGCGTGAAAGAATGCACGCAGACACATACCGTATGTATATGTATATTATCAATGCAAAACTCACACATTATACATTATCTTGTGTAAATAATATCACAGCCGCTGAACAGGCACCAGGCTCGGAGACTGAATGCGAGACAGCTCATTTCCTGTGCTGTCAGTGCTCTGTACTGGGTAATCTGATCTGATACTGTGCTTCTGAAGTCCTGATTGAAGCAGGAGGGGCTGTATCCTTCCTGCAATTAAGCTGTTTACAAGACGGCTCTTTATCAAAGGGCCCCAAAAGCCAGGGAGGGTTCTGTGGTCATTACCCACAAGCCTGTGCGGCAGTTGGAATGCCAGTGAGCAGTGTGGCAGGGACCGGCCGTGATCAGTACCCGCTCTCTCCAGCAGGTGTCTCCCTCCCAGCAGCCTCACCCCTCTCTGCCCCCGCTGCCCCTGTACGACCAGCCGCCGTGCAGCCCCTACACCAGCCCCGAGGGCGGCCATGCCCCCGCCTTCCCCCGCTCGCCCTCCGTCAACGGAGACCACAAGCTGACGCCCACGTCGCACAAGCCTCCCCCCCACAGTAAGACCCTGCGAATGACCTTGGAATTATGATACATAATTGAACATTTGAAATGATACATTTCAGCATTTTTCATACTTTAATACATTCACTTTTAAACAGGTTTTTTTTTTAAACTTCACACGCATATTTAGTGCCCTATAAACAACATATTGATGACTTTTGTCAAAGATGTCAGTTAGAAGCTTATACTTCTCGTCTGAGACCCGTCTCTCCCAGTGACTTACAGTGAGAGTAGAATATGACTATTTCCTTTTGTTCCCTGTCACTGTTTTTCTCTTCGATTACATTTGCGCTTAATTGTCCTGCTGTTACAATGTGCAGTACCAGGTTAAAGCAGCAGTACGAGTGACTGTGAGAGAGTTTGGGATGTCTCGCTTGCGGTGTCTGACTGTAGTTCTCCCCCTCGTTCCTCCTCTTGCTCACTCGCAGATCACAGCAGCAGTCTGAGCTCGGACTCCACAGGTTTCTCCCAGCAGCCCCTGCGGTTCACCCCCGATGGAGGACCCGGGAAGCTACGGCCTGTGAGTGCTCCTCTCCCCCTCCCCCTGTTACTGTGCCACTTCTAATGGAGGCTTTATACTGCCAAACCCTCTGAATGTGGAGATAAACCAAGTGTGTCGTAGACCAAATGTCCACGTCCACATCGCACAGGTCCGGTTCTGTTTTACTCTCCCGGAAACTTGCCTGAGATTGGTACACAGCCACCTGTGTACACAGAGGGCAGAAGTCCATGGGTGGAGGCGGGCGATGATTTCCGAAGCCGAAACTGAAATCATGCATGCGCTTTAGAGCTTGTATCATCAGTGTTGGTGGCTCACGTGTTTCCGCCTTTCCTCCTCCCCCTGGCAGGTGCGCGCGGCACCTCCTCCCCCGAAACAGCATCCCCGCAGGCAGGTGGAGAAGACGGAGGAGGTGGAGATCACTTTGGTGTGAGAGGCTTCGCCCACGGAGTGGACCGCACCCGGACCCCGCCCCCTCGCTCCTCACTGCAGGAGGCGCGGGGGGTCTCACGCCACAGGCAACACCTCCCCCCAGAGCAGAGGGGGAGCTGAGCTCCCCTCCCCTCACCGGCAGAGTGGAGCAGAGGGAGAACACACACTCCTCACAGCCGCTAATGTCTGGTGCCTTTCTTGCACATTTTTATTCAGTGGACCTGTGAGGTGTTCGACTGGAGCCTGAGGAGGGGGGGGATAAGGGACTGGGGGGGGGGGGCAGGGGGGGGGGGGGCGTATATCTGGGAAATTCTGGAGTTCCCCGGGCCTGGCTATATGTAGTCATATCATACGTATTTAATGTGCATTAGTACAGTACATTACTGTTGTCATAGGAATGTTTAAAAATTCACGCAACATTTTGTCATTTAGCATTACGATGTCAATACCGTGTGTGATATGGAGTAGATGGTATTGACTCCTTTGGGCAAAAGGGAATTGTATAAGGAGGCAAGGAAAGAGAGCGGAGGCTGGTTCCTCCTGCTCGTATCCCCTTCCCCGACCCCTGGCAGGAAAGAAGCGTCGCTCTTTATCTCATAGATAAGGAAAATGTGGCAATTTCAAACTATACTAATTACACAAATATAACTCTTTTCAGCTTTTATTATGAAGACAAGGATCTGTATTACTAATATTTAGTCCTCAAAAGAAAAAAATGCAATACAGATTAGATGATGTACGTTTCTGAAGTGTGATCAGCAAACGTCAGGTTAATCTTTTGTGTAGCCCTGCGGTATTCTTCACTTTCTGTATCATTGCCTGACTTTATTGTTTATATATGCGAATCAATATCTGAACCAGTAGTTGAAGTGCATTATTTTTACATTAATATCTATCGTGTAACACTGTTGAAGACTGAATGGGATGTTTTTGTGATTCAAGAAACAGTATTTAACGAATTGGAACACTTAGGTAGTGTCGACTCGCAGATTTCCTCTGACTGGAACAAGGTGAAAATGAGAAAGGGAGGGTTTGGTCTCTTAGGAAAACATTTTATCAGAGTTGTGATATGAAAATGTCCCTTTTTTTGTGTCTTTACTTTCTTTCCCCTCCTTGCGGGGCAGCCGTTTCCTTCACACTTCAAACGCCTGGTTTGTTGTTTTTCCTTTGTTTTTCCTTGCTGAAGTTGAGCTTTCTTGCATTGTGGAAAGGGAGTGCTTCTCACAGGCGATTCTGACATGTGACTTCATTGCTACAGAATTACAATAGACCCGGCTAATATTTGTGCTAGCATAGCATGGTACACCTCATGCACCCTTGAAAGTCCATTGTTACAAGATTTTCTAAACATTGTCCAAGCTGACTGTTGAAAAGATTATTTTAAGAGTGATTATTTTAATAATGCAATACTGATCAGCAGCTGTGTGTTTGAAAGGACTTCACTGATTGGCACTTGGAGCTGGTGTGCTCGTATGTACCGGATACTATTTTTAACTGGCACTGTAGCTTGATTTCAAGAACAAGCATCCAGCGCAATTTTAGTTCACTGCCTTTTTAAGAAATCTGTAATTACAGGTGTTGCAGGAGGAAAGTTGATTTCATGCCCAAAACATACATGTCCTGAATGAATAGAGCTATGTACTATAACAATATTGTAAAAAATATTGTATTATAATATCCATTTATTTGGGCTTAGCAAGTGTCCGTGCACAGTATATACTGATTGTAATTCTCAGCCGTTGTGTGTGTGCGATTTATATATGCATATATATATATCTCTTTACTGTGAACAAGGAAGTCCAGCATAACTTTTAAAGACATTCAGAATTTGACAATGTTAAAACAAAATGTTCATAGCCGAGTTTGACCTCTTGCATCCTGTGTGTAAGCAAATCTATCAAAATATTGACCGTAACCCATTGAAATGAAAGATATTCCAGCACTTTTTTTTCTTCTTTTTCCCCGTTTAAACCCAGCAGTATTGCTCTCAACGGTTGCCCCCTCGTTGGTGTGTTGCCACCCGAACTCGTGTGCTTTGAGTTTGGTGTGTCTTCCCCACATGTACTTCTTGTGGTTCTGCAGACCAGATCTGCTATTGACTGAGTTGCTCTTGAAACAGCAGAGGGAGAGCTTGTCCTTTCTGGAAGGTGTGATGCTTTTGCGTGGTATTATCAAAGATTAACTGATTGTTGGGAATGAGAAAATAAAATTTAAATGGTTAAAATGTTGTGGAGAGAATGTGGATTTCAACGTGAAATAAATCGGTCTAGATTTTGAAGGTAGTTGATCAGAGGGGAAGATATACAAATATCTGTGCTCTGTCTGTTTTCTCTCTCTTCTTGTTGATCTCATTGAGATCTTTTTAATGTTATCAAACTTGTTTTGAAGTTTATGGTTTACAGCTATCCCATCATTTAAGAAAGCTGTTCTCACCCACAAACCACATTTTCCTTAGTAATCTCTCTGGCCAGTCATATTCTTATTCCCTCAAAAATACAGCCACACTTGCCTATTGATTACTTTGGTGTTTTAAATATTTGATTTGAAGAGGTTTAAGAGCTGCTATAAGATCAAATACAACAACCGGCCTTTTCCTTCAGACTATTGCCGCGGTGACAATATCAGAGAGCAGTGGTGCAAAATTCTTTCTGCATTTTATTGGCTGTAAAAAGTTTGTATTTATTGTGTACAAATGTTAAATAAAAAAACAAATGGAAAAATGTATATTTGTGTTTGCTGTCTCACTTTCACACAAATGGACATATACAGTGGTTTCGGAAAGTATTACACCCCTTCAATTCCCTGCACACTTTGTGTTGTAGATTTTGTGAATAAAATTGCCCATCAGTTTACACTCTAACCCATAATGATAAAGTGAAAACATGTTTTTATACATTTTATCAAATTGATTGAAAAATCAAAAACTAATCTCTCATTGACATAAGTATTCAGACCTTTTGCTGTGCCACTCCAAATGGTACAGCCTGAACCCAACGGTCACTAACACAGCTTTGGAAGTCATCTGCAGAGCTGGGAGAACCTAGCAAAAGGACGACCATCTCAGCAGCATTCCATCAATCAAGCCTTTGAGACGGAAGCCACTCTTGAGTAAAAGGCATAGGACAGCCCACTTGGAGTTTGCCAAACCGCATTTAAAGGACATTTAAAGGAGAGCATGGTCTGAAGAGACAAAAATTTAACTCTTTGGGCAAAGCTCCAAGCACTATGTCTGGTGAACACCATCCTTATGGTGAAGCATGTTGGTGGGGCATCATGGTATGGGGGTGCTTCTCGGTGGCAGGGACAGGGAGACTGGTCAGAAGGGAAGGATGAATGCAGCTGAGGTCCTTGAAGAAAACCTGCTCCTGAGTGCATGCAACCTCAGACCAAGACAACACTGGAGTGGCTTTGGGACAGGTCTGACTTTCCTTGAGTGACCCAGCCAAAGCCCAGATTTAAACCCCATAGAACATCTGTGGAATGACCTGAAGATGACAGAGCTTAAGAGGATCTGCCAGGAAGAATGGGATAAACACAAAATGTGAAGTGGTCAGCATACTTTATTAATTAAGCAACTGTATCTCTTTAATTCTTCTTTTTTGGCACAGCAGTATTGGGGGTATTCCAGGTACCATGGAAGCAATGCCATTCATATTCCAGTGGGCAGTTATACGGTTTCAAAGGTGGAAGTGTGATAATATGGCTGGAATATTATATGATCAATAATGGTGTTATTGGCTTACTGATGGCACAACCCCCTTTCATCACACCTTATTTCACACATCAAATGCCCTCATATTTATTCACACAAAGGCATGACTTCATTTGACACATCAGACTTTCCAGGTAACAATGTCATAATAAAGTTCCACCCTATTCAGCAAATATGTATCCCATGGGATACCTCTGGACTAGTACACTACACATGCATCTTCGCTGAATGGAAATGGAACACTGGCCACATCATGACTGCAGTACTACCCCCCACCCCACACCCCCACCCCCACCCCCTTCTCAAATTGAAAATTCTTTACAAACCACATCTATTTTGTATAATTGCAGTGTTATTCCCTTTGGTGGAGGTGGTAGACAGGTGTGCATCTTTGTCTGTGAGGGTTCTTTGTGTATTTATCAAAAGCCAGCTGCCACTACGCAAAATTGCATGGGCTGGGGGGAGGGGAATATCTACAGTACGTTCCAAGAAAAACACTTTGTGTATGTTTCCTGTCAGGAACCTGCCTTCTGAGGCCAGGGGTAGGGAGAAATATGGGCAGACAGGCGGAACGTACCGGAGTTGTGGTTCTGTCTCTCAGAATTCTACTTCAGGCAATTTTAAAATATGTTCTGTGAACTGTACAGTTTATTTTTCTTTTTTTATTCAGTATGTAAAAAATAAGGAATACTTGATGGAATACTTCCAAAGTACCTTGGTAAAGTCTTGTGTCAAAGTTTTCTTGTGCACCAATCCTGAAGGTAAGATTCTTCTGGTCACGGATCACTATTAGAAGCCTCGTGTTCTCATGTTAGACATTTTACCTACAAAAAGCAAAATTATTTTCTAGTTGGTTTTCTGAGCATTTTCAAGGCTTATTTCAAATGGCATATTGTCTGATATGAGCGTTTTACAGTGAAATTAATGCACTTTTAGATTCTTTGGAAGAGAGAAGAGCTCTCAGGGAGGATGTTTTCCCAAAAGTGAGGGATTACTGCCGACGTACCCATGGTTTGGAGTTCAGGGTAAGTCTCCACAAGAAGTCAGTTTTTCTATAAGATGCAATTGTAGTACTATTGATGAGAATTCAGGTTCCCAGGTGAAAATAAAACTAAGGTACCGTCCTCCAGGTAATCGACCCATACGAGGGGCTGGACCTGCAGGATGTGTTGGACCCCAGGCAACAGCAGGTCCGGCTGCAGCTGCTAGAGGATTGCAGGAAGACCTCTGCAGGGCCTTTCCTTGTGGTAACTGCAATGATACATATTTACTTAATTTGTTGTACCAACCTAAAATTTTATTCACCCTTAAATTCACAGAATTCAAATTGCATTAACATACAAAATGCACTTCAGAATATTATGAATATGACCATTGTCTAGCATAAAATGAAATAATATTTTTTGCAATCTACTGAATACAAATATCTTTAAATATGAGTGTCTTCTTTTAATTTGTGGTATTGTTCTTCTGGAAAATAACATACAAAAAGTGGAAAGTTTGACTGGTTAGAGGCCACTCTTGGGGAAATAATCACAAATATACATAATAAGACAATCAACAATGCAACTTGGATTCTAATAAATTCATTTTATTTAAATTTGTTTTAATAATTTGTATTGGAATATTATGACATTCACTGAACCATAATATGTACAATGTATATTTATGCCTCCAAGAATTCGCACTTTGCATACATTGTGATGCAGGGCTTGGGATGACCACTAAATCACATGCTGAACAAACAGAAATAATAATAAAAAATGTACATAATTGGCTGATTGGTGATAATTTGAACATAAATAACAAAAACTTTCTCATAGAAAGGGTGAGAAGTATTTAATCAAAACATCACAATAAGAAAGTCCACAAGCCCCAACCCATTAAAAAAAGAAAACCTAAAGCTTACATTTTCACAGTTTCTAAAGAAAAAGTCTGCCTTTGGCCTGGGAATATGGCATTTTTAGAAGGCCCAATTATGAGACAATTGGAAAGAGCTTCAGCTGCCACCCTGCCTGTGTACTGTCCAGTAGAGTACCGTCCCATCTCCCTTCCTGGCATCACAACATTAAAAGGCATTTTTCCTGATCAATTCAGTTAATGGATCTCTGTTTTTTTGGTGGTGGGGCTGGGTTTGTAGGCCCTGGTTGGGAGGCAGTATGGCAACACAGGGCTGCCTGTGCAGGTGGAGGTCTCTGAGTTCCAGCAAGTTCTGCAAACTGGCCAGCAGATGGGTATGGACACCCAACTCCTGGAACACTGGTACGAGAGAGACGAGAATGCCATACCGCCTTCCTTCTGCCTCATAGACCATCCCCACCATGATCAGGTGAGTTATAGTGCTGTATTGTATGCAGCAGTACCCAATCTGTGCAGTATGTAAACTGTCTTCCCAGGATCATTTTGAAATACTGTTATTTTTATTCAGCATCACTTTATTCCAGGCAGATGGAAAAGCCAGAAAAATTCATCTGCGAGATGTGCACCAGGAAATGAGGACCATTTTTCATACCATTGTGACAAGATGCATACGGGAAGGAAGTGTCACTTCAGAAAAGGCACAGAAATATTTCAGATCAGGTCAGGTGTCTGTGCATTTACATCATTATATTTTCTTCAGTGACTACAGGAATATACAAACAAAAAGAAGGTTTTATTGTATTTATATTACATTTTGGGACTCTTGTGAATACCTTGAACCATTTAAAAATAGACTCGAAAGGCTCTGAGTGACATAGATTTTGTCATTTATAGACACGGTATCAATAACAATATGTCCAATTGTATGTAAATAGAGAACAATACAGAAATTAATGTTTGCGATAGCATTGCAATTGAATACATTTACTTTTGATATTACTAATTATGCTGTATCCCCCCTTAGCTCTTGATAGAGAACTACACTTTGCACTGGAAAACCGTTCCAAGGAGGACATCGCAAGATGCCTTTGTTATGTCTACAAGATTACCAGGAAGTGGCACCAGAGGAAGTCCATCACAGATCTTAACGTGAACCCTAACTTGAATGCCCCTTCCGAGGATCCCCTGAGTAATCTCCGTGACCACTTCCTGCCGGGCCTTGTGACTTCCTGTCAGCTCCAGGTGTATACTACGATGTCAGAATATGAGCTGCATCCAGGTGACTCTCCTGAGAGGAGGAGGTGGTACACTGAAGGATTGTGCCAGCAGCTCTACACAGATCTGCTGAACCTTATCAAGTGTACTGTTGCCAAGGAGATGCATCGATTTGAATGTGCACTCTCCCAGGAGCTTGTCCAGCAAGCCAACCTGTGCCATATCTACTCCAGTCTCTACAGAGTCAAGTGTAAAGAGGTCCAGCATGTCCAAGACTATCTGAAGCAGAAAAAGACAGAATATCCACTCATCCTCTTTGGGGGGCCTTGTACAGGTAAAACTGTACTTCTGGCTCATTGTGCCAGTCAGGTAAGTGAGTAAATGCAACATTCTGTGTACATGTTAAATCACAAATCACTAGGTCTTGTTCGTTTTTAAAAAATGACAGTTTTTAGTTTAAAAAGTTTTTTTTTTAAGTGCAATGACCTCTTTTAGGTTTTAACTTTATCTCTTGACTGCTATTTGTTAATTGATTGAAGGGGATGAAATTAGTTTTTACAGTATTTGCAGGGGAAATCTCATAAGTTTGTGTACATATAATTTTGACAACTTTTCCATGGTTTAATTCCTATTGACTTGCTCCTTCTATCTTATAGGTGCATACTTGGTTGGATGGAAGAGACCCTGTGATGGTTGTTCATTTTATAAATGGTGGCAATACTATGGAACAGCTTCTCATCAGTGTATGTACTCAGTTAGCTATAAGCTATGACCAGCCCCAGCATCAGTTACCATGGGACATCAATCTACTGAGAAAAGCTTTCACAAACCTCCTGAGCATGGCCTCTTCATCATCACGACCCTTGGTCCTTATCTTAGATGGACTGGACCAGATAGCAGGGGCTGATGGACTTCAGAGTACCAGGTGGCTCCCAGTTTCCCTACCTGTTAATGTCAAGCTCCTCATTTCCACAGCACCAAGAAAATCAGGCACTCTCCGGGCACTCAAAGCACTTTACCCACAGTCCTCTCTGTTCCTAGAGGTGAAGTCAAAGGATGGAAGAGACTGCAGCAGGATGCTAAAGGATCTGCTATTATCTTGCAACAGGAGAATAACCTCAGGACAGCAGATGCATGTCAACAAGGCCCTGAAAGAGTGTTCCCTCCCACTTTACGTTGAGCTCTTGCACAGGCAAGTGTGTAACTGGAACTCATCACAGGACATCACTGAGGAGTCCATAACCAATGGGGTCCATGATAACATCAAGATGTTTCTGGCTCAGCTTGAGGAGAAACATGGAAAAGAGCTGGTCTCCAAGGCAATGTGCTACCTCACCTTAGCCAAATCAGGCATCACAGAGGCTGAGTTAACTGACATTCTATCCTGTGAAAATGAGGTGCTTTCTCAGTACCTCCCAGCAGAGGAAGTCCTACCCTACAGATTGCGGGTTCCAGAGGCTAAGGTGGAGAATATGCTCCATGCCCTGAGGGGGTTCCTAATGAAGAGAAACATCTCAGGTTTCCAAGTTCTCTTTTGGCCCTGCAGGCACTTCCCACTAGTAATTCATAAACTCTACCTGTCTTCTGCTGAAATAGTCAGAGAGACGCACAACACACTGGCTAATTATTTCAGTGGTCAGTGGGCATATGGCAGGGCCATGCCAATGCTCATCAGCCAAGAACATGTCACACAAACTGAACATCTGAGTACATCTGGAGTTACCTGTAAAGCTTACATCGATAGGCAGATTCCTGGGCAGCCCTGGGTCTTTGACTCCTCCTCTAAGCAGATGGATGTTAATGTGAGGAAGCTTATGGAATTGCCCTTCCATTTGAAAAAAAGCAGCAGGCTAGAGGAACTGGTCAGGGAAGTGATGATGTCACCTGGGTTTCATCAAGGTATGCTGAGGGTTGGTCACCTTGATGATTTGGTAAGTGACCTCAAAGAGACCTCTAAAGTCATGTCCAGCAGGGAGCTTGGGTTCCTTGCCAGAATTGTACAAGATGCAGCTTGCATGCTCCGTGACTCCCCCAGTGGTCTGACAACAGTGATGCAGGCTAAGCTCTTCCCATTCCTGAATGTTTTGCCAGAGCTAGAGAGCTATGCAAAGCAGATCTACCAGGAAGGAGTCAGAACCCAGGGTGTGAATGTGTTGTGGTCCCCTGTTTCACCAGTGCTCTCCACTTGCTGGACACCACCATTTGCAACCCCCATCATGGAGGTGTTGGACACACAATGTGACATGTTGGTCATGATCCTTCATGACAGTTCCATCTGGGTATGGAATGAAAATTTTGTAGGGGGGTATACACCCTTTCATTTGTCTGATTTGAGCATTTCAAACATCACAAGTGAAGGTAATTTTCTCCTGTTGTCTACAAAATGTGGGAGGATCCTCTTGTATCATCTGAAAGAACCCTTGAATATTTGCGAATTAGACACGGATGGGTCTGTCCCCAGTTCGCCCACAGACCCAGACTTCACACCTGGTGGTTTCTTAGTCACAGAGAACTGGATCATTTTGAGGTACAAATGTAAGACTTACATTCAAATCTTTGACATAAACACGGGTATAAAACTTATGGAACTGCACTGCCACCACAATGTGACATGCATGTCATACTCTTATGAAGGACAGTTCCTTTTATGTGGGCAAGACAAAGGCACAGTCTCTATATTTGACCTCCAAGATAACATCCATCTTTGTACTTGTACCGGATCCATGGAAACATCCATCATGAATGTGCTTTGTTGTGAGGAAAAGCATTTGATGGTGTGTGTGGACAAAACTGGAAATGTGTTTGTGTGGAACATAAGCCCCATCACAAAACCCAAACTCACAAAAGAATTATCTAGCACCAATGACCAAGAAGAGGTCTTAAACACTGAGCACTCAGTGGAGAACAGCACCTTCCTGGTCTGTAAGAGACACCAGATTGTGCTCTGGGATACTCACAAGTGGACAGTAGATGACCAGTTCAAGGCACCTCAGGAGAAAACATTTATCCAAGCTGTGCTGTCCAAAGAGGGACTCCTTATCATTGCTTGTCTTGATAACTGCCCTTTCTTGCTTGTGTGGAAAAGGACCACTGGTCAGTGTGTTTTGAGTCTGAATATTGGAGACTCCAAAGCCGTCAAACTTCTCAAAATGGGGCAAACCTTGTTGGCTGTATCTGCGAATGGAATTATCAGCACCTGGGACATGGATTTTATTTGGTCTGCCTCTGTGATCTCAAAAACAGGAGTAAAGGTGGAAAAGTTGGTAATGGAATCTACAGGGGAACATTTCTACACAATAGATGGCACTGAGCTGGTATGGAAGTGGCACACGTTTAGCAACAAGGCTGAGGGCCGCTTCCTTCATAATGGTCCAGTGGACACTTTCACTCTCTCCATGGACTGCAAGCAGCTGGTCGCTGCATCCTCTGGGGACATTTACGTTTGGCAGACAGCCACAGGGGAAAACCTTCACCGTATCCATCGCAGTCATGCATCTACCTTGCTGATCACCCCCAAGGGCAACTTGGCTGTGTCCCTCTGCCAGCATGATCTTTCTACTGTGTGGAACCTGAAGAGCGGGCATGTGGTGTGCAATGTTAACCTGCATCTAAAGAATGCTGTCATCTCCCCTGAAAGCACATTCATCCTTGGCCTACACAATTCCGACCTTCTGGCAGTCAGCCTGTGGTCAGGGTATGTTAGCAAAAGGTTCTCCTGCTCTGGCCTAGCTAAAGTCATTGCCTTCCAGCCTCTACTGGATTATCCAGACTATGTTGTCTTGATCACCATATCTGGGAATCTGTATACCTGGAAGGTCACAGAAGAAACTGTGTGTAAACACGTTAATTTACCTGGTGCTCCCCTGATAAAGCCAGAGCTGTTTCAGCTCTCTTCTGATGGACACTATGCTCTTCTATCCATAGCGGGAGCCACCATCAACATCTTAGACACCATTAATGGAAAACTGTGCTCCTTGCAGGCAGAAGGGGACATTCTGATGGTTTGCTTAGACATGGCTGGACGCTATGTTCTCTTCATTTCTAATGCTGAAAACCCTGATGACTGCAACTGTGACCTCCACTCCCAGCCAGTTCTGAGCGCTGTACGCATTGCCACTGGCAAGACTGTGGGCAGTTTTTACCTTTGCAAAGTCCCCTCTACTCTGAGCCTGTCTGAAAATCTCTGTGCATATGTTGGCTTTGTGGATGGATCTGTGGGGGTCTATGCCATTTCAGATGCAGCAGAGAGCAGTTTGATGGTTGGAAAATGCCTACGTTCAATTGGACAGAAGCCACATTTTTGTGAGGAGCCCCATTGCTGGTTGCCTCTGGAAAAACCCAATATCACCTGGATTGATCCTCATTTTGAATGAGATGAGAAATTAAATAATGTACACCTAATGTAAGCCTAATGCACACATACATATGAGATACTGTTACATACACAAGTGAAACACTCGCACATACATGTATACTCATGTGTACTCACGCACATACAAATGGTAAATGAAATGAAATACTCACATACACAAGTAAAACACTCGCATGTGTATATGTGAAACACTTGTGTATATATATTTTTATTTACAGTATACATATATATATATATACAAGTGTTTCATATGTGCATGTGCGTGTTTTACTTGTGTATGTGTGAGTATTTCACTTGTGTATGTGTGAGTATTTCATGTGCATGTGTGTGAGTATTTCACTTGTGTATATGAGTATTTAATTTCATTTACCATTTGTATGTGCATGAGAGCATTCCGATCATTCTTGTAACCTATATCTCGACGGTTCTGGCTCCCTGACCCACTGTTGAAAATAGATGTGCAAGTACTTTTATTACTCACTTTTAGTAACTTAATTAGCAGTCAGACTGTTTTTAGCCAGAGGCTACACAAAATCACTACATTTATTGATATAGATTATTTAGCTGTGTATTAGTTAACAGTGATTGAATTTTTGACTGATAGTCAAAAGGCATTGGAAAGCAATTAAATTATATGCAAGCATCCCATGTTCCATGAGCGGATATTCCTGGGTCATTGCTTCTGTGTGAAAGGGGTATTAGAGTAGATAGTTTGATGACATTAATCCACATGATGTAAATACATAATATGTAAGTCCTAATCAAATACATTTGGTCACTGGTTGTGCTACAATGAGCAGGCCCCACACACACCTGTGCACAGTTCACACTCAAACCTGAGTCATTCTTGTTATAATTTTTATGATATGTATTGACAGCTGTCAAAAAAAAAGTTTTATGCCTTAACTCTTTGCTTTTTTAACCTCCACTGGCATTAAGCATATGGATCTTTCTTTCTTTCTTTCTGCTTAGGCAATGGGGTACTGTACGAAAATGCACTCTTCCAGGATTGAGGTCCAATCAGGCCATGGACAATAACTCATGGACAAGATCTCTCTGAATGAGATATGGAGACAGGACTTAAGCAATGATGCAGATATATTAAACACAAGGTCATTTGTGGTGTACAAACCTGAGACTATATTTACTCTTGAAGAAATCTCTGTATGCCTATTCCCTTCTGAACAGGTTTTATTAAATATACTTTGGATACTCTTTTCTGTTGAATTTACCGCAACAACAACTAATGGTCAAGTTGTAATGAGCTGTTTAATGTGCATAATTACACACTCTTAATATGATTTTTGGGGATGATTTACCCACCACAATATTATGTACATTCTACATACTGTATTGTATGTATGTAAATTCACATCCAAGAACTTTTTTTTTTTTGCTTCTTTTTTGTGATATGTGGCAAGTAATTCCTTGAGAAAGATTATTTTTTTCATTGGTGAAGTTATGGACTGACAGGTGAAATCAGTGACTG
This sequence comes from Conger conger, assembly GCF_963514075.1. NCBI lineage: Eukaryota > Metazoa > Chordata > Actinopteri > Anguilliformes > Congridae > Conger > Conger conger. Next base: position 25,702,266 of record NC_083772.1, on the reverse strand, counting down.
ACAGTTAATCATGTTGAAAGTATTAACGAGAGTAGACAGACAAAGATATGGTACCTGCTACAAGAAAAAATCAATTTTTGCTAAATTAGGAATTTGAAGAGACAAAACAAATAGCCATAAGCCAAACTTAAATAATACAGTTAAGGGGGAAAATATGGAACTCATGAGCATTTGTAACAAAGCCCTGCATACACAAGGGTCCCATTGGATCAAACTTAAGCACCCCAGTTCTTAATTTTAAAATAAAAGTTGACTTGACTTCAATAAGTTGAGATATTTGCAATAGTTATCATTTCTTGAAATAAATAAAATGTGTAACTACAACCACAATTAAAATGTGTATTGTGTTTTTTAAATATGAATAGAATCCAAATGGTTTAAATCACTTACTTCAAAGGAACTACCACTATAAGCTACAATAGTCAAGCTACTCTTTCATTTTCGGGTCCGTTTCAACTAGGTTAGCTTCAAAAACTACACATACCATCAGCATACGGAAGCCATTTTTGTATAAATTCACTTCCGCTGAATAGAACATCCCTTTCCTGTCCACGGCACGCAGCAAGATGGCGGCGCAAATCTCCAAGAAGAGGAAGGTTAGCGTGTATTTGTTTTATTATAACAGACGAAAGAAGCAAAATGGAAATAAAATTAATGTCTACTGGTGTGATGAAGATGTTTTCAAACCTGTCAGAATATTATATTGTTTTTTCGGGTACACACGCATAGAGGATTACTATAGATTGTACTGACTGTATCACTGCCTCGCAAACATGGCAGGGACTAGCTACTGCTTCCCTTAACGTTACCCGTTTCAGCCTTACCAAGCGATGCATTTAACTTGGCTTTAGCAACGAATGCTTGTACTGCCACCGAGCTCAATTATCATTTTATAAAAGCCTTTTCCCCACTAACGTTTGCATTCGTCCCTTGTTTGACATAATTCGTATAACATAGCTAGCACGAACTTTGTAACTAGCTATCTTTCTAAATTGACTCGTGCCAATTCTGTACGACGTGATAGCTGCCTGGTTCAGTAAGTTAGAAGTAGATCTTCACTCTTCCTAAAGTTAAAATTTCATGGGAAATGGAACATTGCCATCACTTGAGTTTACACAAGTTTACTCGAATTTGGCACAAGTCTCACTAGGCCGATCCTGGTGCACAGCGAATTGATTTGTGGCTCCGGATGTTGCCGCTAACTCGAGTCTTTGCATCAGTTTAAGTGTTTTATATATATATATATATATATATTTATATATATATTTGTATTCGCCATGCAGGTGACTTGTTTCACTAACTTATATGTACAACTTAACGCGATGAGCTGAAAGCACCAACCTTAAGTACTTAACTTAATTGACCCACCTGGGGTATGATCCTCTTGTCAAAATCGTGTTCTGATATCTATTTGTACAATGTGCGGAAGCAGAGCACTATTCCCAGCGCCTTTTCTTATCCTTTGCACCACCCTGTTTCTTGCAGTTTGTGTCAGATGGCATCTTTAAAGCAGAGTTGAATGAGTTCCTTACTCGTGAACTTGCCGAGGATGGCTACTCTGGAGTAGAGGTGCGAGTCACCCCAACCAGGACAGAGATCATCATTCTTGCCACAAGGTGAGACCATCTATATCACTCACACTGCTTAGAATAGTGTCTTATTCTCATGCATATGCTTGTCATAGTCTCATGCATATGCTTGTCAAAAGACTTGCAGGGGGCGACATGGCTCAGGCAGTAAGAGCAGTCGCCTGGCAGTCGGAGGGTTGCCGGTTCAATCCCCCGCCCGGGCTGTGTCGAAGTGTCCCTGAGCAAGACACCTAACCCCCAAATGCTCCTGACGAGCTGGTCGGTGCCTTGCATGGCAGCCAATCGCCGTTAGTGTGTGTGTATGAATGGGTGAATGAGGAGCCTCAATTGTACAGCGCTTTGGATAAAGGCGCTATATAAATACCAGCCATTTACTTGTTGCAATATTCCCAGGTGTGCTGACCAACTTAACAACTTTTATTCATTTTTTTAAAGCTGTATACTTGTTACTTCAAGTGAAAATGTTTTTCCTCTGTACATGTACAACATAACTATTGGATGTGTAAATGATGTCCAATGTTTTCTCATTCAGGACCCAGAATGTCCTGGGTGAGAAGGGACGTCGCATTCGTGAACTGACTGCTGTTGTCCAGAAGAGGTTTGGTTTCCCTGAGGGCAGTGTTGAGGTGAGTGGTGGGGAACGAAACGCTTGACATTCATTTGTCTGTTATTGCATAGTCAGGGCTAATTTCATCACTGTTGCTCTTCTGACACTAAGTGGAGACAGCTCATACCCACTGTCACTGAAATCAGTTCTGCCACCTCACCACATGCTGCCCACATTTTCAGTTGGATCTAGTCATTGCTCACTGGGTGCCCTGGAAGGCTCTGCAAACTACAAATGCCTGTGACTGCTCCAGTATCATAAATTTTCCTCATATATAAGTATTTACAGCTGTAAATGGCAATATGATTGGCTCTACAATTGAATAGCTGTTTAACAAAACATACGTCACTATAGAAAAATGGGTTTTGAGGCAGGCAACCTGTTGCTGTTAATAGCTGATGAAGGGAACGTTGTCTGAAATGACCCATGTTGGGACAGCTGCAGGGCCTGAATTGGCATATCTTCACCCGGTGATAAGGTTCTGTTTTCTGTGGTAGAGGTCAGACTGCTCTTTTAGAATCCATTGTTTTATTTTACTATGAAGTTTGTTGATCCTGGAGGTGAATTATGATGCTCTTTTCCATGTAGATGGCAAGGTCTGGTCCTGGCTAGGGCTTGGGTGTAGCATTAGAGAACTTTGAGAAGAGATTATCCTGGGAATACACTACAGGGGGGTTGTGTTTTTCCTGTGATCAGGAGACCAAGGTTTGATTATTAAATGTAGAGCAGTGAGGAGAGCCCATGAATAAGCTCACTGTACTTCAGATTGAAGACGACAACAGGCTAAGAAGAACCTTGTCGTAGCCGTCTCAGAATCTCAATATGCCTTTTGTCTGGAGGTTGGGATGGCACTCACAAATCCTACAGCGGCGGGATCTTTAATTTCTTGCTGTATCGCTGGTTGCCATGACCGTGCACAGTTAAACAGCTTGTTCTGCACATTCCATCTTAGATGGTTCTTTCTGTACTTTGAGCATGATTTCCTTGCTTAGCATTTCCCATCATACCTTGTTGCAGTCACTTGTACCCCTTCAGTGATGATACGATGACGAGTCGGAACAGGACCCAGCCTGTCTCTGGGGTTCTGGCTCAGGGGCACGTTCTGTGTCTCTGGGTCCAGTCCCCAGGGCAGTGGGTCCTCATCGCTTGATGACATATGAGGCATTTGTCTGAGAAGGGTTGAGTCTTTGTTCAGAATTATAATGGAAGGAAATGCTTAACATGGCTGCAGTATTTCACTGACATAACAGAAAAACCCAAATTCATTTTACTTTGAGGGAGAAAGGTTGGTTCTGATATGAACTGAATTAGAATCGTAATGGACTGATCAAGGATATGGGTTCTCGCTGTGATACAAACAGCAGGGTCATTTATTTCTCATCTGTTGTACAGCTCACAATTTCTTTACAAAAAAGGGTATTTTGTTATCCTGTCTGAATGAAGACTTGCATCATTGGAGATGGCACATTTTACTTTAGTTAGGATTCATGTAGAATAAGAGGCCTGGGTTTCATGTGGGTAATTTGTCTATGATAAAACTTATATGCCCTTGCTCAGAACTCACTTGATGAACCTGACACATATACCATTATTGGATGGTGCTATTAACTTTGTAAATGGGGCTACATGGGGGTATGGATATAAATATGTTTAACATTTTTTAAATTTGGCAGAAGTGCTGAGCAGGAAACCGAATGGGATGGACAGCGATATTATTCCAAGGAATTAGTTTGATATCTTCTGCTTGTTGGTGAAAATGCCATGTGTGCAGTTTTGATGTGACCATCCCTGGTGAAATGACCCATTTTCATTATTTTCTTTGCCTACCTTATGTGTTTCCAGCTGTATGCTGAGAAGGTGGCCACTAGGGGCCTGTGCGCCATCGCCCAGGCAGAGTCTCTCCGTTACAAGCTGCTGGGAGGCCTGGCCGTGCGCAGGTGAGCCCGCTTTCCTGCAAACTCAAAAACACATCATCCACCACAGTGTTTCCCATTGTACCTTGTTGCAGTCACTTGTGTGCCTGGATTCCCCCTTCAGTGATGATACGATGACGAGTCGGAACAGGACCCAGCCTGTCTCTGGGGTCCTGACTCAGGGGCACGTTCTGTGTCTCTGGGTTCAGTCCCCAGGGCAGTGGGTCCTCATCGCTTGATGACATATGAGGCATTTGTCTGAGAAGGGCTTTAAGTCTTAATTCCGTAGTAGAACAGCGCAGATATTCACTGCTGTTATTGCACTAAACTACCAGGGAATCCCCAATCAGTTTTTAAATTTTGGAAGGAAGGTTGAAGAACTTTGCTTTGAACTTTGATTGTGTGCCTATAAACATTTATTTCCTAAACCCTTTTTCCCTCCAGGGCGTGTTATGGTGTTCTCCGATTCATCATGGAGAGTGGGGCGAAGGGATGCGAGGTGGTGGTTTCTGGGAAGCTCAGGGGCCAGAGGGCCAAATCAATGAAGTTTGTTGATGGCCTGATGATCCACAGCGGTGACCCTGTCAACTACTATGTGGACACCGCAGTCCGCCACGTCCTCCTCAGGCAGGGTGAGTTGACTCTTCAGCAGCCTGGTTTCATCCCTTCAGTTAAATAAGGTGCCAAGTTAAAAATTGTGTGGGTGGTATCATTCATTTGCTGAGCAGATGTCCTTGTTCAGCATCACTGGCAAAGCCAATTGTTTTGCATATTTCTTTTACTGGAGCGATTCAAGGATAATTGTCTTGCTCAGTGATACAGCAACAGCAACACCATACTGCGTCCATAATAATCCTGCAAAAAAATGGAAAGTGAAATTGGGATTCAGGTTCTGAAGGATTTTACTTGATTACTAGCAAATGACCCTCGCATTTATTCATAATAAGTTTAGCTGTGCTCTTACCCGCCCCCCTTCAGTGATGATACGATGACGAGTCCGAACAGGACCCAGCCTGTCTCTGGGGTCCTGGCTCAGGGGCACGTTCTGTGTCTCTGGGTTCAGTCCCCAGGGCAGTGGGTCCTCATCGCTTGATGACATATGAGGCATTTGTCTGAGAAGGGTTTCATTATACCTGTATGAGGTTCATTGTGTACTACTGCAATGTCTTACTTGGTTATTGGGAAGACGTTTCCACAGTGGAACCTGATGCAATTAAATGGATGCCGTTCACATGAGTCTGACCATGTTCATGTCCTCTGCACACAGGTGTGCTGGGAATCAAGGTGAAGATCATGCTGCCCTGGGACCCCAGTGGCAAGATTGGCCCCAAGAAGCCCCTCCCTGACCACGTCAGCATCGTGGAGCCCAAGGAGGAGGTCCTCCCGACCACCCCAGTGTCTGAGCAGAAGGGAGCCAAGCCAGAGGTTCCTGCTATGCCACAGGGTGGACCCGTCAGCACTGCATAAAGGTGAGGATGACTGACTACGGCACCGGAGTTCCTCTTCTAGAGCCACCCCCCACCCCACCCCCCCTTATAGGCCCAATTTGCTTCAGCCAAAGTCCTAATTTCCTGTCATGTTTTGTTACAATAATTTCTGTACTTGGGGTTCCCCCTTCAGTGATGATACGATGACGAGTCGGAACAGGACCCAGCCTGTCTCTGGGGTCCTGGCTCAGGGGCACGTTCTGTGTCTCTGGGTTCAGTCCCCAGGGCAGTGGGTCCTCATCGCTTGATGACATATGAGGCATTTGTCTGAGAAGGGCTTATGAATAATGTACACTTCATGGAAGGTCCATAAGTGTTTGTTTTTTTTTTGGGGTTTTTTTTGGTGGGGGAGGGGTTGTTTGATGCATTTGTATAGTGCCATAATGATCTTTGTTTTCTAATAGGCCTTCCCTTTTCTGCAGGTGTTCGCCATTTCCAAAAACACTTGGAAACACTTGGAAATTTTGTGTACAAAACCAATAAAATCTGGAAAAGACCAGTTGTACGTCTCTTTCTGTAAGGGTTGACTTGGTGGTTGTTCTGAGATGAACTGAATAAAATGTCTATTTACAGGCTTTTCTGACATTTAAAGTGTATTTAATGCTTTTGAAGATGCATCACAGTATTGAAATTACATGTATAATAGATTACGTGTATATCTTGCTCGGTTTTTATTGTGTTTTTTTTATAAGACTTTCAGAGAAGATACATTTATTAAGTTTATCATGAAGTATTTTAACATTTTGCCACCTTTAACGAAGACCCTGAACATAACGCTGGGCTGGAGAAGACCATTTTGTGACGTTAGACAAGTCGGCTTCAAAAAGTTTGTTTTCAAAGTATCAATCGATCAGTGGTGGCAATTGGTGTGATAACGTGTGCAAAATTCTCTTAACCTAATTGGAATGATGGAAAACTTATTTGCTCTACTGAACAAGTGGGTTTGAGTACCAGAAAAACGAGTTAATGTTTGTCAGGCTTTCTGACTCAAATACCAATGAGAAATCGCACCTTTATTTGCTGAGCAGTGACATTAAGTGAGTCAAGCTTGGCTCCGCCTATTAACCGGCAAAGATCTCAATTGTAAATTGGTATACTCAGTGATGTGGTTTACAGCAGTATGCATAATAAGAAGGGCGACTTCTCTTTCCGCGGTGAAGTATTGGCCACCATGAACATTACTTCACATTAACTATTTTCTTGAACGGTGTGTCTTTGAATGCAGCTGATAGACGTGGTATGCAAACACTGTTTACTAAGGATGTAAAGTCTTATCTGGAAAAGTAAATTCAGTAGCAGCTGGCTGTAGCAGCTGGCATTGACTTTGAGGTCGCAAGATAATACATGGCACTTCAGTTCAGGTTACTGTTCTATTTTTTGCAAGTGTGGCTGCGAAAGCATAACATTTAACAAGTATGTCATGCTGGGGCAGGTTTATTCAAAATATATTCAACTCGCCAAATTTGTTATGGCACTTCGATGCTATTGAGCAACTGAAAAGGGCGTTCGGAAACGTGGAGCTGCGTTTGGGTTGTGTCCAGAAATTCTCGTGTTGGACATTGCAATACGCATGCGTCGGTATTACACTGAACAAGTACGTGGTTTTCGATAAGACCCACCGCACCTTCTCCGCCAAGTCTGCACCTGCATCTTCCCAAAAAGCGAGAAATACCTTCAGTGATATCGTCTACAAGCAAGTTTATTAGCCAATAGAGGAAACATGAGTCTTCCTGATTGCAGATCTATCGGGAAACAGTCCACCCCTATTTTTCACCTGGTAAGAATGGCAGTGTTTTTGTAAGGTGCAGGTGGTTATGTTTTTATTTTAATTTTGGACCATAGCCTACTCTATCGAAAATGAATTTATTTGGAAGAAGGAATCTTTAAAACATTATTTCGTACTGAATTGGTCTTACGATTAAGGATTTATTTGGGCCTAATTCTTTTTTTGGCAAGACTGCTGCTATCTGGATTTATTTGGGCAGAGTAAACCACTTCCGTATTCCCCATCTAAGGCGCTACAGTTGAAATCGTTAACTGTGGTGAAAATGCCATAAAGCGGATTCTCTTGTCCTCCTAGGACCCGATAATTCATTTTTGACGCTGTCGGGGACATTAGTGTCTGGTCTTAATTTCGAAAACCCACTCTATAAGCGTCCTCCAATAAAATTAAATTTTGAATATATTTTCACTTATGAAGTACTTATAAAAATAAATGTATATAACATTTTTCTGCCAGGTCTCAGGAGAATAAAGAAAGCTGCGCTGGAGCTTATTGGCGCGTTCACCGTCCATTCTTGTGTTATTCCATGACTGAATATTTTATTCTCGTTGACAAAATTCTTGCATGGAAAGTGGTCATTTTGAAAAAGCGACTAGATAACACATTTTAATATCCATATAGTTAATTTTCTCTATTGCTTTTAGCGTAACTCAACCATACTATCTGGGGAGAAGTGGTTTAAATTATGCAATTGGCTACACAATGTATAATGCTGTGGTATTGGTGATGTTTTATTAGATACATAGTCTAAAGAAAAACTTCTGGCCTCCTTCACAAAATACAGATGCATCTCAAAAAATGTGAATATCGTGGAAAAGTTTTTTTTTCCTGTAATTTAATTTAAAAAGTGAAACGTTCATATATTCTAGATTCATTGCACAAAGTTAAATATTTCAAGCCTTTTTTTTTTTTTTTTTAATCTTGATGATTACAGTTTACAGCATTCCAGTATCTCAAAATATTAGAATATTGCATAGGATCAATCAAAAAAAGATTTATAATACAGAAATGTCGACCTTCTGAAAAGTATGTTCATTTATGCACTCAATACTTGGTCGGGGCTCCTTTTGTACAAATTACTGCATCAATGTGGCGTGGCATGGACGCAATCAGCCTGTGGCACTGCTGAGGGGTTATGGAAGCCTAGGTTGCTTTGATAGCGGCCTTCAGCTCATCTGTATTGTTGGGTCTGGTGTATCTCATCTTTTGACACTGTGGGAAGGTGCCAAGTCCTGCTGGAAAAGGAAATCAGCATCTCCATAAAGCCTGTCAGCAGACGGAAGCATAAAGTGCTCTAAAATCTCCTGGTAGACGGCTGCACTGACTCTAGACTTGATAAAACACAGTGGACATGGCACCCCAAATCATCACTGACTGTGGAAACTCCACACTGGACTTCAAGCAACTTGGATTCTGTGCCTCATTCCACTGAGTGAAGCTCCCCCAAGTTCTTGAATCGGCTTTGCTTGACAATCCTCTCAAGGCTGCGGTCATCCCTGTTTCTTGTATACCTTTTCCTACCACACTTTTCCAGTCAGCTTTCCATGAATATGCTTTGATACAGCACTCTGCGAACAGCCAGCCCTTTCAGCAAGGACCTTCTATGGCTTACCCTCCTTGTGGAAGGTGTCAAGTCAGCAGTCTTCCCCATAATTGCCCGACCAAGTATTGAATGCATGAATTAACATACTTTTCAGAAGGTCAATGTAATATTCAAATATTTTGAGATACTGCATTTTTGAGCTGTAAGCCATAATCATCAAGATTAAAACAAAAAAGACTTGAAATATTTCACTTTGTGTAATAAAGAATATATGAAAGTTTCACTTTTTTAATGAAATTATGGAAATAAATGTACTTTTCCACGATATTCACATTTTTTGAGATGCACCTGTATATGCCTGTGAGCGTTCTGTAGCTACTCTTTTTATGTTCAAATATATTGGCAGCATCAACAATAAGTTCACAAAACCAAGGTGCGTGTGGTCAGTCTAAGGGTTGCACTTTCTGAATTTGTCCTTTTGTCTAAAATCTCCAGAATTCACCCATTGTGCAGCTGAACATCGGTGGACATGCCTACTGCACATCACTGAGCACACTCAGAAAGTGCCCCAATTCTAAACTGGCAGATATGTTCACCGGACAGCCCAAGCTGCAAACAGATGCTGAAGGCCGATTCTTCATTGACAGAGATGGGACACACTTCAAAGGTGTCCTTGAGTTCTTGCGCAACCAACAGCTGCCCACTGAGCATGTGCAGGAAGTGTATCAAGAAGCACTGTTCTATGATATCAAGCCGTTGGTAAAGCAGCTGGAAGAGACGCCACAGCTCTTTGGAGAGATGGTGGCAAGACAGCAGTTCTTGGCGAGGGTGCCCAATTACCGGGAGAACCTGGAGGTGATTATTAGGATCGCCCGGGCAGAGGCCATCGCCAGTCGCGCTTCCAGTATTATTGTGTGCATTCTGAGAACGGAGGAGGATGTCAGCCGATACACTGATGCAATTAACAGCCTGGATACCGACAAAGAGTCAGTGGTGAGCTTTGGCCCCTGGAAAGCCCCTCCCACTGTTGGGGACCTGCTTGACTGTATAAAAATGGACATTGAAGCAAAGGGATACAAGATTTCTCTCCAACCGCACAATGAGAAGGGGTTCCGTTTTAGGAGCTATGACTTCTTTTACAGATTGATTTTCACTTGGTGGTGAATGTGAATAGGTAACATCATAAATGTGAATAGGATTTTTATGTACTTTTATGTACCAAATTCATAACATAACAAATGACTGAAATCATTGTAAACCAGATTGAGTGTCTGGGATGTTCAGAAAACATTTACTCAGCTTCTAGAGACAATACATACTATGCTATAGAAAATTATATTGGAAAGAAAAGCCTTTAAGGAGTCTAATTATGTTATATTTGACCCCTAAATGTGCAAATGAGTACTGAGTAACTGACATTATTTTGTCAATTAAAGTAAAACATTGGTATTGTGTATTTAAATATTTCATTTCTTTCTGTCCACATGCATTTTTTTTATTGATATGGGTTCAAATGAAACCCAATGCCAAATAAAGTTGGAATAGTATATTTTAAAAACGTTTCTTAAAGTTCCCATTATTGCACTGTCCACTTCAATGACCCACATCAAAAGTAAATAAAAGTTGTAATTATTGAATTGGTTGTACTGTATTGCCATAGGTTAATAGAAGGAAGCGGATAGCTACTGTGCCTCACTCCTGAATATTAGACAAATGTTTATTAACCATGTATTAAAAAATGTTTAGTATTACGAAAAATATTTTGATTTTGGTTACTGTTCTTTAAGCATTCTATACAAACAACTACTGTGCCTCAACCGTGACCACGAGCATGACGTATTGAACTACGGCAACTCCATCTAGGACATACAGTACAGTACATCGGATGGCTGTACGAATAGCTAACATTTCCATCATTTATCGACATTATTGTTCCTTGCAGATGTAGCTTTGAATAATGGCAGCGCATTTGAAAAAACGAGTATATGAGGAGTTCTCAAAAGTTGTTCAGGTAAGTTTCCAATAGGTACTTTAATCTTACATTTTGCGCTTTTGAATCTTACGCCAACTGCGAATGTCTGACTACTGACACCGGCTACAACACTCTCATCTCGGCGCAAGTGGTGAGGAAAAAGCCCTCTAAGCCTGTGGCCTGAAAATTCATTCACTATAGCTAGCTATTGCGAACATAAAAAGAAGACATGTATATGCATCAAGCGCAAACGGATAGATAGCTTCTATAGTAGATTTAGATTAATCGATGTATATTGCAATTTACTCAGCAATTTCGTTAGCCTGTAGGCTATGCGAGTAAGTTCGCTAGCTAGCTACTAGTAGCTCGTTGGCTATCAAGCGAACTTTAAATTAGTCATTTAGCTAACGTGAACTGTTTGCTAACAAATAGGAAATAGCTCAGGTTTTCTATGTAGCTCGCTATGTATACACAATAATGGCGAGTTAAACTGATCAGTTAACGTTAGCTGTTTATGTAGCTGCTGTAATATCCTATACATCTTTTAGCTAGGGAGATGCACTTATATAACAAATTAATTAAAAATAATTGTTACCGGTATTGTACTCTTGTTTGTGCGAACATTATTTTGGTAACTTGGGTCACTGAAGCCTATGTACTCTGGATATCATGCATACACGGTTGCGCTAGAAAGTTGCTGTTGCTTTTCTACAAGCGTAACATGTTACGGATCTACTGTTTCCTACCTGTCATTGAAATACCTACTTCAAACGAATTTCTGTTGATGCGCTAAGGACTACGGTATGAATAACACATTGAATATAGATTGTTATTTTTGAGCTCCGACGTTAGATTGTACAATGTGACAGTTAACTTGACTTCATTGTTCATTGCATCCTCAGCAACATCCACACGAAGAAGCTCCAGCTAAAAAGCTCCGTCTGACCAAACCCAGCAAATCTGCAGCGTTGCACATCGACTTGTGCAAAGCAAGCACCCCCACCGACGCCCTGCAATATCTCCTTCAATTTGCCCGCAAGCCCGTGGAAGCAGAGAGCGTGGAAGGCGTGGTGCGCATCCTTCTCGAGCATTACTACAAGGTAGAAGGACATCCCATGAGGCATCATCGTAGTGGCTAACTTTATTCGAATCTAAAATGGTCCGGGCCCCCTGTGCTGTATATGTATGGCAAGTATGTCATTTGCCATGGTGTAATTTATCTGCCACGATCCACATTGTGTCAAAAGCAGGAGATTGTCGGTTTATATTTCAGGTGTGAAACTGAAGCAACGCATAATTAAACTTGCCATCATAAACTACCATTTCTAGTCTTTTATGTAGCAATATTATATATTACCATCCTGACTTTTAAGTTTAAAATGACATAAATATGGATAATCTGTTACTATCCTACTGTCATTTCTGAACAGTTGTGTATTTTGTATTTTTGGATGAACTTGAATTTTCTTTCCTGCAGGAAACTGACAGCTCTGTTAGACTGAAGATCGCCTCCCTCCTCGGTCTACTGTCTAAAACTCAAGGATTCTTGCCTGACTGCATAGTGGATGATGCCATTAACACACTCAACAATGAAAGTATGTTGTCAGTATGTGCAGTGTATGACAGTTAATGCACAAGTTTCATCCTTATCTTGTGATGGTGTTCTGTGAATCTATCTTGACTCTTTTTCTTGCTGGATTGGTTGCTGTGTGCTCCCAGAATCCCACCAGGTTCTGGCCCAGCTTCTGGACACATTGCTGGTCATCGGCACCCAGCTCCCAGAGAACACAAGCCTCAGGCACAGGCTGGTTGAGGTTGCGTGCAAGGTGAGCCAAGAAACTACCATCTGAATGTCAAGGGACATCCACACCCTGAGGACTATAATTTAGTGCTGTTAATGCAATGCCTCATACTGTGTAGATTGCAGCTTACTGTTAAAAAATGTGATTAGTTGTCATTGAAGCAAGTAATATTGACCGTAGATTTGCTATACCTGGTTTGTAATCACAACACAAATGTTTATGTGCTATAGCGAGTTTTTACTTCTGTTTTTATCCCCTTTTGCAGCACCTGACAGACACATATTTTGGGGTGAGAAACAAGTGCCTGCAGCTCTTGGGGTGTCTGGGCTCTGGAGACAAGCCCCTGTCCAAGGAGAGCGAGGGTGCGGCCGCGGGCACGGCCCCGAGGGATGTGCAGAGCATCATCAGCGATTACTTCGAAGACCAGGATCCCAGGGTCCGCACCGCAGCCATCAAGGCCATGGTATGACATCACCATGCACTGGGCCTGGGAGGGAAGGATGGAGAAACTAGAGATTGACTCCTCATCTTCCGTTTTTCTTTCTAGCTGCAGCTGCACGAGAGAGGGATCAAACTACATCAAACCATTTACAGCCAGGTAAGCAAAGATGGAAGCCGAATGAAACATTTTACTGACACTTTTCATTGAAAATGTAATGCTTGTACGTATAAGTGATTAGCCATCTTCTCATCCTGGGATAAGAGTGCAGTGACCCTCATTGTAGTGTCAGTGTGGTCACTTAGCTTTCATCATATGGCTACTTAAACCTATGCTGGAAACTGCATTGAATTCAACCAGCAGTTTATAGGGCAATGTGACCTGAGCAGCATAACCCACTGTGTATGGCTTGGCTCCTTCCTCTGCAGGCCTGTAAGCTTTTATGCGATGACTATGAGCAGGTCCGCTCTGTGGCAGTGCAGATGGTGTGGGTCCTGAGCCAGCTCTATTCTGAGAGGTACCCGACTTCACTGCATCTGCATCACACAATGCCCTTCATAATGTTTGGGACAAACACCCTTCATTTATTTATTTGCCTCTGTACACAATTTGCGAGTTTCATGTACGTAAATCTGGCTGTAGGTGCCGAGAGCTTTCTTATACCTGCATTATGGAGGCATGAACCTGAATAAGTAGAGGGGGGGGGGGGGCTATGTATAAACACCCCTGTATTTTCTACATGGTGAAACCAAAATGTATATATCAGAAGTGCAATCTTTCTGTCTCAAAATTTCTACATTCAGCATCGTGCCGATCCCTTCGTCCAGTGAAGAGATCCGGTTGGTTGATGATTCATTCGGCAAGATCAGCCACATGGTCAGTGATGGATCGTGGGTAGTAAGGGTCCAGGCTGCTAAGATATTGGTGAGTGTTGTGAATTTATTGGTGAGTTTTGCAGAGTGAATTTTCATCCACCCTTAAACTGAATGTGGGAGATAATGAACTCTATATTTTCCTCAGGGCTCAATGCAGCAGGTCAGCCCACATTTCCTGGAGCAGACTTTGGATAAGAAGCTGATGTCTGATCTAAGGGTATAACTGTGACCTGAATGTGTAAAATCATATTGGAGTATGATCAAATTGATACGAGGCGATATCAGGTCTCACTGGATTTCTTTAAAAATAAGCACCTCAGAAATTCTTGGGGGAAATGATCTTCTTCTTGTGATAGACAGTTTCAAACTGAATACTAATGATAATGTAAGTGTTGCTGTGTGTGGTCACACCCCTGTTTCCCTGTATCCCCTCAGCGGAAGCGCACAGCCCATGAGAGGGCCAAAGAGCTGTACACCTCCGGAGAGTTCTCCTCCGGCAGGAAGTGGGCAGATGATGCCCCCAAAGAAAGGGTGGACACCACGGCTGTGAACCTGATAGACTCCGGGGCCTGTGGGGCCTTTGTCCATGGGCTGGAGGATGAGATGTTTGGTGAGTGACTGTCCCCTCAAAGGGTTAAGAGCACTGTGGGAACGTGGAGTATGGCACTGTCTATTTGTACCATTCTCTGTCACCGTCTGTGCTCATATCTGCCAGTTTGCCTGCCCCTGTCTGAAACTCATTTGCCGTATGTTTCTCAGTGCATAAGAACGCGTGTGAGGGTGTTTAAGTGCTCTGTATTCCCCCGCTCTGACCTGTGTGCGCTCTGTACGCAGAGGTTCGAATCGCAGCGGTCGAAGCCCTGTGCGCGCTCGCGCAGTCCTCGGCCAGCTTCGCCGGGAAGTGCCTGGACTTCCTGGTGGACATGTTCAACGATGAGATCGAGGAAGTCCGGCTGCAGTCCATCCACGTCCTGCGGCAGATCTGCACCCACATCACCCTCAGGGAGGACCAGCTGGACACCGTGCTGGCTGTGCTCGAGGTGAGCCACCAGGGGGCGCTCAAACACTCGTCTGCTGGATAAGGATGCGCTGTAGCAGCTGGCTGTAGCACAATTCACAACAGGGAATGAAATAAATGTTATTTGGAGAACTTGATTTTGTATGTCCCGACACTGTCTTCAGCACAGTGCTGGTACACCATTGGTCATTTGGTAATACATTTGGTAATTTCTTATGAGAGTGGCATAACCCCTGTCTCTAACCTTCCAGGATTCCTCCCGAGACATACGGGAGGCACTGCATGAGCTTCTGTGCTGCACCAACGTCTCCACCAAGGAGTGCATCCAGCTGGCCCTCCTGGAGCTCCTGAAAAACCTCACCAAGTACCCGACCGACCGCAACTCCATCTGGAAGTGAGTCTCAGTCCACCATCACCCAAAACCTCAATGTTCTACCTGAGACACAGTGACATAACAGCAGTTTCACCTGAGCAGGCTTACCTGATTTTTTTATGATACTTTTAAAATTGTGCAATTTGATAAAGCAACAGATGACACATGGGTTGTACTTTTCTCAAACATTGACTTTGATTTGCCTTAAAGGTTACTTGTCACTGTTATGTTTGGATTGTTTGTGTTCAGACAGCCTGCTCCTATCTCTCCTTGCCCCCATGAATCTCTGGTCAGTGCTTGGCACATCAGGCACATCTTGGCTGATTGCTGATCTGAGAACCAAGATGCAGTCTGGAATGTGGGCGTCACCTTGCTGTCCTTCTACTCTGTAGGTGTTTGAAGTTCCTGGGGGAGCGACACCCGACCCTGGTGCTGCCCATTGTCCCAGAACTGCTGAGCACCCACCCGTACTTTGACACACCTGAACCTGACATGGATGACCCTGCCTGTATCCTTCTTGCACTTACATATGTAGCAGAGTGAGAAATGCAATGTTCTTTGTCAATGACATATTTGATGCTGTTCATGTGCATAGCAGACGCCATTATCCAGGGTAGCATACGTACCTTACATTTGACCGTCGCACAGCAACAGCAATGCAACATATTGTTTACATGTCTAGCTCCCAAACAAATGGCATTGTTTAGCAAAGGTTGATATTAAAATATAATTTGGCAAAAGTGTCTTACTGTGGCTTACTTTGTTTTCAATGCTCCATGCAGTACCAGTGTTTAAGATGGACCCCCTCCCATCCCTGTGTTTTCTCCTTGACTCAACCAATCAGACATTGCCGTGTTGGTGTTGGTTTTTAATGCTGCCAAGTCGTGCCCCACCATGTCGGCTCTATTCTCCGACCACACATTCAGACATTATGCCTACCTGCGTGACAGCCTCTCTCACCTAGTACCGCAGCTCAGGGTAAATGGGTATATTCATTTTCTGAACTCAGTGAAATGAGATGTGAAATGAGTCCGACATTAAAGTTTTCTTTAGTTTTTTACTAGGAAGCATGGCAATCAGACTGTTTTGGTTTTATTATTAGCAAAGATATTTTAACATATTTGTATCTATAGTGCGTGGTTCTTGTATATAGAGGCTGTTATATATCAGTCTATACATATAAAGGATGTACAGCATCTTTGTCTCACCCGGTATTCAAACCTACAGCCAAGAGGTCAGATAATTCCAGTGCCCTGAACACTTCTCCACACTGGTGCTACTTCCTCTTCATTTCCTCATTGCATCACAGCTGCCGTGTGGGAAACTGTTCGGTGTGTCCGAGTCCTCCGGCCCTGCGTCCAGCCTGGAGTCAGCCCAGCAGTTCCTGCAGGACAGCCTGTCTCGAGTCTGCACCGTCCAGCACCTGGAGGCCCCCGGGGCCCAGGACCTGCTGGAGTTCACAATCAGGTTGGGACAGGACTGCCTAACAGGGGCAAATCTTTCTGCTGATCACTCGCAGCTCCGTATTGACATGTTGGGCATTCTGGTAGCTTCTACCACTGTGGTCTATCCACATACAGAAAATATTCTGGCATCGTTGAGGTGATGTCATGTAGTGTTCTGCATTTGTTCTTTGTTTTTACACAGTGAAAATATTCCTTTTGCCATTGCCAATTTCAAGTCACATGCGAGTGGAAATTGGGGTTTGTTTTTTATTTTACACAGTATGACCCAATCAGGGCTTATTTCATCTCAGCCCCAGGAGGTCTTTGGATAAACAGCAGTGGCAGTGTATCTGATGTTTGTAGTCATTGGCAGCTGTGCAGCATTAATAGGTTTTCTGCGTAAACGGCTGAGGCTGGCTCACCGTCGTGACTGCGTCTGCTCTGTGATAACCCCTGCAGAGACCTGCGGAGGCTGGGGGAGCTGCAGACCGAGCTGGCCGGGGCTGCGGACTTCAGCGCCACATACCTGCGCTGCCAGCTGCTGCTCATGAAGGTGAGCCTCACGCTCTGCATTCATCTGGAAAAAGCTGTAGAATTCTGTCTGTTCTAGGCCACTTCGCATTAAAACAGTGCATTGGTTTATTTTATTTCTTAAGCACTATGAAATGATTACAATATGGGTTTTATGGGGGTTTTGGCAATTGATTCTGACAGGGAATGACTGAATTGAGAAAGTATAATTGTGATTACATGGCTCTATAGCAGAATAATCTGAAGGACACAACTGCAAAAACGTCATTGTTGTAGCTTCATGTGCCAGTGACGTTAAATGATATTATACATTAAAAATGCAACAATAAAGACGATGATGGCTACACAACGGCCAAAATGACAATAAATGCAGTGTGGCATGAAGAGACATGGGTCTAGAAAGTTTTGCTTTTCTTTATTGCGTTTGTATGCTTCATACGAAAGTGCTATAAACTATTTATTTAAATCTTTGAGTACTTTTTATGGTAATTCATATGTAACCTCCATATGTAACCTCCAAAAAGGTACTGGCATCAAGTACAACCTAATGAAAATTAAAAAATAAATTATTATGATTAAAGTAAATGTTATTTGTTACTATTGTTTTTAAATCCTAGGCTTTACAGGAGAAGCTGTGGAATGTGGCTGTTCCACTCTACCTGAAACAGAATGCCATGGCATCGGCTGCAGTCAAACAGGTAAGGGGGACCTGGCAAGAACAAACTGTACTGTAAGCACACAGTGGAGGGATAAACCTACAGTATGAGATGCGTTCTGCTAACCTGTTAAACTGTGGGAAAACATCCCCTACCAATGCAAGCAGACAAACACAGAGCTCCATTTCAAGCACCGGGTAGCTTCTGAAGTGCTCCCAGTGAATGCCTGTCATCATTGCCAGCATCTGCCAAGTAACGGGTTGGCAGGGCATGCTGTGTACTTAATGCAGCCCTATGGTTGGCACTTTTCATGGTTTTTAAATAGCCACTCAGAGGAGATGCCGGTGCCAAACGCTGGGCCCGTTTTTAGTGTTGTCATATGTTTGATATGAGTCTGGGCTCTGTACACTGTGCACAGATCCTGGAGGAGACCTACAAGCTGGAGTTCCTGTACAGTGGGCTGGAGACCCGGCAGGTGGCCATCATACACCACGTCCGCCTGCAGGCCAAAGCGCTCCAGCTGGTCCTGACCGCACGCACGCGACGAGGGTCTGTACAGCTCCCCCTGACGTGTACACGCATGCACACGCACATACAGACATACACACACACACATATGTATAAATATACAGGCGCACGCACGCATGCACACACACACACACACACACACACACACACACACATATAAATATACAGGCACACGTGTACATTTATGCACACACACATACTGTACATACACAAAGACAAACAGCCAGGAATGGGATACTATATTTTTTATATATGTTTCTGTTTGTTTTTTCAAGAAATGTATATAAATCATTAATTAAGTATAATTGTATAATTCATTGTAATTATTTGAATAGTGATCCCATATATTGATTATCTCAAAACAATTTAAACACATGCTTGGAAACAGCTTTTGTAAAATAAAATAAAAACCTCAAATGATATGAATTTGAAGAAAATAAATATCTATGAAGCAGTTACTAAACTGTATTAGCTAATTATCCAGAATTCAGTGGAGGTTTAAATTAATGTTTAAACCTATTTGCTCCTCATTTGGAATCCTCCTCAGCCATTGTGTAGTAATTTCATACTTTAACAGGCTGAGACCCACAGAATGCATTTACAATTTTGAAATGTAAAAATGTGCATATTAAATGTACATACAATAAATTCAGTAGTAAATTCTCTGTAAAATAAAAAGGATTTGAATTTTTTTCTTTTTACTAAGACTAATATTTGAATATAAAAAATAAAAATAAAATCTATTTGAATACTTCACCTGATTGCAAAACTTCAATATTTACAAAAAAAATTAAGGTCTGATAATAGCCTTTTCAAGTGTTTGATGAATCCCTCGTCTTCACAGGGTTGAACCTCTTCTTGGTGTCTCTGAAAAGTTCCTTCAAGAAGTGGATGCTTTTCAGAGGTATTGCTATTACACTAACGACACAAATACCCTTTTCATATTAGTCTCCACTTGTACTGCAATATCAAATCTCACATCTTTATTTCATCTGCCAGGCTTTTCATCGCAGAGCTTCCACATTTCCAGGACAGTTTTGTGGAGAAGCTGCTGGATTTGATGCCCAGGCTTGTAGCCTGCAAGCCTCTGGACCTGGTGAAAATCCTCCAGACCACACTGCGGCAGAGTGGCTTCCTGCACCTCAAACTGCCTGAACAGGTCCACACAGTTATAGTCTTTTGGCCAGCTCATATGATTGGGTGCATGCATGACAGAACTTAGTTTCATTATTGGGTTCAGTAAGTCAAACTTCATCACAAGGAAATGGATGCAAAACCTCCCTTTAGTGTACTTGACCAGTGTACCCACAACCCAGTCCCTAAAATTATGCCTGAACATTGCATGTTGATGCATGTCTAAATGTAAACATCCCATCTCAGATCCACAGAGCCTCTGCGACCATCATTGAGCCAACTGGAGAGTCCGACAACCCCTTAAGATTCACATCAGGACTGGTGGTGGCGTTGGACATCGATGCAACATTGGAGCATGTGCAAGACCCACAAACTTGGGTCAAAGTTCAGGTCATTCCCTCATCATTTCTGTGCTTCCCCTGTGTAGCGCCTTCCACAGAATCCATCACACAATGATAGCCATACTGTATATTCAGTTACGTTTCTTATTGGCATTATGACCATCTGTCTTGGTCTTGATCATGAGACCTATATATCCCTGTTCTGTACCCTTAGGTTCTGTATCCAGATGGACAGTCGCATGTGATTCACCCCAAACCCGGAGATTTCAGAAAACCAGGACCAGGAAGACACAGATTAATCACTCAGGTGTACCTCTCTCATTCCGCATGGACAGGTAAAACCAATGGGCCGTATATTTATGAACAGATACTGCATGATCTTATAATTGCATCATACTACTTGAATATGTGTGGTCTCACACATTACCTGGATCCATAATTGGTATGGCGGTATAATCTAAAAGTGTAAATATATTTGCGAAAATGTGTCTTTTCAATTCAGTTGGATAGGTGTGACAAATTTCAGCCCTTAGCATAGGTAATGTGCCACATTCTACTGTTACAAATATATATTACTTTCATTTTAGGACATTAAATTGAACTATTGGCACATTTTACAGATATAAATTATCGGTACATTCCTTGCAGTTCCTTCTCAGTGTCTCATTTTCAAGTAACATTTTGTACCATATTTATATTAGTTGTGAACATAACTTTAATGTGAAATGCCTTTTTGAAAACCTCTAATTATTTGAAAATGAACCCCAGCATTTGGCTGAACCAAGCACAAAACCAGACAACAGTCTCCTCCTTATAATGATTTGTAAACAACTGATACATCCACCAAGCCTTTTCCCTATGACTTACTCTTATGAATCCACACTTCGTGCCTTTTAATTGACTATCCTTGGTTTAATGAAAACCCAAGTTGCTAGCATCTGTCATGGATTCCGTGTGCCTGGACCCCTCAGGTTTGTAGCGTGGCCTGGTCTGAACTCACAGATGTGGCAAATATAGAAAAGAACCTGGCTTCTCTTCTGGGGACATCATTATATACGGGAAATGCCAGCAGACGGTCAATACTACTGCGGCACTAGTGCAGGCGGAATGGATTCTGTTTGAACTATGAAACTTGTGTGTAATGAACCTAGGAAATATAACAAGCTCCATGGAGACAGACCTTGTATTGGGTCTGAGGGCCTTATTACATGTGCCTGCCACTTTTGCAGTATAGTTAATCTCACTGTTACCTGAAAATACTAAGAGCAATAAACCCTCCTGAACAGTAGAGGTATAGGCATATATTTTGTTTCCACCCAAGCAAGTTCCGGAAGTTTCTTATAACCAAGTAAAGTTTCTATATTCAAAGGAAATAAGTAAATCTTAAGGCACAAGTTTGAGTAATGTTGAGTAATGAGTATGTCCAGAAAGCCCTGTCGTTTTGTGACTGTTTTCTCACATTTGTGCTGATATGGATCTTAAGTGTGTGTAAAAGTAAAGCATTGTAGCAATGTTTGTGTTTGTTGATGTATGCTATCGGTCCTACGTGTCAACCTTGTATTCCGACATCACGCTTACTCAGTCCTTCCTTCCCTCTCTTCTCAGAACCGTGTCAGATTGAGGTGAGGCTGCTCCTTGCCTACAGTTCTAGTGCAAGCAGGGTCCCTGTTCCCAAAACCCTGGCGTGGAATGAGAGCACAGAAGGCCTGCCCTCTTCTGAGGGCTCCATTGAGGGCACCATCCCCTTCAGCAAGCCTGTGAAGGTCTTCATCATGCCCAAACCAGCCCGCCGCTGACCTGGAAAAACCCTGACACTTGGAAATAGTGGACTGCATCACTGGCCCCATGCTGGGGGAATATGGAATTCTCTTAAAGCCACCAAAATCACTGGGGATGTTGATTTAAATAGAAGTAGTGTTGGTTTGGGCATCAGTATCTTCGTGAAAAGAGCTCCACTCCAAAAGAGTTTTGTATGGTGATATTTTTCTCATTAAAAATTAGGTCCAAAATACACAACTGGCTTAAATGCTTGATTTCTTTATTTGATTTTTTTTTTTTATGTTAGAAAGGGAACCCAAAGGACATGTTAAACGTAGTAATCAACGGCAAGCTGTCACAACAAACTGTTGTGTCTATTTGGCAATGATAGGAACAAATATTTCCAAAAATTTCAGAAATTACTTACATTTTACATTTACATTTTAGTCATTTGGCAGACGCTTTTAATCCAAAGCGATTTACAAGTGCATAGGTTCTACCATAAGTCAAAGCATAACATCCAGAAACTAGCAAAATACACATGAAATGCTGTTGTAAACATAGTTGTCATCATAAGTGCATTTTTTTTTTTTTTTCTTTTTTTTTTTTCAACAAGGTTGAACTTAGTGTACATCTCATACATCTCCTTGTCCATTGGATTCATCATAGTCATGACAAAACCAGCAGAAGAACAAGTGCCAAATGTTGCATTGGAGGTTAGTTTTGCTGAGACTTATGGCTGTTACACTGTTGATGACATCAACACGTAGAGTGGAACACACCTCCCACCTTCACTCCCTGTGCAACCAGAGCATTGTATTTCTGAACAGCCTTCTCTGTCTGAAACACCGTCACCTCCACACCCTGCTTCTTCACATATTCCAGGGTAGAAGAGGGCACCTGGACAGAGAATGTCATTTTATGACTATTACTATAAAAATACAAAGAAACTTAGAAAACACTAAAACGTCTATCTTTACTCAATCTGCATACACTGCTTGTCATAGTCACTGTATATGGACTATGAAATATTTTCGGCTGGTTTGCTGGGGGCAGGGGTGTTTATAAAACTGAACGGTCCATCATTATGATTTAAAGTTGCACTTAATATTCTTTAAAATGCTTGTCAAGATATTTTCTCATATCTACAAATTATTATAAATACACAATTATATGGTAGAGGAAAAATATATTTTATAGAACTGAACACTTCTATTTATTGTTCTAGTGTGGTGGCAATATAAAAAGCCAGATGTGATAAATTGATCCAGGTGACTTGAGAAATTGCATGTTTGTTTTTTTTTGGGGGGGGGGGTTTAAATGATGCGCCTCACTTGGGGGCTGTGGGATGGTTGTCTTGCCTGTCACTTTTACCTCTAAGGCCTCGTTCATCCCTCTCCCAATCACTAGCGTGTTCACCCCTTTCTTCAAGACTTCTTCTAGGTCCGCTGGCTGCACTCCTGGATGATGCTGAGGGGAACATTCAGATGCATGTTGCAACAAAGAGCTTCACAAATAGAACCAAAGCTAAGCCATTTGAGTTACAGCTTATAAACTGGGTGTGTAGTTTATAGGTCTCAACTTTTCATTTCAATTGGCAGGTTAGAATTCTTCAGGTGGGTCAGCATGTTCA
Organism: Conger conger; assembly: GCF_963514075.1. Taxonomy (NCBI): domain Eukaryota; kingdom Metazoa; phylum Chordata; class Actinopteri; order Anguilliformes; family Congridae; genus Conger; species Conger conger. The sequence goes on along the minus strand of NC_083772.1, from coordinate 25,678,839 downwards.
ACTTACAGACATCCCATTTGGGATAGACCATAGATCACCAGAGACAGTGTTGGGCAGCCCAACCCGAAACATGGATGCTCCAATTTTGCCCCCAAATCCAGTCCTGGTTTTCTTTTCGCCCAGGTAATTTACTGAACAAATAGTACAAATTGGCCAGATTGTCTTCACACATGATGCCCAGGTAAATATCTCTGCCTTTGAGTAACAGGACCCTATGGTAACTCACATTAGTACCAGTTTCCCTCCAGTCCCAGGTACGACTGCCTCCAGGCCAAACTTTGCAGTCCTTGTACGATGATGAGCAACCCTTAACCTTCATGTGTCCCCAGGACAAGGAGGCAATTTCTGGAGAGGTCATTTGCTCAAAGGATTTCCAGAATCTAGATTATCCGAAGATAAAACACCACAGTACTGGTGAGAAAATCTTAAATGATATACCACGTCAAAATGTGCCCAATTGTAAAAGTAATACAGTGCATTTCAGGACTTGTCACCACCTTCGACATTATTTTGCCTCAAAGCCTGAATACGTGACACTTTAAAGGGGAATAATATTTCTTACACAACCAAAACTCTGGGGTAACTGTGAAAACTGCAAGTACTTTTGCAATGTATTGAATACATAGGCGTAGGTTTGGGGTGAGACAAGGAGACGTCACTACCCACAATATTTTAAAATGAAATATTTGGTAGACTAAGTAGTACGCCATGAGACTTTACGTTTGACTAGGCGATCCAGCAGTGTGTCTCCCCCAAAAGTTGAAATAAAACCTACGACTTAATTTATATTTGGCAGCTTCCTGAGAAGCGTCGAGCTAATGTCTTTTCACGGCTGGTGACCTAACTTACTGACAATCACGCATTAACTTATTTTGTCGAATGTACTTAAGGTCTGTGTTAGACCATATTAAATAATATGTTCTAGGTAACTTAATCTAACGTAACAACGTAACGTAGTAATTATATCCAGCCCTCTCGTCTTAGTTGGTCTATGGCACAGACTGTAGAAGGTCCATGGTCGTTCGAATTTGCATTTTGCACGGAGAAACAACTAGCTAACACGTTAAAAGTTTTGCAAACATGTAAAACAGCCGAGTGTTAGCTGGCAAGCGACAAATTAAGACCAACATCGCTAACTTTCCAAAGTGACCAACTTGCCAGTAACTAGTAGCTTGCAAAGAAACTGCGTCAGCAAAAGAGCCTGAAACGAAATCAAGTTAGCTAGCTATAGTTACCTCCCATTTGCGACGTTAAAATGCAAAGCCCCTTGCGTATGTTATTGATAACGCATGGCGTGATTAAGTTATGCTGACCAAAAAACAATAACAGACCTGAGGTGTCCAGTTACTGAGGTTACTTTCTCTTGTTCGGTTAACTACGTAATTGGATCGTTTTACTAGACGACGTCAAAAGAGGCGTGCAAATACGACACTCCCATCATACACGCCTCTCCACTGCGCCACACCCCCCACATACAAGAACTGCAGCAAGAGCTATATATTATGAAGGTACATACTACCTAGCTAGCTAGATAATTACTGGCACTATATACAGGGCGTTAATAAAATTGAAGGACGTTGTTTCAAGCGTTTAGAAAATAGCTGACGTTAACGTTAGCTACAACTATCAAACCTTGTATATAGTCGCTAGCTAACATGCTGCGTAGCCAGGCTAGCTAGTTTTCGACATAACCTAATCAAGCAGTAGCTAGCATGAGCGTTAACGTCCTACACGTAATTTATCTTAAGTAGTTGGCTATTATGATGTTAATACTCCCTGTTGCTAACTATGTTACCCTTGATGCTAACGTTATCATTGAGGGAGAGTAATGTTAACGTCATAGGTTAACGCTAACTAGGAAGCCACAGCGGTTGACAGATGCAGCTCAGTCCGTCTGGTAAAATGTACAAGCAAAGAAAACAGAGTGTAGTCAGTCTTTGATGTACGGTACTTAAAGCTATTATTAAATTGGTTATCTAGCTATAAAAAGAAGTGCCCTATCTAGCAATATCACTGCATACTCGTTTGTTTACATTAGTGAATCAACTTTACCGCAAAGACCTCTGGGCCACTGGCGGCTTGGCCTTTCGAGTCCCCTACACGTTAATGAGGCTATACTGGCGCTGTGAATTCTGGGCAGTCCTCGGTCCTCCGAGCTCAGTCTCCTCCTGCTCCCCCGTTGGAAAAAATGGCTGCTCCGGCGGCAGCGGCGGGTCCTTCCCCCGGTTTGTGCCCAAGCTACGCCGTTGTCTGTTCTTTTCTGGAGCGGTATGGAGCCGCACTGGACCTGCCGGAGCTGTCGTTTACGCAAATTGAGAGATATCTACAGGAGACTTCCGTAGGTAAGGTTTGAATTCAAGAAGCTGCGACGTGCGAGGAAAAAGGCTCTCCATCATCCCTGCTTGTGTTGTTGGTTGTGCACAGTAGACATTGGTTGTTGTGTTATTGTGTGGCTGTTCAGCGTTTAACTTCGTTTTATTCTCGGCTAGCTGATCTTTCTGGTAAAGCGTGAAATGTGTGGACAATGGGAAACAACTAGTTGTGCTTTCATAAGAGTTTCTTGTCAACAAAAGGCCACACTATTTCTTATTTGTGCTGATACTTTGTCAGGGTTGACATTCTTGCCTGGCTTGCTATGCCTTCTCATCATGGATTAAATTGTACTTTATCAGGCACAAAAGGAAAAGAAAATTGGACCTGATGTTTGAGTTACGCTCTCATTTCATTTAACCGTTTGCTGGCTTTTTACAATTTGGTTTACAGTAATCATTAGGATCAACGGCTCCCAATATGCGCTGATGATATTTGCAGTTAATATTTTTTTGGCAGTGGGTCTCTGACACCACTGCGCAGGCGCACAACGCGGCAGTCTAAACTTCCTGCTGAATGGAGTCTCTGCGATTATGTTCCGATATTCACTTCATTCAAACTAGTCAAGCAGAAAACGAACGTTTTTTACTCGCCATAAACACGCCTTTCTTGACCATTCAGTTAATAATTATGTTGACGTCTTTACCAATATTAGCATCTGACGCCTTCATTCGTTGCGCAGTGTTCAAAAGAGAAGCAGTGCATTTGTGGCGTAGCTAGCTTGCTCTTCAGCTGTCATTTCATCGCATTGTGTTCCGCCTCCAAAAAATACTCATGTGGGCAGGATGTTTGTGTCGCTACCCTTTTTACTTAGGTTAGAGCAAGAAAATATCATTGAAAGTAAGATGCTATCTGACCGTATTTCTGAAATATGCGGTTTTACACCCACTCAGTTTGCTTGACAACCACATGTACGGTAGTATAACATCAGACTGGTTTAGCTACTTAGCTGTATTACTATAAAATTCAGTGAGAATTTGAGCCTGCATTCTCCCCTTACTGCACTTGGAGTATTTACTTATTGGAAATATAATATAGTGATGGCTAAATCTGACTGCACTGTGTCCAAGAGCTTCCTTAAATTTGCTAACAATATGACATTCATGGGGAAATTGTTATGATGCTTGGCAGACACAGCTACTCTAAATCATTGAAGTCTGGAATAGGTAGAATGCTACCGTGGTTAAATAGGTTCTGTCAAGTTACAGTCCTACATAATATCTCCTCTATATATCGAACTTAAATTCTAAATGTTGTAATTGTGTTTGGGGAAGGCTTAACTTGTCAAATTAGTCAGATTAGTGGATTTTCGAAGTGTTACAATCGAAAACACTAGGTTGAAATATTTATTCGACTTCTGGATAATTCCATGTCAACTCAGCACACTTGGATTTAGACCGCATCAATGAGATTCAGCATCTTGATTTGGCTCTAAGAAACTCCTGGAACCAAAATTACACTTGCACTTGTACACGTGGTTATTAATTTAGGAGATATGGGCTAACAAAGTTTGTGTGACTCAATGATAGGTCAAAGTCATGGAGTCACGCAAACACGCGTGCAACTTTGTTCGCCCATATCTCGGATTAAGAATTGGTGTAATTTTGGTTCCAAGGGTTTCTTACAATGCCAAATGTAATAAAAATCTGTGACGAGTGTGTTGAATTGACATAGAATTACCCTTCTATAATAATTGTTTGGTGTAGTAATATGTGCATGGCACTCAAAAGAAGTATATATTTTACCTAAGTCTGCCAAATGCCATTAATGTAATGTAGTTTAGCCCATTAAGTCTAAAGAATCAGCCAATGTACTCTTGATTTAAATAGGGACAAAGTTGATATGGGAAAACATATCCAGTGTAGCTATCATAAATATATTACTCAGTATTTGTAAATAATATCTTGTCACTGTAATAAATGGATCAAAATTAGTTGCTGTACTTCAAGTTTAAAATAAATGAGAAGCAAAACAGATTGTAAGTTATTGAACAAAATTAGTGAAGCACACAGCTATATGAGGACTGGCTCCAGAATTTTTTTTATTTTAAAGTGAAGTGTGTCACCATACGATGCCCTGGTTTACTCCTGAGTAAATTAAGGCAAGGTATTGGCAAATATTTTTGGTCAGGAAATGTAAAAGGGTTAAAGTAAACATTTTATGAATTGTGGATAAAAATGAGAAATTATAACCTGTATTTTTGCATTTAAATTTGACTAGCATAATACGCATCTTGCCCATAATTTAACTTTTTAGATTCTTCAGGGAACACAGACACAATTTTGAATGCTTCTAAATTGGGGCCATACATTTCTCACCCCTTCTGTGTCCCTCAGTCCCTAAGCCCTTGGTGGAACTTCATGTGAAGTTAATGAGGAAAATTGGGAAGTCTGTGTCTGCAGAAAGATGGGAGAAGTATCTCATCAAGGTGAGTTAGGCCTCTCATGCTAATGTTGGGTGGTAGCTCTACTTTGAGTTTTCCTGTCTTATTCATTCATTATACTGTTAACACATGTAGCCCATAGTAAATACTGCATCATACTTCTATTCTGAGGAAATTCAGATGGATGACCTACTGTATCACTGTGTATGTATGTAGGGCAGCCTGTAGTGGTTAAGGTACATGATTGGGACCCGCAAGGTCGGTGGTTTGATCCCCAGTGTAGCCACAATAAGATCTGCACAGCCTTTGGGCCCTTAACCCTGCGTTGCTGCAGGGGAGGATTGTCTCTTGCTTAGTCTAATCATCTGTACACTCTGGATAAGAGTGTCTGCCAAAATGCCATCAATGTAATGTAATGTATACATGGTTAATAATTTTAACCTTAAATAATGTATCATGTAATGAATGGGTTTTGTTTATGTTGTTTTATTAACTGGTGCTTTGTGATTGACGGTGTGTGTTTTTGCCCCCTAGGTGTGTCAGGAGTTCAACAGCACTTGGGCCTGGGAGCTTGAGAAGAAGGGATACAGAGAGATGACAGTAGAGTGCAAGACGGGAATCCTCAAAGTATGGCCAGACATTGTATACGCCCAATGTTACTGTCTCCTGACTTAAATAGGCTGCTTTCAGCAGAAATCCAAAGTTCATTCTGTTTATTCATATTGAAATAATCTTCTATTGTTTCTTCTACAGTACTTGTGTGAGTGCCAGTTTGATGACAACATCAAGTTCAAGACAGCAATAAATGAGGAGGATCCCGATAAGATGCGTCTGCAGCCTATTGGCCGGGACAAGGATGGCCTCATGTACTGGTTCCAGTTGGACCAGGATCACAATGTACGGGTCTACGTGGAGGAACAGGATGACCAGGACGGATCATCCTGGAAGTGCATCGTCAGGTACATGGATTGACGGCACGTTCGTGTTGATAGTCAATAAGGATCATAGACTACAAAGATCATCAAGAATAATTTAATGTAGTTGTTTAAGTACATCAATATTGTGTCCTCCTTCTCAGAACAAGAAATGACCTCGCAGAAACAGTGGAGCTGCTTAAGACCCAGATCGACCCAGCTCTCTTGACCAACAAGGAAGAAAAGGAGGAATCTGGCAGTACAAGTCCAAACCCAGAGGATGGAGGAAAACGTATGGTCATGCTTCTGGACATTTTATTGGGTTCCAAACCAAGGAGTATGACACTGAATTCATAGCATTTTGTCTTTTTATGTGCTTAAGTGTCATTTCTGGATAAAAGATTGAGAGAATGTGGAAAGGGTATTGGGAACCTCTGACAAAAGCAAGAATTGCATGTGTTGAAAAAGGAGTAACATACAGTATTTGTGAAATAGCACTGCATTAGTGTCTCCTGTCTGCTCTTTATTTCAAGTAGTGCAGCAGTATTTCAAGTTTGGTTCAGCCATTATTTTTCAGTGAAGGTTATAATTGGAGGAAAGTGTGAAATGCATTTGTATTTGTCCCCACAGGAGAAACTGAGGATCTGAAAAAAACTCTTGAAAGCTCAGAGGATGAAGATAAAAAGCCTGAAGAGCGTGGCAATCGTTCCATCTCCCCTGTGGTAGGAAGAGAACAGAAGGCCTCTGGAAAGGAAGCTAAATCAGATTTAACGCAGGAGGTCAAGCAGGAGCCCACAGATAAGGGGAAAGTGCAGACAACCTGCAGGGTGGAGAAGCCAGAGGTAAAACCCGTCATTGACAACAGGGTCAGTACCATCACTGCTATCGTCAAGGAGGAGCCCAAAGACTCAACCTTGAATTCAACTGCATTGGAAGCCCCGGTGAAGATGGACATCCATGAGGAAATAAAGGAGAAGACCTCAGAGGAAGTTGAGAGGGCTTTGAAGAATGACCAGCAGGCTAAAATCCCCCTGAAAAAGAGGGAACTCAAACTGAGTGAGGACTTTGACAATGGGGGCAGTATCATTGTTCGCAACCCTTCCATCACTCCCACCAAAGAGCTGCTGAAGGAGGAGGTGGGTAAGGTAGATGAGGAGAGCAAAGGACTGCCTTGCTCCACCTTTGGGGGCTTGGAAAAGGAGCCAAAGGGTGATCTAATAAATGGGGAGGTCCAGCCTGCGAAAGAAATACTCTTGGACACCAGATTGGAGAGGGCCAATAGCAAGCAGGCTAATAAAGAAGAGTCACAAGTCGGCATGGAAGAGAACGGTCCAGCAACATGCAGTGTGATAGTTGAAACCAGCAGAGGGGAGAAAGCGATGCCTGCTGAGCCAGAGAAATTTAGTGGTACAGAAAAATGTAAGCAGCCCATTGAAGAGAAAACCATCCCCACAGAGCAAAGGGACACTTGGTCTGCAGGTGATGCTACTGTTGCCTCAGAAAACAAGATGAGAGTAGCTTCTAAGGAGGCAGATAAGTCCTCTAATGTGTCCATCCAGCAGGAAGGAAGGCAAGAAGAGTCCATGAAGGTTTCAACAGCATCCCTGAATGTATTAGAGTCCAAAGAGAAGGCCAATAAAGACGGGATCTCTGACAAAGCAGAAGAGAAAGCTGTAGATAAGTCCAAGAAAGAGTCCAATAGTGCAGATTCCAGTCATCCTGAAAAAGCTCAACCTAAAGAGTCTACTAACAGGAAGATTGAGGTAGATGCCTCACTTCCTGAGAAAGTCAAGGTTCAGAAGATCACGGAAAACCAAGAGAATGAAACCTTAGGGCAGGAATCCACCCTTGCAGAGGAGAGGAAAGAGGATAGTGGAAATACTGAAATTGTAGATGAAGTGGCAGAGAAGGAGGCCAAGAAAGAGAAAAGGGGGCTTGAGAAGAAGAATAAGAAAAGCAAAGCCAAAAATGAGGCAAAAGAGGATGACCAGGACAAAATGGCCACAGGTAAAGACGAGAATAGTGGAGAGCAGGATGCTGACAAGTCCAGCCACCAAGAGGAAGCTGCAGTAGCCGAGGAGGGTGAAGAGGTGTCCTCAGAAATTCAAACAGAGGGCATCCGTCTGAAGATCAAAATCCCCTCCCACAAGAGGAAAACGATGCTCCAGGTGGAGGAGAAGAGGCCTGACACAGGGGCTGATGTTGCCGATGGGAGGTCCCTGAGAAGGTCACCCAGGATATGCCGGCCCACTCCCAAGTTGGCAGAAATCCAGGATATGAAACTGGAGAAGAAGCAGTTGGCGTCAGTGCTTGAAGATGATGAGGAGGATAATGAAGAAGAGGAAGAACAGTCTCCAAAGAAACCACGGGAAAATTCAAGAAAGGTTGACCCAGATGGCCAGACCAAATCAAAGGTGCCTTGAAACATTTCAGCTTCCTGTTCATAATTGGATGTGGTGTGGGGTTTATTTAGCTTACTATAAATACCCTCTGATATGGTTTAGGGCTTTGATGAAGTGCCGCGGTTTATCACCTTGTCATTTGTTGCTCTAGGGAAGACGGCGACGTCGAGGCCGGTGGTCGAACCCTCGCAGGTGGCCTAAAACGAAGGGCTCCAGTGATGATGAAGATGAGAGTGAGGATGATGACAGTGATGAAGATTACAAGGTGGAGAAGTCCAAGGACAGGCAGGGGTCTGACTCAGAGTCAGTCTCAGATGCCACTCCTAATGATGACCCCTGCAAACACTGTGGCCTCCCAAACCATCCTGAACTGGTGGGTTCTTCTTTTTTTTTTTTTTTAATAGTACTCAAATTGTAATCATGTAACTGTATCATCTCCTTTGTAGAATATCTATGATCGTCTTCTTGTCATAAGACTATTTTAAAATGATGTGACTGTCAAGCTAATGCAAAAACATCTTTCAGTTCAGTTTTAAAAATGGAAATTGAAATTGCAATCAAACAAGACTTAAGGAAATGGCTCATTACATTTGTCAGGATAATATTGTAAACAGCTGCTGAAGAACTTGAAAGCCGTTGCGCCAGACTCACAGACACAGATTAATCTTCGCTCTGGACTAAATTTAGTCTAGGACTAGGCTTAATCAGTGTCTGTCAAACTGGTTCTCTATATTCAGATTCTCAGTTAAAATGAGGGTAATCTAGTTTCATCCGTTTTCTAGTCTCCAAGGGGCCAGATTACTTTTTAGTGATATAATCTTTAGTAGTTTAATCAACAGAGACAACCTAGAACATGAAGCACCATTTTGCGTGATTTGCTCGTGTATGGTATGTGTGATAGTGGTATGGTATGACTGCTCTTCCTCCTACAGATCCTGCTGTGTGATTCCTGTGACAGCGGGTATCACACGGCCTGTCTGAGGCCCCCTCTCATGGTCATCCCGGATGGGGAGTGGTTCTGCCCGCCCTGCCAGCACGTAAGACTTCATTCTCTTAGGTCTGAGCTAGTGCTGCATCATTTTGCTCCTGCCTGGAGGGGGGAGCCATATACCGATTTGTATATTATATCCATTTTATGGCAGTCTTGAAGTGAAAATACTTTTGGTCATGGTTTAAATGAGTGGTTAATTGCTTCTGCTTCAGCTTCATCAATAAATACTCACTTAAGTCTTAATGTGAATGTGATGATATGTAATAATGAGTCTTATTATGTATTGTCCTGTTAAAACAATGTTTGACGAATCCCATGGCACCTTGGTTTGAGTCAGGACCTGTGGCAGTGCGGGCTGTGGTCAGCGGCTCCACAGGTTGGCTCGTAAAGGGCTGTTGTCACTCAGGGAGAGAGCGTACCAGTCAGCAGTATTGTATTCATCACCAGTGACCCCTCTGTTTTATGAACTGGAATATAAATTATCAGTGTTAAATAATGGTACTTCCTGTGAATTAAAGGTCCCATGGACCCACCAATAGGTGAATTCATGGCTGCAGCAATACAATGTGCAATGCATAATATTCCAGCTTGATTGGCTCCCTCTTTCTCTGCAGAAACTTCTGTGTGAGAAGCTGGAGGAGCAGCTGCAGAACCTGGATGTGGTTCTGAAGAAGAGGGAGCGTGCGGAACGAAGGTGAAGTCACTTGCCCTTCTTTTTTATTTTTCTACCGTTATTCACAAATTAGTGCATATTTCCTATTTGACTTCAAGGTTGGGGAAAATCACTGTAAAGTGACGCCAACTTCAGGAGTTAATAGTCTTGGCACTCCGAAAGATTAATAAATTGGATTTACTGCATATCGTATATGCTTCACACTTCATATTAGATAGTAGTAGTGTGCAAACATTTGGTCAAAAAGCCTTTTACAATTAATATCTAAGTGAACAGAAGCAAGCCTGGCTTCTACATGGTACAACGTTAAACATGACGTTATTTAGACTTTTTTACAGTCTCAAAATAATAAAAAAGGGCCCTGTGCAAGTTTTGGAACGCTGTCAGTTAGTACTTTGTTACTCCTCCTTGGGCAACTATAACAGCTTTGCCATTGGTGATTATAGAAGTTTTTCCCTCCCTCTCGCTCACTGTGTCACCAGGCGGGAACGCTTGGTGTATGTGGGGATCAGTGTGGAAAACATCATACCAGCTCCCGTAAGTACCGAGGACTTGGAATCTAATGGCGGTAACTTGGTTAGTCCCCGCAGTGCTCAGGTCAGTGCATTTGTCCCGTGTGATTTAAGCCTCTGAACTCTTTCCATGGGTTTTAAAGGGGCTTTGACACTAACTTTTCCTAAATTTACATGTCTCTGATGTCTTCAATTATTTTATTCACTCTTGTTTGATGGATTTTTGATAGTTTCCTTTTCCCCCTTCTCTGTTCTTTACTAAAATGTGATTATGGACATTCATTTTAAGTAAACATTTAAAGTTAAATATCATTTTATTGATTCATACTGTATATTTTATTTGAATACATGTATTTCTTCTGTAAGTTATTGATAGTCTTGCATGTTTTCAGAGGTATACATGCATGTCTGTTATTCATTTTTGCATGCCGCTTCAATGTCTGCATCAACTACTGTGCCATTCTTATGATATAATGGAGGGAAGGAAATGACTGATGTTATTATTTTCCTTTTCTTGTTTATTTTCGAATCATTCCAGATACCGTTTCATCGTATTTATCCCTCTGAAAATGTTGTATAGATTACTTTAAGTATCTGTAGTACATGGAGCTTGATAGTGGGCTACTTCCATGTGAAATCTGTCAGACTTGTCGTCACTGGCTGCTTCTCCATTGATGCTCTATGTTAACTGCCTCACCTTCTTGCTCCCCAGGAGGCACAACTGGAAGAGGAAAAGCAGGAAAAGAAGAAGGATATCAAAAAAAGCAAAAATCTGGGTAGAAGGTCCACAAGAGCAAGGAAATGTATCAGTTACAGGTGAGTGATGGAAGCATGGCTAACAATGTGCTGTCACCATCCTCATGAGACATCCAGCTTACCCTGTATGCTGCGTTTCCCATAGGTTTGATGAGTTTGACGAAGCTATTGATGAAGCAATCGAGGAGGACATTAAAGAAGCAGAGGGAGGAGGTATGTGGGCTGTGATTAAAGAGGAAACCGAATATGAAATATTTCACAAAACAATTTGTAATGAATGTTAATTGGATATTTTTTGCATATAATTCCTTTGACGGAGAACTACAGTATTTTATTTAAAAGGTCATGTGTTGTCTTGCAAAAGTCCTGGAGACGGCCCAGAATGCAGAATTTGAAGCCGGAATATGTGTAATGTTCAGGCGCAGGTCGAGGTAAAGACATGGCCAACATCACGGCACACAGAGGGAAGGACATCTCCACCATCCTGCAGGACGAGGGCAAGGAGAACCGCCGCCCCGCCAAGGCCGCGCCCGCCCCACGGAGGAAGAAGCGCCGGCGGCTCAACGACCTGGACAGCGACAGCACCGTGGAGGAGGAGGAGAGCGAGGACGAGTTCCGCCTCAGCAGCAGGTGGGTCCCCTACCCCGAGGCACCATGGGCACCTGCTCTTAATGCTCACCTCAGCAGCAGGTGGGTCTCCTACCCCACGGCACCATGGGCACCTGCTCTTAATGCTCACCTCAGCAGCAGGTGGGTCTCCTACCCCACGGCACCATGGGCACCTGCTCTTAATGCTCACCTCAGCAGCAGGTGGGTCTCCTACCCCACGGCACCATGGGCACCTGCTCTTAATGCTCACCTCAGCAGCAGGTGGGTCTCCTACCCCACGGCACCATGGGCACCTGCTCTTAATGCTCGTCTCTTGTTATTGCTGCACTACTTTGACTATTTTACCTCTGCGCTTCCGCTTGTTTTTGGGCCATTTCTAAATTTCCCATCTCTCTGTTTCTCTCTGTGTCCTGGCGGTGCGTGTCACAGCACGGAGGAGGAGGAGTTTGTGGCTTCAGCTGAAGGGGAAAGCGATGCCGACGCCCGGTCCGTGGACGACAGCGACTTCGGCAGGTCGGGCCCTGGTCCACGCCATCGCTCCTCCCGGGCCAGGAACCGGGCCAGGAACAGGCAGAAGAAGAGTGTGAGAAGACCACCACGCCGAAGAAGAGGGTACTCAGATGATGAAGAAGAGGAGGAGACAGAGGAAGAAGATGAAGAAGAGGAGATGGGTAAGAATGAGCATTTACATTTGATATGCCTGATTATTCCAACTAATGAAGGATGGGTGTCTGGATTTTTCGTGGGGTAGATTTCCCTTCTGTTCTATGAGTATACGTTTCTAAAAAGCAGCATGCTTTTGGAAATGCATCTCAAGTTTAAAATATGGTGGTATAAAGGCCATCAACCTACTGCTTGAGTATTTACCTGACTGATTCACTGATGGGCTTTCACCACTGCTGTCCGACGGCGTGTGCAGTGTCCGAGCGCTCGAGTGAGTTCAGCGACAGCGACCTGGACATGCGGCGGAGACGTTCCCGCCGGAGCCAGAAGAAGCAGGTGAACTACTGCGAGACCTCGGACAGCGAGCGCTCCCACGCCGCCCGCCGCCACAAGCAGCGGCCCCACCGACGGCGCCTCTCCAGCTCCGACAGCGACGGTCAGTGCCGCGTTCACCGCTCTCAGTTCTGCACGTGTGGCCGCGTGTCCCGGCTCCGTCTCTACACTTGTAGTACATGGTTTATTGTTGTTTGCTACCTCCCAGTTCTTGGCTCCTGTTTGGGTTTTGACATTTCCTCTGCTTGAAATTTTAGGGAGCGTCCGTTCGAAAGACTCGAGTGGTGAGGAAGAGGAGGAGGAGGAGGAAGGCAGGAATAGGAGGAAGAGGGTGAAGAGAGGCGATTCCTCCGAGGAGGACACCAGGACATGGCGCAAGCGGCTGGCTCTGAAGCGGCGGAGACCCTCTGCGGAAGATGACGACGAAGACGAGGAGGACGACGAGTCTGAGGAAGAGGAGCGGCCCGTCCGCAAGAGGTTGAACCGCATTGAGACAGACGAGGACGATGATGAGGAGGAGGAGGAGGAGGAGGAGGAGGAAGAGGAGGAGGAGGAGGAGGAGGAGGAGGAAGAGAAGAAGAGAAAAAGGCCGGAGGCAGAGGAGGAGGGCGAGAGCCCAAAGAGACCCCGCAGGATTGCCAGCGACGATGAAGAGAAGGTTGGGAAGGAGCAGAGCTCACTGGACTACAGCATGGGGGGGCTGCCTCCCACCAATGGACAGAGTGCAGCCAAGGGCCCCGGGCCCTTCGTCCCCAAGCTCGGCGCGGCCGTGGCACCCAAGGACAGCGGAGCGTCACCTGCCCCGGGGGCCCCCGCCACCCTGGCTCCCAACGGCATGGCCCCCCAGGACACTGCCACGCAGGACGAGGATGAGGACGATCTCTTAGGGGTGACAGACCTGGTGGACTACGTTTGTAACAGCGAACAGTTGTAGGGCATTGCAGTTCTGTGATCATTTAATGCGTTTTTGCCAACAACCCCACCCCTACTGCTCTGACCCATTCCCCCATCTCCTCCTGGAAGTGAACTGGACTTAACAGTGAAGGGTCTTACGAGCTGCAGCGACTACTGGAGGGCCTGCATTGCTTGTGTGCAGTGTTGACATCCTCTCCTCCTCTGTACACCCGTAGACACTGACACACCACAGATGAAGAGCAGGAGTGTCCTTCTACAGACACAGAAACCTCTCTTCTTTGTACAACAGCACTTGAGAGACCCATTTTAGGTCACTTTTCTTTTTTTAATAAGAAAACATAGGCACCCTATGTTGTATGTCCTCTGCTTGTTTGTCGGTCCTTGTACGTAATAGAAAGGTTGTTGTGTTATTTTTGTTCCACTACTGTAAGATTTGTATATTTTATATGAAAAGAAACTCCTCACCTCTGTGATGAAATGGGAGACCTTTATCGGGGACAGGTAAAAATGCATTCCTTTCTCAGCTAGACATGTAAAGTTTCCCGGGATCAGTTTCAGAGGACAAAACACGCGTTTTCTCAGTGAGAAACGATGCTTTTCATGTGCTCTCTTCCTCATTTGCTGAATTGATGTCAAATCCAAAAGTAAATTTTTCACATCAGGCCTATCTCAACACCGTTAACTTAAGACACTTTCACGCCTAGCTCAACCGTGAAACTAAAGTTTTGACTATATAATCTGTGTATTGTGTATGATCGGATGTCCACTACTACGTACACTACCTGTCTGTTCTAACAAGGTGTTTGTCTGTTCAAACAATATTGATTTTTGGAATTTCTGTCATTAAAGGCCAGGCAAAGACAGTCTTCAGTCAGTTTTCGCTATCTGAAAAGTTCCCTTTAGTTATTCCCTGGGCAAATTTATCTCACCGATATAATTACGGTTTGCTTATTAGGGTATCTTGACTTGCCAAGTTTTTAGCTCCATTTAATTAGCAGACAGTTCCATGTGGATTTGCTAGTATTTTAGCTGACACGTGTCACCTTTTACTACTTGAGAGAGAAAAAACTGTCCGTGTGTGTGTTTGTGAATTTAAGGACTGTCAGCAGATTAAGATGAAAAGTTTATCTTTTTAAAATTTCAAATTGTTCTGATATGCCAGTCAACCTCCTTGCAAAGTATTTACTTTAATCTAAATGGTAATACTCATGGACACATCAGGATTTAGTGCAGACTGTTTTTTTAATGGCTTTAAATAAATTTGCCCATGATTTTCTTGCCCCTTCGCTCTCTGCTCTGATGTATGCATCGTCTTATTTAACATCTTTTTTCTGTTTTCTTTTCAATCATTCTGCAGTGAAACATGGTGAAAAAGCATATTATTGAACTTTGTCTTCTTCAACTCCAATTGTTTGAGTAAGAACCACCACAGTTTCTATGTGTGTTATATTGGAGCTTACAGTATACCATTACTGTATCTACTTGCTGCTGGTACAAGAGTGTAGTTTGTTTTGATTAATAGTTGAAGGACCAGGATAAATTTGTTTCATGCCATAATAGTTCTTTGTAAGCATAAATCCGGATTTTACCAGGTAATTTACAGTTTGCTTTTAAAATGTGTTAATTACAAGGACCAACGTGCCCCAAAAATGGCTGGCTGAAGATAATTGGGTCAAGGGATGATGCAGGACAAGCATTGTACGTAGCTTTTGGGATTTGTTATCTTGGATGCTTTGATGGTAACTTTTGCCTTTGGTGAAACACATTTCAAAATTGCTTTGTGTTGTGTTTTTCTCAGTTTCTCATGTTAATTGTACAGTGTTTTTTGGAATGTTCTTGTAAACACTACTCTATCCTCGTGTTCCTTCAGTCATGGTTCTTCTGAACCCTGTGGGAGAGATGGAGTCTAAATGAAAGCCTTGGTTGTTATATAAAGATCTTCTTTGTCGCCTGCAAATTTTCGGGAAGTAATGGTCTGTTGGTGAGTTTAGGTCTTAGCTTGAGGGAGATTCCTGATGCACCACCTCAATTGGTTCAAATGTACAGTCTCAAAATTAAACCCTTTAATTTGACAAAGCAAAATAAAAAAATGAAAATAAAACGTATCTCTACATTATGTGTATATTTGTAGTTTATGCTGTAACATATTAGCAACCTTTTTTAAAAATGGAAAAAAATATATAAGCATTTCTTTACAATGGCAACTGTTTATAATTTTGTAGTAAGTTGTGATATTGGCACAACTTTTGTAATGTTAAACAATGTCTTGGCATGTTGCTCAACATCTTTCTGCAAGCAGTAAATGTATTTTTGCTTGAATTTGCAAGGTTAAAAACCTATAACCTCTACCCATCTTGTATTTAACAGTGTCTTTCATCCCTTGTTATTGCACTGTAGATAGGAAAAGTAAGTTACAAAATTACACAGCATGTATTGATAGAGCAAATCATAATACATGCAAAGACACTTGGAGAGCGGGTGATATGAAGTAGGAGTGACTAAATGTCAACGTGGCTGCTTTTATACAAATAGTCTTGTAATATAATGTTATATTATTAGCATATACATTTGGAGTGAATACAATTATGGTTTTTCTTGGGGAAAATTACAAATATTGCTCATCCCACTTATAGTGTGTGTGTGTGTGCGTGTGCATGTGTGTGTACACATGCACACGCACACACACTATTCTATAATCCATGCTAATTAGATTTTGCAGGTAATATGCAAACTACTGCTTTACCACTCTACATACTTTTGGCCTGAAATGTTTCTTTATTTCATTCTGTGCTTTGTGAATTTTAAACAACATGGTGTGTTGTTTAAATCCAAGTATATTTGTAAAAAATAAAAAGGAAAAAAAAGAAAACATGAAAGAAAAAGGTCAGTGCCAATGTTTTTGTGTGTGTAGTGCTGTCTGAGGTGTAAAACACAGGCCTACAAAGCCTATAGTCTGTGTTCCCCTTTCAAAGCCTTTTATTATTAAACCTGCTGTCATTTCTTTCTTATGGATACAAAACTTGTACATTTGTCATAATAAAAAAGGCTTTAAAACCCTTTCTTGAGCTGAAATTATTAGGTAAATTGTTGAAGCGTGTATGCTTTAGATAATATAGTTTATGGAAAGTATTTTCATGATTATACTATGCAATGTAATTACATTGTTCTTTGCCAAATATCTTGGTAGTGTTTGCAGTGTACTGTATTGGTCAGGGAACTGGTTGTAGTTTGATTCCCTGCTGGCCTGCTGCTGTTGTAGCCATGGTTAATTGCCTAATCTGAATTTATTTAGTCAATATCCATATGTATAATTGTTTTAAAGGGAACTAATTAACAGCAATGTGTTTCCTATAAACAATTCCAGGACGTGTTCCTTTTTCCGTAAGTATTAACTTATTTTTTTATTAATACCTATGAATTGCTTGAATGGGAGCGGCGGGGAATAGCCTACGATCCCGTTTAAATCCCTTGCTATCAACCCCCAATTCCTCACCCTTTTCATGAGGCGTGCTGTTCGAAGAAACTTGTAGTTATATGTCCACGACCGTAGATGGCGCTAAATTCAGATACGCGATGTTAGATGATCCTGCGTTACTTCTCCTACATGACGGTCAGGGACGGAATGAGGATCTTATTAAAACCGTGTTGCAAGATTATAATTCCGGAAGATTTATCAAACTAACTCGATCATTTCCGTTGCCTTTTCTCTTTTAAACTGAACATATTTTCGGTCCATTGCATACTTTCACGTTAATTCAACCGTGCTGGCGTATATGTGCAATTCCCTGGAGTATACACTTTCAGTCCGAGGCATTGAAATGTAATATAATGGCCCGAGGTCGCTAGATTGGGCGGGGCTTAGGTAGCGGGCTTTGTGAAACAAAACGAGGTCAGCGTCGATTGACAGTTCTCACTCAAGAATACAGCTGGTTTGGTTAGCAAAGGTGAAACGATGGTGTTGCTAAAGAATGTGTCACCTCCCAGTGAAGGCGTTAGGCATCAACAAGCCGAGACCACAGCGGTCTTAGACGGCAAGGGACTTGGAGCGGGCACCCTCTACGTTGCAGAGACGTAAGTATGCCCATGATGCTGTAGCTGCTAGCACTCCTGCTAACGTGTTTTAAGCACTAAGCTAACTTTCATTAGCTAGCTAGCTAAATAACTAACGTTAGCTAGATGTCTATATCAACATGCACAGCAAATTCTTGAAATGATGTAGCTAGCTAGCTAGCTACAGTTTCACTTTTACTGCAAATTAAACGACATAAGTTACTGACATTAGTAAGACCCACCTAAACGGTCCAAAAAGTGGTGAGGTCAGAAAAGCCACGTTTGTCACGTTTTAACCTGCTAATGTTAATTTAGCTAGCTACTTCCGCCAACATTATCTTCCTAAGTTAGCTGGCAAAGTAGCCCATATTTGTCCAATGTAAATAAATTGACTTAGCTAGTTGGTAAGCTAACTTTGTCAACGTAACGTTATCTATCTAGGTTGCTAGGTGTTGGAATTTCGAAAACTAACGTTACAGCTAACTTAGCTAGGTGTCTTAGCTAACGTTAGGTTAACTAGAATGCAGTCATGTTTTGGTTTTTCTGTTGCTGTATAACGTTAGCTAGCTAAATCAGCAAAGACGATATTACTTGAACCTCTCCATAGTTAAGCTAGCTATTCATTTAGCTACCAAAGCTACTCACAGAGTAATGTAAGTTTGCAAGCACTGATTAACTAGCTAACCGTACCAGATCTAGATTAACTAGTTACAGCTAGCTACTGTATCTAGCTAACTTATTGGAGCTTCTGATACTTTGTAAGTTATCTGGCTATAGCGTTATAACTTAGAGTAATATGAGCTGTGTTGTGTTTACTAGAGTGTGGATATAGCTATATAATTGGCTGACTTGATGTGCTGTACTAAGTTGAGTGTCATTTTCTAGTCGCTTATCATGGTTCGATGGTTCTGGAATGGGATTTTCCCTGGAATACCCTTCCATCAGTCTCCATGCCATCTCAAGGGACCTGAGCGCCTACCCACAAGAGCACCTGTATGTGATGGTGAACGCCAAACTGAGTGGTATGTACACGTAACGTTCCCAAATGTATAACGTGCAGCTTCTTTAATTATTTTTGTTGCAGGTTCAGTGACGGGAGAGGGCAGTGTTGTGTAATTGTATGAATGTGAATGAGGTATTGGTTTCAAGGATATTCTTTTTAGCATTTCCCTATGTCCCATACGCCACTATATATAAATACTTTCAGAATTTCATTTATTGAGTTTTCCTGGTGTTTTGAAATAATGGCTACACATAACCATATGTTCTAGAACCATTTGCAACCACATCTATTATCTATCTATAAAATT
The DNA here is from genome assembly GCF_963514075.1 of Conger conger. Lineage (NCBI taxonomy): Eukaryota > Metazoa > Chordata > Actinopteri > Anguilliformes > Congridae > Conger > Conger conger. The sequence continues at coordinate 25,659,958 of NC_083772.1, read as the reverse complement.
GTTTACAAACAAAGCTTTCTTTCTCCACAAGCTTGCTTGTTGAGCTGTTATTGTACACATTACTTATAGGTCTCTTGATTGCTTGCCTTGAGTTGGAGGGATTGTGTTTCCTGGCTCTATTGGAGTTTTCCCAGCATGAAGGAGCCAAAGAAACCTTTTATTTTCTTTGAGTGTCTCCCTATCTTCAGCAGGGTCTGATCTCCATGCACAGTCGCCTGCTGTTCGTGGTATTTCACCTTGAGAAAGACACATTGTTTCACTTGGGGCTTTCTGCCAGCTCCCTTTACTTGGATGAGCATTTTTCATTACAGCTCTTTAGCAATTGTGCTTTAAAAAAGTTAGGCAAGGTCCCCCCCCCCTCACTCTTAAGGGTCCACTTTGATTTAAGATCTATGTCTCTCCCACTTGTCCATGTTTGAATAGTTTTGTGAAGTGGTAAAGAAACCATTCAGCACTCAGGCTGGTGCATCACAACAGGTCAGGAGGTGTTGCTTTGTTTCAAGTGCGTTTTATAGGCTGTGGCTACTGGGTAGTGGCTGCAGGAGCTCAGGGGTTTATATATTGGGCACAGACACCAAACATTGAATTAATGGAGTTATATTCAGGCAGTTGTTTAGAGACTGCATTGTAGTTTAAGTGGTTTGGGTATCTGCATATAACTTTTTAGAGTCACTAGTGGAGCCCTGCGTTGGTAAATGCGTCCAGGTCAACAGTGGTGATATTTAATACTAATATTTAAAATGTTAACTTTGGGAAATGGGTATGCTAGTACATAGTTTAATGTTTTGCAAGGCAGACACTTGTATCCAGATGACTTGGTGATTTTGGTGCATATTATACACTTTGCAGACCGATATATATCCTGGAACCTTGCCCAAGGATAAAAAGGTTGTCATCCTTTTGCGTGTACAGTTCTTGAGGCCTGTGCTTTGGACTCAGACAGCCAAAGCTTGATTTACACAGTTCTCCCGGCTTACCATGAGCATTTCTGCACTCATATTGTTGATAAACAAGAGCCCAGCATCTGTTCTGTTGTAATTAAATGTAACTATGCTATATAGTTGGACTGAGAGGTCCAATAAAATCAGTCCTATGACTGTGTAGCATTGGCTTATGTCGGTTTGCTCTGTATATTGTTTTGTGTCTGTATTTTGTCGTGTTATTTTTGAGGCTGTAGTTTTTTCCCTTTTTGTGCAAATAATTTAAATGATAGTACATGGGAAAGATGTTTTGGAAAATTCCATTTTTAGCCTCTTAATTGAAGAAAAACAGTCAGCTCTCAGCTCTTTCTTTCATGTCACAGCTCTGCATTGCGGACTGGCCCCATTTATGGGATGGTTGGTCGAACATCAACAAAAACAATGGAACAAAAACTCCCTTCCACAAAGAAGCGCTCTGTTAGCTTGTTTGTGCCCAATTCACTTCAATGTTAAACATTTTAAGTCTCTCCTTAAATTTCATTGTAAATATCCAAGTCTGATGATGAATGCCAATTCAAACAAGGTGAACAAATTCAAAGATGATATGCATTTCTATTGTATAAGGCCACGGGAAAAATGGTGCCATCAAAACAGGTGCATGTGTCGTCATCTGAAACTTGGTCTGGATTTGAGAAGAGGCTCAAATCTCATGTGAGAGGGTCACTGAGTCCTGGCACGGTGGAGGATCTTATCAGAATCAGCAGCGAGGGACTGAGTCTTGAGGAAGTTAATGTGAAGTAATGTGTTCAAGTAGTTTTAACCAGGGGAAAGGGGGTGGAAAGCCAAACCCATCAGAGCTAGTGTAACCTTGTGGTGCTCAGGACGATTTCTTTAAAGGCGGGTTCTGTACTGTTTCCCATTTCTTCTGCTTTCAGGGCCTTAATGTAGGCCTACTGTGTCATGACATCATACAGGCCTCTGTAAAATGGAGTAAAATGGCTTCACGTGCAATGTCACAGCAAAATGTTGGAAAAAAAGGTTTGTGGCACCAGCACCACCAGTTAAAGAAGTTAGTCTGCCGACCTGGTGCTTGATTTAATAAACTTTAACTATTTTTCAGAGGAATCTGAAATGCAAGAGAAAGATGATGACAATGAAGATGAGGATGATGATGATGAAGAGGACAAGAACAGCGACGATGACTCGGGCCCTATCACAGAGATTCGCTTTGTGCCCAGCGATAAGTCTGCATGTGAGTTTGGTGGAAATGGGCAGTGGTTGCATTATCGGTGCAGGCTTTATTCACACCTTAGCCATCCGTATGAATAAATATCAGCTATTTAGAAAGTGTAGGGGTGAAATGCATGTCAAAAATAGGAATTATTTTATGTATGTGATGCATCTTTGCATGTTTCTATGTTAACTACCGTACTGACACAGAACCTATACATTGCAGAATTTAAAAGCTAATTTTATATTTCATTTGATCTGTTTGTAGTGAAACCATTCACATGTGGTCAAAGTGAGGATTTTATTAAAGGGTACTTTTATACATTTTGATTTCACCATAATTGCAGCACTTATTTATATGTAAATGGTCTTTTATCAAAAGGTTGCATTTGGTCGCTTATCCTTTGCATGCCATGACTTCCTGATGCCTGTGTGACCCATCAACATCAGCAGAAGGAAGTTTTAACATAATCCCTGGTTTAATGCATTTTGAATATTCACTTTCGGCACCAGGGGGAGCTGGTTTCTGTGTTTCAATAAACTTGTATGCTTGTAGAACGCAAGTCTATTGAAGGTGCTGGAATTGTTACAGTTAAGTGATGCCTTGCAGCATCTGTGAGTTCATGAAGTGTGGCAAGGAAATCTAAAAAATCAAACCTTATTTATGGTTAAGTTAATGTGAGGTCCACTTCAAAGTGGTGAGATATTTAGTGTACGATTCCTATTGGGCAACTCTTCTGTTACCAATGTTTTGTGTGACATAGGAACACAACTTTCCTCTTAAACGTGCCATATCTTTTTTCATAACCACGGAGATGTCCGAAGGTAGAACTAGAACGAAAATAATATTCATAAAGATCTCCTATTCAAATGCATATTACATAAAGCAGGGAAACAAGTTTCCAGTTTAAATTCAGAAGCCTGTACATTTGCTTATGTACACTACAATTCCACTGGATGTTCAGTATAACGAGACCAATTCTCTTGTGCCTTGTTTCCTTTTGTTCAATTAACACAGTCTCGATTTTGGAAAAGTTGGAGAATTCTTTGATGCCGAATGTGTATATTCTATCAAAATATGCTTTAAAATGGAGATCATGACTGAATAATTAGATTTCATCTTGGTAATGTTTCATAATATGAAAGGATCGTATATTTACTGTGCCCAACTTGCCTTAATATGTGGACATTGTCAGAGATTAATTCATAATTCTGAAATGGTAATTCCACATGGGATTATTAATTCGGCATTTGATTGCAGGTTTGCGAACACATTTTTTCACGACTACAGTTTACATGAGTAGATGTGTGTTGCTGTCACTGCCCGGTCCGGCTGTAATGAGCCCTTGTCTATGTCCGGCTGCAGTGGAGCCCATGTTCTCCGCCATGTGTGAGTGCCAGGCTCTGCATCCCGACCCTGAGGACGATGACTCCGACAACGACTTCGAGGGTGACGAGTACGATGTGGAGGAAGCTGGTGGGTGCCGTGTCTCAGTTTGACCTCCTCACACTCTGTGACTATAATAGCCGTTTACTGCTTTGGCACGTTGTGTAACTGGATCCACTGGCAGCATTATGACCTCTTTCTCCTAGCCCAGGGATACTTCATTCCCTCAAGGGCATTAGTACTGCTGGTATTCTCTTCTGACTGTTGGGCCTTAGTCCAGTAATGTTGGTGATTGGCCAGAGAGTATCCTTGTCCTAACTTTTGATTCAAAATCATAGGCCCATTCCGTTGTAGTAAAAAAAAAAAAAAAAAAAAGAAGATTGGCGAGTGAGGTATCATAAATCCTAAAATGGAAGGAGTTATCACAGGTTGGTTGATGCTAATTAGTGATTGACTGCTCCGACCTATTCCCTGAACCCTTCACTACCGGACAATGCCTGGACTCGGGTGTGGTTGTCATTATTTGGTCGTAGTGTTTCACACATGCATTGATACATGGGGTTTGAATGTCTAATAAGCTGAAATATAGTCTTGGTTCAAGCATCCCACTGAATTAACTCAAACTAGGACTTGAAATGTCTTTTGAAGTTTCAGCATGCCTTTATCAACACAGGGTGTAGTTCAAACACTGAAAGAAATGTCACACAGACCTTTTGCAGAAGACGAGCACTAAAATAAAAATTCATTAATCAGCCCTTCTCTGGATGTCATTCCGTTAGAATCGCTGAGAATCCTTGGGCAGCATTTTTTTCCTGATGTATACAACCTTGTGCTAAACAGCAAACCTTTCCTAAGACCTTCCTCCATCTATCTGTGCATCTCCTTCCAAAGAGCAAAGCCATGGAGACATCCCCACCTTCTACACCTACGAGGAGGGCTTGTCCCACCTGACGGCGGAAGGCCAGGCCACGCTGAACCGGCTGGAGGGCATGCTCAGCCAGTCCGTAGCGCAGCAGTTCAACATGGCCGGGGTCAGGACAGATGAGGCCTCGGCCGAATTTGAAGGTAGGTACAAGAGTAACCACAATGCATCACATCCACGTTGCACTTTTTTGTGGGACTACAGGGCTTTACAGCCAGGGTACAGCCAACCAGGGAGATACATGGCTGCCATTTTGTGCTTGAGAGATCCGCGCACATCAACTGAGGTGGAGACGAAGGGATTTAGTCACCAGTTATACTGGGGAGTGAGTCAATGAAGGGATATTAGAAACCAGATTGCGAAATGGACTAACTGGAGCCTTATGACCTTTGGAACTGGATGGCTTGGGATCTTTAATTGTCAGTGTGGTAGGACATTGCTCTAGCCTCTCTTCCCCCATGTAGATGCACTCGTGTGAATCTTTGGCTTCAGGCAGCACGATACGCTACATCTGATCTCTGTGGGATTGAGATTCCATTTCAGCCAAGGTCAATGGAATTCACATAGTCCCCACATTGGTGGTGATGAAATGCTGGGAGGGATACATTGGCCTAAATTTACCCCAAACCCTTCAGCTTGGACTCGGAAGCAGAAAAATGTGCCAACCCTGTAAATACTGAATGAGAGCAAAATACTAGTGTTCTTTTGTTCATGCAATAGTTATTAAGTCCATTACAAGTAATAATTTATTGAATTTATGTTTTGCCTTACACACTGATGAGCTGTGAGAGAGTACCTACCGACAGTGGACTGAGGCGGGACAAACCACCAACTTGCAAGAGGGTGTTGGCCGCCCAAGGCTCATTTGATGCACGAGGGCAACCCATCTGCTCTAAACCCGACAGAAGGGCTAATGTGGGGCTTACATTTTTCAGGCATAGAGCAGTTTTAAATTCATATAGTACTTAATTCAATACATGGTACACATTTCCCCCTGGATGACTTTTCAGGCTCACAAATCTTTTCTTACTTTAATTCCTGCCTTCATGGCAATGGCCTCTTTCAGCAGGATAATGCGCCCTGCCACATTGCACAAATTGTTTGGGAATGATTTCAAGGTGTTGCCCCGGCCTCCAAATTACCCAGATCTCGATCAAGTTGATATGTCGGCTGTGCTTGAACAACAAGAGCAATCCATGGCGGCTCCATCTCGTAACTTACCATACTTAAAGGATCTGCTGCTAACATCTCAGTTCCAGATACCACAGGGTAGCTTCAGAGGTCTTGTAGAGTCCAGAGTGTTTTGGGGGCACGCGGAGGACCAACAACATATTAGACAGGTGGTCATATTGTTTTTTTTATCCTGGTATTTACACCCATATGTGTTAAATGACTTGGAACATAGCACTTTTGGTATCAGACCATCCCAGTTTTAGGTGAGCAAAAGTATTGGAACAGAGAGTATTTAAGTAAATGAAAGTAAATAACACTGTAACTGTACCAAGCCTGCATCAAGCCTACGACCCATTGACATCACCAAACTGTTGCATTCTTCTTTTGTGATGCTTTTCCAGGCTTTTACTGCTTTAGACTTCTAAATTCATCCGGCTGCTACCATCATCAGTTACATCATCAATAAAGTTTAGTGAGCCCATTTCAGAAGCAGCCATGCAAGCCCAAGCCATGACAATCTGTCTTTCTCCACACTTTGGCCTATCCATCACTTTGGCAGAGATTAATCTGGGTCTCATCAGTCCATACAACTTTGTTCCAGAACTTTTGTGACTAATCTCTACTTCTTTGCAAATTGCAATCTCGCTTTCCGATTCTTCGTACTGATGAGTGGTTTACATCTTGTGGTATACCTTAAATATTGCTGCTCTCTAAGTCTTCTTTGAATGGTTGATTGAGATACCTTCAACCCTGCCTTGTGGAGATTGTTTGTAATGTCATGTAATGTTTTGGGGGTTTTCTTCTCAGCTCTCACAAAGTTTCTGTCATCAATTGCTGTTTTTTTTCTTGGTCAACCTGTTTGACGTCTGTTGCTGAGTATGTCAGGAGTTTCTTTCTTTTTCAGGACATTATAATTGGTTGTACAAGCTGTCTCCAATGCTTGTGCAATGGCTCTGGTTGATTTCCCATCTTGAAAATGGCTTGTTTTTCCTCCAAAAGACAGCTCTCTGGTCTTCCTGTTAGTTTATCTTCACAGTCTTCTCAGACAAAACCCAAGGTTAAAACCAAGAGTAGACATTCAGAACTATGTATTATTTACCCAGTCAATCTAACGGGACACATCTGGGCAACAAGAAACATCTATGATATGTTTTAAGTTGTTTAACAAATCTAGATAAAAATACCAGGAAATAAGAGCTGAAATTTTGATCTGTCCTCATGTACATATTTTGACCTCTTTTGTCTTCAGTGTATAGCAAAAAAAACCTTGTTGTTCCAATACTTTTGGAGGGGACTGTACCTCAGCAATCTGCTTTTGTCTTTCTTCCATGAAATTGCTTTCTTCCAGAGAAGTTCTATGTACAAGTGTGCTAAATTGGTAGTCAGTTAGTCGCACATCCTCGGAAGATGGCTATATATATTTGCGTTAAAAGATGCAAAAACAGGCCATGGATATGAGTACGCAAGACTAACCTCAAGCCATTTTGTGGCCCAGTTCACAAATGCGTACAGCCCAGTTTTTCATGTAAATGCAAATTAATACAAATAGTTTAAGTTTTCATTTGATCCATCATGTTCCTATTCTAATGTCTTTCCTTGTTTGCATACATGGCTAAATAGAGGTTAAAAGGTGTCCATTCCTTACTTCTTAATATTTATGCATTTAAACCAATGACTCATGTCACTACATGTAGTTGGAGTAAACATAGAATTTGTGGTTACAGCCCAAGTGGTCTTTAGTGGCCCCCAACGCTGGCCAACAGTCATTTTCATTCCTTCTGCTGCTTGTGTATTGTGCAATATGTTTGCTCCTACAGGGCGGTGAATGAGAGCATTGAGTGCTGTGGGGCACTCAGATAACTTTGGTTCCAGTCATTTCTCAGCAAAGCCTGAAATCCACAGTCCTCCATTTGGGGGCTCAGTCTTTTGACCGTAATGTTTGTGCTGACCACAGATGGAATGGAGGTGGACTCTGAATCGACGGTGGCTGGACAGTTTGAAGATGCTGACGTGGAGCACTGGTGAGAACACCATCTCTCCTACCTGCCTGCTTTCACATGGTTTCACATTATTCCTGTGCTTATTGGGGACTCCTCCGTACAGCTTGGTATCCACCAGATCTATCGAAATACCACTCATGCTTCTGAAGTTTCTATCCTGCCATGTAGTGTCAATTCATCTGCTAAATAATAATACATTTGCATTATCTATTTGCATAGAAGAAGCTTTTACACTGGGAAAAGCTCATTTTATTTACACGATCCTTGTTTACACCTGGATATTGATTTGTCCAAGTGAGGTAATGTACTTGTTAGATAGGCATTTTCCAGTGGTTCAGGAGGGGGGGGACTTCAAAGAACCAGGTTCTGTGAACAGTGAAGAATGTATGGCTGGCTGTATGGGACAAATTTCCTGGAGCCCCTACATCCGGTCGAGAATGAACCAGATTTAGGAGTCAAATCAAGTTGAACGAATGCATTTTGTAGTTTTTCTTGCACTCCAGCTCTATGGTCACAAAGCTGTTTGGATTTGGTCATCTCTTGCAGATTGTGGAGAGTGGAGTCTTCAGCAGTTGGAAATGCTCATGACAGGCGGGACAGATTGGCAGTGGATTCTCCCTCTGAGATTTTGGCCAAGGCACTTGACCCCTGAATCTTCCTTACCGGTTTAGAACACATTGAACTTTCACCAGTTGATTGTTCTTTTTGAGCTAATGGACAGCAAGGCCTTTGTCAAATTGTACTTATTTGGAGTAATAAATATTACATTTTGATGTTAGTTTTTTATGGTCAAATGGACATTTTCCTCCCCACAGTGATGTCTTTGTATGAAATCTCTTAAATAAAATAGTTTTTGTATGAAGTCAGTTTGTTTTTATGGGTGGAAATTGCTCCGAATAACCGCATCTGCTAAATGCCTAAATTGTAATGTAAGTTTAAATATTGATTTTTAAATGATTCAAATCTTAAGTACCATGTTTTCCTAAATTTAAAATGGCACCGTGTGCAATTGATCTGTTTTTGTCATCTCTGGGGTTAAAGTGTACATCCGTTCATGTAAGTAGATTTTTTTGCAAAACAGTGAGCTGGCCATGGTTACGCTTTAATCCAGGTTCAATGACAGCATTTAATTTGGTGCTCTGAAGAGACTTGAAAAACCTGCTTGATTGTGGGGCACAATGAAGCAGGTGTTCAGGGGGTGCAGGCTGGGGGTTGTTCGCAGTGAGTCTCATTGCTGCTCTCTCCCTTCACGGCCGAGTGCATGTTCAATCGCTCATAATCCCTAGCAGCATTACTGTAAAAGACCTCGGTCTCCATTCCCTGCCGTGTCATCTGACTATTTAAGCAGAAGGGCAGGGTCCGGGGGGGTTGGGAAACAGAAGTAATCTGGAGGGATTAAGTGTGTGTGTGTTTGTGTGTACGCATTACCTTCCTTGCAGAATCATTTCAAGACCCCTGGGGGGAAAGGAGGTGAAGGTCAGGGGCAATGTGGAAGAGAAGGGTGTGAGGTTTCAGGGTTTGAATCAAGGCAGACCCAAATGAGACTGTTTTCATACAAATTTGAGGACTGCTCATGTGGAGGGAGAATGCTGAACTGAGTCAAAGAATAACACATTGCAACATTTTTCCTCTAGTTATTTTTTTAGTTTTTTAGTTGTCAGTCTAGTTCCTGTCATTGGAGCATAAATCAGACTGAATTCTGTGAAGTCATTTATTTTGACAGGCTAAGCAAACTGCCATAATGATGTAATCATCTGCATATACAACGATGAGCCAAAACATTGACCACTCAGAGATAAATGTTGATTATTTTGTTACAATGGTGTATGTCAAGGTCTGGGATATGTTCGATGATAAGCGAACAGTTGGCTCTGATGGTAGATGTGTTGGATGTGGGAGAAATGGGCAAGCATAAAGACCTGAGCAACTTTGACAAGGGCCAAATCGTTGTGGCGTCAAAGCATCTCCGAAACTGTGCAAGGCTTGTGGGGTGCTCTTGGTCAGTAGTGGTGAGTACCTACCTACCGTCAGTGTTCCAAGAAGGAAGAAACCATGAATTGGCGACAGGGTGTTGGGTGCCTAAGGCTCATCGATGCACAAGGGCAACTAAGACTATTCTGCCTGGTCCGAACTGACAGAAGGGCGGTCACGCATGGTGGTACCGAGTGCCCATGCTAACCCGTCTGCCGTCAAAAGCACCTACAATGGATATGCGTGTGTCGAACTGGACCTTGGAGTGATGGAAGAAGGTCACCTGGTTCGATGAGTCCTATTGTCTTTTACATCATATGGACAGCTGGGTATGTGCTCATATTTTATTTTGGGAAGAGAACACCAGGATGCATTGTGGGAAGAAGAGGAGGAGGGAGTGTGATGCTCTGGCCGATGTTCTGCTGGGAAGCCCTGGGTCTGGGCAGTCATGTGGACGTCTGTTTGCCACGTGCCCCCCACCAAAACAATGTTACGGACCAGGTACACCCTTTCATGGCAACCGTATTTCTTAATGGCAGTGGCCTATCTCAGCAGGTTAACGTGCCCTGCCACACTGCACACATGGTCTGGAGTGGTTTGAGAAGTTCAAGGTGTTTCCCTGGCCTCCAAATACCCCAGATCTTGATCGGGCATCTGTGCTGGAACAACAAGTCCAATCCATGGCAGCTCCATCTCGCAACTTGCAGGTCTTAAAGGATCTGCTGCTAACGTCTTGGTGCCGGATACCACAGGACACTTTCAGAGGTCTTGTAGAGTCCATGCCTCAGCGGGTCAGAGCTGTTTTGGCAGCACACGGAGGACCAACAGCATATTAGGCAGGTGGCCATAATGTTTTGGCACATCGGTGTATATCCTCAATTTAATTATTGGACAGGGGACTTCAGATGCTAGCTTTCTTCTATTTAAACACTGTCAATTGGTGCCACATTTGGGGAATTGCGTACATGTTTAAAGGTATATTATGAAGGATTTATTAGGCCTGTGGCTCTGTGTTTACAATCAAAGAAGTCTATCCTGAATTCCGCCCACTCACCTCTTTTGTTTTTATATTTAAAATCTGTATTTACCAGTTTTATCTTTATATCTCCCCGTTTCAGTATGTGGCCAGCAAGATTTCGGTTTGTGGTTTTGCTTTGCTGTACTTTTGCTTTTTCACCACCAGTGCAGTAGCTAACTACAAATGCTCCACTGAAATGCACCAACCCCTCCACACATAGAAAAGAGCACCACACCCAGAAATGCCCCAAACACAGAATGACAAATACATTACATGTACAATACAGATAAAGGTAAAATAAAATTTGGCAGGCGTGCAAAGACGTAAGTGAAACCATAACACATATACTATAGCATGGTTATTTTATTATACTTTCTTGGTAAAAATCCTTCATAGTTTGATAATGTTTTTATTAAGGCTGTGGTAAATAGAAGTTATGACCCTAAACAAATGCATACTGTCGGCAGATTAACCCTGAGCAGCCTCGAGCGGTTTGGGGGTTGGGAGAATGTTTAACTCTTGGAATGTCATGGCTGCACAGCTTCAGATGACAGTAGAACTAAGAACACACCCTCTGTGCTCAGAGCACAGAGCCTTCACGGTCCTGTGTGAAAATCCAAAAATACACACGTGTGCTATGGAGACACATTAAGAGGGTCTAGTCTCTCTTAGCACAGGCAAAGCCTTTTCACATGTTCAGGACCTGCCTTTGTAACTAGACTGTGAGTTTGGTATCTATGACTAATATTAAACAGAACTGTATATTACATTGAAGGTTTGTTTCTGCCTACTTATGAGTAACATACTTGGATGGAACTCCAGTACCTTGGACACTCTGCAGACCAAACTACACATAGAGCTATCCTTAGTAACAAGGGATTTGACTTCTATACTGCACAGTAAACGGATGTTTATTTTAGCCTGTCTGTGTCCTGATTATTGGCCATTCACAGCTAGAAAAACAGTGTGACACCAATAGAATGTCCTTCCTATACAGGGCGGAATCCCGGTTCCAGTGTTGGATTAAATATTTGAATTCAGAACTAACTTTTGCAAATTCAACCCATTTTATTCAACCCATTTCAAAATCTGGTGAAGGCACATTTTAAACAAAGCAAGATGATGACATTTGCCAAAGATTTTCCTTTTCTTAAAAACTGCCATGTCATGGCATGAGAAGAGGGCTTGGTAAAGCAATTATGTAATTTCAATATGATTGTCAGTTATTCAGAAGGGACTGCACAATAATACATAATTAGGTATTTTACTTCCATGCCACACTGTAGACATTGAATTTCCCATGGCAACAAAGACTGTAAAATAAAAATTCCACGCTGGAAGCCATCGATCTCCCTCTTGCACATTAGGCTTATACAGTAAAATTCATCACAGTTATATGAAATTAATATTACAACTTTAGTTAATCTTTTTGCATTATACATAATATTGCCCTTATTTCTCAGCATTTTCAAATAATTCTGCAGACAATATTTTGGATGAAGATGCAACAACTTTACCTAGGCATTTGGATGCTATTCTACATAAGAATGAAATGATCACTTGAGTCATTTCTCTCTCAGTCCAGAGACTTTTTTTTATTTCCAGGAATATCAGAATCAACAACAACAAAAAGAAACCGATATAGAAGACAAAGATCTCATCACGAGATAAAGAAATGTGTGTGAATGTCTACACACACTAGCTAGCACATTATTTTTAAAATAATTGAAATTTCACATTTCCCTTCAAACACTGACCTTTACCATTTTAGGACCGACTGGCTTAACTGGCCAGGCCAATGACTTCATGAGTCCCCTCATGCCAAAGGCACCTACTTCAAAGTCAAGTGTAAAAGACGATTTTGGAATGTTGAACACTCTCTGCTAGGATAAGTAAACAAGTATTGAGGAAAAAAGTCAACGTAACACCTAAATACAAAAGATGAATAACCAAATATTCATTCTTACAATGCTTTTCATCAAGAGAAAACAATAAAAAAAACACCTAAGTGTATGCATAATGTTTGTGCAGTTTAACAATTGTGCACAGGCTTTGATGACCATCAGGGACTAATGCACTGTCAACAATGGACATTCCTGAATCCAGAACATGTAGTGTTTTTTGCCCACACACAAAACATTCAATTGTCTGCTTACTCATATAGTATAGCATGTGCAATGCATTTTCAAAAAACTGAGATACACTTTTGGATTTTCAGTTAAATATTACTGCTGTGTTAATCCATCGTCTTCATTACCAGCAATAACTATACCTGGGGCATATTCATGGATATAACACTACTCCTTGGCTCCTCCTGAGGTAATTGATGGTTTTTCCATTGCATTTCAAAGTCGAATATGCAATTTATATTTCACACAAAATAAGATGTGCTAAATCTGTTCAGTTATAAATTCTGAGACATGTCAGTGTGCATGGTAAATTACATTATTTTTCCAATGCAGATTTTTCTCCTAAAAAATAGAAAACAAAGTGTTATTATTATTACTGATTGAGCTTCTTGTAAATGTAGCCCACTGTTACAGATGGGTTAGGTTTAGTGTTGCACCTATGACAGCTCTGGTGTTATTGTATATCCACCCCATAAAATACAGCCATGTTCACTTAAGTTTCTTAGTCTCAAAGAAAGGAAAGTCCAGGTCATTTTGGTAAGCGCTTTTCCCTGATAATATTGGAATAATTTTGTCGAAGAGCAACAATGAGCTGGCCACACCTGCAGAGAGGAACAGGGAAACAGAAAAATATCAATTAAACAATATCCTGTAGTTTGTAAACACAACAAACACACCAAAATTACAAACTCTTTCGCTATTTGACCTGAGAATTCCTTGAATGTGAACCTAAACCAGACATCAGCAGGATGCACGAAACAATGTTATAACACGCCTTATAATCTTCTTTGTCCTGTAAAGTGAATTACAAAAGCCGGTCTTGAAGTGCCACATGTCTTACCCAAAACTGGACCAAACCAGTAGACAAATGAATATTCGGCAAACGTGTGGCCACTGCAGGGAAACTGGGTCGAGTATGCCAGAGCCGGATTGAACACAGCTCCGGTAATGCTTCCTCCTGTAAGTGTCAACAGATCTCCCGAATGAAAATGGGGCCCATTGAAATTTAACTAATTATTGAGTTAACCACACTGATAGTGATTGGAGGAAAATTATTTTGAAGTATGTTATTTACCTTGCTTGATGTAAGCAAAAAAATAACATGAATTGTGATAGGCTACGAGAAGCAGCCATGGATTTTTAAAACTATGCGTATGATCATATAACATATAATCTGCACGAAAAACACAATTGCTTGAAAGTAGATGAGACAGAAGATGACAAACCTGCATAGACCAAGACTGTGATCACTGCTGCTATGACGTGTGCGCGGTATTTTTCGTCCATATTGTAGATATGTGTAACTGCGGTTTGTACGGCAAAGGCGCACGCCAGTTCCACCGCAGCTGCTTTGGGTAGCGTTGCGTTAATTGGACTTATGCATTTGAATCCGAACAGTTTGTGTCTCAGGTGCAAATCAGAGAGTCCTAAAGCCCATACGTATGGTACCACCATGCGTGCCAAAACAGCACCGAGAAACTGACAGGCGATCCGTGCCAGGACACACTTGCCGGTGAGGTTCCTGCGGTAAAAGTGCTCGAGGGCACTAGAGGGATTACCAATTGCTCCGTGGAATGTCAATGCGTGAACAACAGAGATGAGGTACGTGAGAGTCAGTCCGATCTGCGGCTCGATTCTGCCCACCTCGCCGAGGAGTTTTAGCTCATGGGTACAGGCACAGAGCTGAAAGGTCGAAATAGTTTCCACCACATAAATATCGTAATCCGTCTTGGCGAGCAGCTTCCCGGCGGTTTTCCTTGTAGCTTCACAGATAAGCACAAAAAGTGCCAGCAAGGATAGAGAAACGGTGAGGTCGGCCATAGCAATGAAAAGCCCCTCCCGTTGTTTCCTAGAAATCGGATGTAAAATAATTTTACAATAGCACACGGAGCCAACTGCACTGTAATCCGCTTCTATTAGGTAAGCTATTACGTTAAACGCTCAGCCAACTCCGCTAGACCGCTACGCGTGTCATCTCAGAGGACGCGGAAGTGCTAGGCTGCTGCACAAGTTTTCTGCGCGCAGCTCGCCTTCAGCTACAAATGAAGTGTGCGATTTAGTAGTAGGCCACCAGTGGAGGGCGTAGAATAGCGCATATTCTGATTTTAGTGACATAAGAGAATACGAAATAGGCTCAGATTTGCTTATTTTTTCAAATGCAAAAAAAAAACAACGCTCAAAATGTAGGACAATGCAATTGGAAAGACAGTAAAATCTGATTAAAACAATAATGTCGTTTCTTTCTTGTTAATTATTATTTTGTTTATATGTTTTACAGTTTCCCTTATCCAACTTATAGAAATGTAAAAAAAATATATAATATACTTAAATTTACATGTGAACAGTCAGCTGGAACCACGTGATTAAGTTAGGAGGTTCTCTATCCAGCCAGGTTGTGCACACTGCCCCATAGAGTACACACTGAGAGTGCAGTTCTTGGTTCTTAGAATACATGTACTTTTGTACCATCTAGGTGGCAGCATGCCAAGACTTGGCATGAATATGATCTCACCTGGCAGAAAACAGCAACAACAGACCAGTGAAATGTCAGTTCATACGATATGTGCGTATGGCCCCTGATCCACTGTTCTATGAAGCACACTCCCAATGATCCACTATTACAGTGAGAACCATATTTCATTGTACAGTGACACATTTTAGTTATTTTGAAAGACAGACTGTCAGCTTTCATTTGAGGGTATTTTCATCCATATCAGATGATCTGTGCTGAAATGACGTATGATGAAGTATTTATTGAATTGGCTTGACAGATGTTTTCTGTTAGTCAGGTGTATTCATTTGTGTCATTTGTGAATGCAGAAGGCACATACTTATCTTGATTCTAGACTTTGCAATTGCCTTTGGAGATTGTTGTTGGGTATAACAACACGAGGAAGAGGGCAGTGTTGATGCAAAATAAACCCAAAAATGGGGGAGACTATGTACAAAGGTTTCTATAATTTCATTGTCATTGTATCCTTTTAAACTCAAAGTGCTAGAGTACAGAACCAAAATGACAAAATATGTCCAATGTCACTGTCCAATGCATTATGGTGCTCACTGCATATAAAGCACACCACAGTGATTAAGGACTATAATTATAATATAATGTCGTATACAATATTCTAAATCTTATTCTTATGGTTCATCTTCTCCTTTATTCGTCCAGTCTACCACCAGTTTTGACAACCACCCATTTGATTTCCATTGTGGCATTGACCCTGACTTTTGTGGGACCATGCCAATCATTAATTTCCTCCTGAGGCCTGGCAGAAAAAGCTTTTTCCTAATTTATTTTATTTTTTTACATAATAAAAGTCTTGGATGACAAAAACATGTTGCAGTGATAATATAATAATAATAATAATAATATACACCACCACAATGGATTTGAAATGAAACGAACAAGATGTGCTTTAACTGCAGACTTTCAGCTTTAATTTGAGGGTATTTACATCCAAATCAGGTGAACGGTGTAGGAATTACAACAGTTTGTATATGTGCCTCCCACTTTTTAAGGGACCAAAAGTAATGGGACAAACTAACAATCAGATATAGGATATATTGCAAGATCGTGTTGCTCCATTATGGATAAGTTTTTTTTGGTTTTTTTTCTAGGAGGAAGGGCTGCTCTATGTGTAACAAAACCTAAATAGCCCTGCAGATGTCAGTATAGCACTTCCCATAAATCCCAAGCCACAGTAACTACTTCCAGAAGAGCACTTTATTAGGAACATTTTACTTTATTACATCTACTTATTAATGCGATTATCTAATCAGCCAATTGTGTGGCAGCCGTGCAATGCATACAGTCATGTAGATATGGGTCAGGAGCTTCAGTTAATGTTCACATCAACCATCAGAATGGGGAAAAATTTTTATCAAAGTGACTGACCATGGAATGATTGTTGGTGGCAGGTTTGAGTATCTCAGAAATAGCTGATCTCCTGGGATTTTCACGCACACTAGTCTCTAGAGTTTGCAAAGAATGGTGAAAAAAAAAAAAATCCAGTGAGCAGCAGTTCTGCAGACAGAAACGTCTTGTTAATGAGATATGTCAGAGGAGAACGGCCAGACTGGTCAAAGCTGACAGGAAGGTGACAGTTACGCAAACCACACATTACAACAGTGGTATGCAGAAGAGCATCTCTGAACACACAAAGCATCATAACTCTAAGTGGATAGGCTACATCAGTAGATGTTCTGGTTATGGAGTACTTATTCTATTTATGGGAAATTCATGACACTAAATGTCATTGCAGATATTTCTTAATCTGCATCTCAATTGCATGTTATTGCAGGCTAATATACATTATTCAGTGTTCTTTGTTCTTAAAGTCGAATTCACCCCAGCATCCTTAGTGTGTGTGTTCAGAGCTAACTCTGAATAGAAAGATATTAGAATTTTTAACATGCCTATTGGCTCGATTAAGGTTACGTCATTTTACCTCTGTAAAGTCAGCTTTATGAAAAATGACGTAGTTTAGATAACGTCACCATCTGCCGGCCATGTCTCTACACAGAACCAAGTGGCAACATTGAATCTGCCACAACGGGGTCCGCCTTCGCTGGTGCAGTGTCCGCCTTCCATGCAAGACAGACTGCGAGCGAAAGCAATTGCTGAAAGGTAGATTTTGGGAGTGACCAGTTACATATTGGCAGAATGCTTGGTGGGCGGGCGTTGCTATGTAGCAGTTTCGTATGTGCCTGACAATAGCCGGAGACAGACAAGTTTGTAAGGAAGAAAAGAGGGTTCGGTAAGGAGCAGTTCGTATGTTGTGTGCATGAGTGAGCGAGAGTGGAAATAGGACTGGGGATTTCTGCATCAGAACAACAAGAGGTGAGTGCTTGAACGTGAGACTACACATTTTCGTATTGCCATTTGAAGACCGGTAGCAGCGCGTGCTGTCTAACCTCTTGAAGCGTTTGCGAGAGAGCTGGTGTAAGTGGTGTATGCAACGGTATAGCCTATCTAATGAGAAAGGCGAGCGTGTCCATGCTATGTGAGTGGGCAATAGTGCAACATTGAAACGGTAGGCTGTGGGTGCAATAATCTATTCATATGTGGATTTGCCGTCTTCAAGTTTTGTTTCTGTAATGTCTTTTTAATACTTAACTCACCATTCCAGTTTACAAATCCGCCGCGTTACATTCCCAGACATAGATTGCGCATATGAGATTGCAGCTATGCCCATTATATGAAACATAATAATAAAAAACGGCCGTTGTCTGTATGCACAGGTCGTGGTATATAAATCACAAAAATGTTTGAATATAAGCAGTTCATCATCTTGTTGCTTTTGTCAAGGAAAGCAAGCAAGGCTAGTGAACAAGCGAATGGCAATGAAAACATTAGCTAGAATGTAGTTCCATTAAAGATAAACTCAGAAATAGCTAGCCTAAATTTGAATTTCAAATGAACTGGTTTCAGTTTTGCTTACGCTGTAAGAAAAACGTTTTTAAATCACCCATTATAGCCTGCTTAGTTCAGATGTATTTATTTCATCATTATCTTAACAGGCTTTTTACTTAATAGCCTGGCATACCATGGTGCCTCAATTAGCTGTAGTGCCATTGTTTACGAAATTCTTTTTGGAGTTAGCCTATTATTTTCGTGATTGTTTTTTTTCTTCTTTTTTTTTCTTACTTCAGCAGGTTTATTTTAAAGACAAAATAAGTAGGTTATACATGTCGTAGGGTTCTGCGATATCTTCATTATTATTATTATTATTATTTTTTTTTTTTAAAGTGGATCTGTTCAGACATCCTTTGAAATATCTTGCATTTGTACCAGGGAATGAATAGGCGACTGGAACCACTGGATAGTTGTAGACCCCTCGGGTTTTCGGCTGGAACACTACCTCTCTTTGGCAAGGGATATGACTGCAGTCTAGCAACGAGCTGAGATGGAACTCATTGCAATCAGATTTTTTCCATATTGGGCAGCCTGTGTTTGAATAAACGTAACCTTGCCTATCGAAATTAGAATGCTGTCGTTTGGGTCTAAATAGGCTATTAACAATTTAAACGTATTTGAATGCTATTGTTTGTTTATTTTTGTATTCACAACATTTGTGTTTCAGAATATGTCCTAAATAAATTAGCGGTTGGACTTGGCAATTGTGGACACGTCATTGTCTGGTCGGAAAAGATAAACTAGGAAGGAACTGTGAAGCAAATTGATAAGAAAAGAAGTTGACCGATCTAATTGAACAAATTGAACAAATTAGATGCTGCAGTATTTTTGAACTGTAGTCTACATTAGAATAGAAGTCTAATAGCTGTCAATTTAACACGTCGACAACTTTGAAACAAACAATAAATAACCAAGATAGCATAATTATGCAATTCTAATAGGCACTGTTGCTTGTAAATCACGTTTCTCCATGTCCTGAACATTTTCGTTTTATGAGTGCAGTTAAGTAGGTGTACCTTGACCTCTGAGCTCAATAAAATGAGCATCAAGCGAATTTCTACTAGAGCAACATGTTAAATGCTACAGATTGTTGCCCTTGGAGATCAAATGCAGTAATGAAAATACTGATACACTGATACCTATCAATGATCGGTCTGCCATGTCAGCACAACCATTAGTGCAGGGAAGTAGCCTATTGGGGTTCAAGAAGTAGTGCAACTTTGATCTCCAAATCTCAGGGGTACAATTTTTGAAGTTGGACTAAAGTTTCAATTTAATTACACCCTTTATAGCAATGTGGTTCTTTATGTTTTCTGATGCAGAATAAGCACTTTTGCTCTGGCACCAGCAGTCATATTTTTGGTTTCACAAAGTGCTTATAAGTGGAGAGAATAAGTGGTATTCTAGGTATGGACATGAAGGATGTCCAAATGTATAAGCAGACCCTTTGGACTTTTTGGAAAATTGTTTTCCCCTGAGTTTGACTCCCTGTCCATTGTTGTGGAAAAGGCTGTCTGTCTGGTCATGCCATTGAATTTGTATGGTCTGATGTGTGCCAGTTGATGTTTGCTTGGCAAATGGAAAATAATATGATGTCACCCTTGTATTTAATGCTGACTCAGTTAACACTGTGTCTCTGATCCAGTTGACGTGTGTGTGCTTTATTGACTCTCTGATTGGTTCCTTCTTATGAGCTGTTGCAGCCTATATATTTTGTGGTTGTCACCACCACTGTTCTGTCATACACAATGTGTGTTACCAAGATCAGTGCCTGTATTGGCTGTTTCTATCTCTATACGTATGTGATGTTATGGGGATTTCCCTCTCTATGTGATGTGATGGAGATTTCCCTGTCTATATGTGATGTGATGGAGATTTCTCTCTGTGTGAGTGATGTGACAGATGGGGAGACTATTTTATGGAGAGACTTAGTGACTGAACATTTCTAAAGTGATTCATTCAGAAGTGATATGCTGCAGTCCAGGGATTGTGGATGGGGTCTGTCGATCAGAGGTGTGGTCAGTTCCACAACTATAATTGAGTTGTGGAACTGACCACAGTTTGCCTGCTGTTGTCCTTCTGTCCACAATCCACCCTTCAGATGTTTACTTTGCTGAAAGTGTGAAAGACAGAGAACAGATTGCTAATTTTTCTCTTTGCCAAAATTGACATTTACAGTTTGTCTGCGGGATTGTAATCAGCTGAGAAATGCGTCTGGTCACAAATAGAACAGAAAACACATTTAGTGCGATTAGGGAACACATTTTTTTATACATTGCAAAGCTGGGAGATTGTGTGTTGTTTGTAGTGTCAAACCTTTGAGAATGGGCATAAGCATTTCTGTTCATTTTTAAAGACCGCTGGAAGCCCTGTTATAATTTTGGCCGTGCCAAATGCATGACAGGTCTGTGTCTCTTCCTGAGAGTGAGTTTCAGAAGCAGGTGTGCGTTTTTCAGACATTGCTGGTGTCGGAGCGAACAGCATTTACACTGGTGCATATGTAAAGCATTGCTATGTGAGATGGTATAGCTTTTGTACACACGTGAGCGAGCATGCCAGATCTGTGTCGATTACTCAGAGCTTCTAGAAATAGGTTTGTGTGATGTCACGGTATATGGGCACAACATTGTACAGTATTGTAAATACTGGTGTGCTTTGAATTACCAATCAGAATCACAAGTTTACAAGGTCAGACCAGCTGGAGTTCTAAAGACAGACATTAGCATTGACAGACATTTTTAATTGAACTATTATGATACTAATATGACTTTGATTCAGAAGGGAAGAAACGTATGGGGGCGTGACATCATCTGTAATGCTCTCTAACCAGGTCCCCTTTGTAGTTTCTAATAAATTCTTTTAAGGTGCTTCCAGTGAAGAATTCTCATTCTTCACAAAATGACAGGACGTTCGGAGACCACAGCGACAGTGGGGATGGTCCCTTGCTCACGGCTGCCATTACGCAATGCGTGTCAAATAGCATCAGCATCTCCCCATTACCCATGGTGCTTTTTAAATGAAAGAAATAAGTGCACACACGTGCTCCATATAACCCCTGCATCCCGAGCTCTTCCAGTTCCATGTCCTGTGTCCCGTGTAATCTCCTGTCTGCAGTCCTACCCTGAACCACGGAACGGACGCTGGCTCGCGTGGCCAGCGGAGCAACAATAATGCTATCAGCTATAAATAACCGTCTCTGCAGTCCCATCCTCCCCAGGGAAGGGAGAATTAGTATTAACACATCAGATTTGGGAAAGAAACGGGAGGCAACAGAAAACTTAAGTAGTGTCTGTTTTCCTATATAGAAACACAATGTGGTAATAGAGTTGGTCTGATAATATTGCATTGGATATCAGGAAAATAATGTGGAGCCGCTGCCAATTATGAAATGTCTGTCAACCATGGAAACAGAATCATTTTCTGCAATGGTTCTGCTGTGCTCCCTCCTCCACAAGAGCGAAAGGCCCTCACTCCCAGCCACCTTCATTGTAAGAGAATCCTACTTTTCTCTTAAGATCACCCAGTCACCCAGTTATTGTGGCCATGGAAGGTAGTTCAACAGACTATTCTTTCAGTGTAAGAAAGTCTGAAGTATCAAGAGGTTAGGATTGATGGTTGTCTCTGATTTAACAGTGCATGAGATTGTGGGGATTTTGGCACCTTTAGCCATGTCGAGGTTCACAGCCCACGCCTTGGCAAGGCTTGCCTTTTGACACAGGAGGTTGTGTAATCCAGCAGTGGATGTTGATGCCTAATCGGAGGATTACATGTCTGACCAGCGGGGTGATTCTGCACACTGGTGTGTGTGTGTGTGTGTGTGTGTGTGTGTGTGTGTGTGTGTGTGTGTGTGTGTGTGTGTGTGTGTGTGTGTGTGGAGACACAGGAGACACAGCGAGGACAATCAGATCAGATTGTGGGCTGCACTCCTCTCTCATTATCAATGTCACAGCAGATGTAGACCAATCAAAAATACAGTTTTGCTTATTTCATATAAATCCCTGACTTTTAACTTCAGTTATCCTGTACCATTGAGAAGCTGTAACTTGTGCTTGTAATAGAACCTGATTTGTGGAGTCCTGTGCTCTGCATGTGTCGTCCTGTTACGGAATATGCAGGCACATACTGTGTTGTTCTCATTCTATGATAAATCTGGTGCTCTTAACCCAGCGGTATTTATTCTGCTTGTTTATTCGGAACGGTTTTATCGCAGACAGAACGAGCTGCAAGAGTGTTCCCCCTTGAGCTGATTTACAATAGCTTTTTGTATAAATGTCTCACGATTTGCAGTAGATGGCTAACGCATGAAATTCACACAGACCCTGTGCACTTAACACCTCAATGCTTACCATTTCAGAGGATGGCTTATTCGGCAGCATGTTAAGACTCACACAAACATAGCGTTTGTTGCTGTTATGTTAAAGGCACATCTAGATCTCCCTGTGAATCCATGTTTGGCTTCCTTAAAGGCACATCTAGATCTCCCTATGAATCTGTGTTAGGCTTTCCGCATGGACGAACGGGTGGGCTTGACGGCTCTGGGTGCTTCTGTTACAAGGAGTTGATCATCTGGAACGTGCGTCTTTTGGTGCGTCTGTGCCTACGTAATACACACGGCTGAATACAGTACCCCCAACAGTATCCGCAGACGGTGCGCTAAGGTCTGCCAAGAAGCTGAACGTAGACGCCACTGTTTATGGTTGTGGTTGAATTGGCCACGGCTGGCTTGCAGGAGATTTCAGTCGTTTCTTTGAAGACTCTGTTCTTACTTACCCACTCGGAGAGAGCGGTCAGACCCCTACGGCAGAGTCTCGGTGAAAGAGCGTTCAGCACGTGTGTTTGCTGTAAACACAGAGGCCCCCTGGACTAAGGAGGGGAGAGATGGGGCTTCCTGCAGACTGGTGACCAGGGGAGGAAGGAGGCTGTAGAGGAGATGTGGGAGTGAGGGTGGAGAGAGAGAGACAGGAGGAGGAAGTAGGGATGAAGGGATTTGGACCGGCTTAAAAGAAGGGAATATGTGAATGGGAGGGGAAGAAAGGATGAAAGAAGGATTTTGGACAGGAAGAAGGGAGTGGCACAGGGATGGCACCACAGTGGGTACAGGAGGAGTCTTGTTTCGCACATCTTCCAGCATCAGTCCTGTTTCAACCTCCCTGATCTTGCTTCTTTTCAGCCTTTCATTCGCTCTTCTCTTCCCCCCTTTGGTGGTCTTTGCTTCCCTCTCTTCTTCCAGTCTTCTTTTGCTGCACCAGCTCTAAACTGTATGTCTCTACTTCTGTGGGAGAAACCGCCTTTACTCAATGACAATGAATGAGGGTCAATGACAGGTTCAACGCTGGATCCAATCATTGATGCTATCACGCTGTGTTGCTTGGATGATAATACAGCTTTGCTCTCTGTTTTAAGTGATTAAGGCTGGCTTGTGACTTTGTACCATACGAAGTCGTGTCAGCTGTGTACGGCCCCCTGATTTGGACCTGTCCCCGCCTCCCCTCCTGTTTCCGCATCGGCTGTGCTCGCTGTGGGAGTCTGGAGGAGCGGGCGGACGCTCTCTCAGCTTCAGCTGGCTGCGAGCCTCTCTGTCCGCTGTCCCTGCACTTCAGGACAGGAAACAGAAGAGGATTACGAGAGCACCGTGACCGGTTCACCCCCCGTTTCAGCCCTGTTAATGATTGCGGTCCATGAAGGATGGAGTGAGCTCATGCCTTCCCTGTCTTTCTGTACGAAGTTTGCGGTTCTGTTCTGTACACCAGACTGTTGACAGTGGCACTGGTTTTTGTTGACAGTTACGTGGTCTGCTTCATGAGAGGTTGGCACGTGTCACATCTCACTGATATGCAGGGATTTTGGTATTATATTTTCTTATACCTGGAATAATGGGTTGTGTTCATTAATGATAAATGTAATATTGCCCCTTCGTATTCTTTTTCCATTGAAATTTGATGAATTTGTGTATAGCACTGCGGAGGGTTACAAGCTCTTGTTTTTGAATAAAATGTCTGCATCATGCACACAACTGTCAGAACTGACTCGAGAACCTTTACTAAAGCCAAGAAAAGATCTGATGCTAATGCTTTAATACACCCATTTAAATGGCTTTTCAAAGCGAATCGCTTGCTCATAGATCAGCGTTGGAGAAGCTTGTTATTGAACATGCAGTTTGCATATATTAAGCGGTGTTGCTTTACCATTTATTCCATTACATTATTACTTTACGCTGTTCACCTTCAAGGCCATCATTCAGGCGCCTTGATTGATTATAATGTAAATTGTATTTATTTGTGGTGATAGATTTATTTGTGTGTAGTGTACCCCACACCCCCCATTGTCATTTTCTTTCGCACAATGACGGGGCTATGGCCCACTGAAGCCTCCAAGTGCCTTCAGAACGTTCTGGACCACAGGCCAGGAAACCCGTTTCTGGACCCACTGTAGACCCTTTTCTTGGACACGGACTGAGGCCCACCGCTGGCTGAGCAGAATCTTGGGCTGGACCGGGTATGAAAGCTCATGCTTGTAAACAGAGTCACTGAATGCAGGTGCTTTGTCTAAGTGTCTAAGAGACTTGGCCAGGCTTCCCCCTCTTCTCTCCCAGACACCCCATTAATCAGAGGGGCTCCAGCGAACCCTGCTTCTGTCCCTCCCACATGGCCTCCCCTGGAAGTCTGATGGAGCTCTCTGCTGCATCGGGACAGATGTCTTCATCTTCTGGCTCTGTCTGTGCTGGCTAGAGGAAGTCCTCTCTGCCGCTCCTCTGCCGCTCCCCAAACACCAAACTGTCTACTTCCTGTGTACAAGCAAATGCTCATGTCTATTAACTTTGACCACCATTTGGATGTTTGATCAGAGCGTGACATCGCGGGTTCATCTGGTTAAGTGGTGTATGTTACGTGAGATGTAAGGAAGATGTAAAAATGTATCCTAAACTGTTAATTCTTGAAACATCTGGAATTTCGATCATGTGATGCACGTCGTCTCCAGAGAAATGCGTCACCATTCGTAAGTGTCCTGTCACAGGAAAGAGGAAACGCTGTACTAGTGCAGACCAGTTTGGTGGTCAGATTTCATATTGATTTTTTCACATTTCAAACTTGATTTAGGATGTTTTTCGGGACAGCATGGCAGTTTGGGGCAGGGGGGCTTTGGGCCCAGTGGAGCAATAAAGCGGTCCCTGAAACAGACACTGGGGTAGAGCTCCTCCCCCGGCTCTACCTGATACCCAACACAGAGCGTGAGCCCCAAAGAGATCAGCTCTGCACACTACCCATGAATAATGGAGGCCTCTATTCTACCACTGCCAGGGCATTGTCTCCTTTCTCTGCCGCTCACTCTCAGAAGAAAGGGAAAAGTTCACAGGGAGGCAAGTTATACGAATTTGTCCGGGGCAAATGGATGAATAAATGGCCACAAAAAAGAAAACTGGAAAAATGTGCACGTGATGTTTTTTGACTCCTTTGCAATCGGGCGTAGAAGAGTGGTTGTGAGAGACTGAAAAACTTCAAAGGTCTTTGTGAAGAAGGCAGCCTTTGCTGTTGTTGGATTAAAATTTTATGTTATGCTTATATCCTATGCAAAATTGTACAGGGGTGTGGAAGAGCCAAACTGTTGATGAGCCAAGTTGTTAGGTTGAGTAGATCCCATACGGTAGTCTTTCAAATCCAAACCATCTTTAAAAGGTGCTTGAAAGCTTGTCCAGGACTATGGTGTCTGCATTATTGAAATTGCCTGACGCTATGCCTGAGTCCGAGATTTATTTCTGTCCTTTGCTCTTAAGTTTGCATTAACTGCAGGTCATTAAGCACTATTAAGCAGGGAGAATCCAAACCTGGCTGCATGTTAGATGGTGTAATGCATTGTGGGAGTAATGATTGCTGTCAGTGTATGAGGGACTGTCTGCGAAAGAGGAAGACAAACACTACACACTCTAGCTCTTTTTAGCTCTTGCTCTCTCACACTTATGTCCCCCCCCCACCTCAACCGCTTGTCTTTTTAAGTGAGACAGCTGGCTTTTCCCAGATATTTAGCACTTCCTGTGTACATGCAGCCAATTACCTTGTCAGAAAAGGGAGGGCTCAAAACATGTGCGACATGTTTTATAAGAGTTTACAAGTTTTGCACCGGAGTGTTTTTGTTGGTGTGATTCTTACTGCCTGGGGCAGCACATTTTGAAGCCGACCTGTGAATATCAGCAAAAGAGGGAGAGGGTTGCTTTTTAGCATCATTGTTGGAAAGTTCTGTGCACTTTATTGATTTTCAATAACCCTGTTTGGAAGAGGGAAGTGTGTGATCTACTGAGGAGACTACAGGGAGCCACATTGCTCTATGAAAGCAGACCAATCGCAGTCCAGTTCACATTCTGGCGAGGGCCACTGAAAAGTTAATAGCAGTGCTCTCTTCTGTCCCTTTGAAAAATGTGATTCCACCAATTTAGAACTCTGCACAAAGGCCGTGACTTTCAGACATTTGAGAGTTTTTTTACTTCAACTCCAGCTTGCGAGCTCTGTGGTTGTGTGAGCCAGTTCCTTTGAGGCTTCCGTCGACATGGCCTGGCTCTGAGAAGATCACTGGTGTGGGTCACCCTCGTTTCTTTGAGCCGGGTCGGTGTTCACTGGGGGAACGCTCTAATGATGTCTAAAGTGTGAAGGGGCGGGCTCACTGGCACTGAAGCCCCAGCGAGGGGCGCGGGGAGGAGGAGGTGGGAGGGGCCAAGGCGGCTCTGCGACGCGTCGGTGCGGGAGATCGGGTTCCACGCCTAGCGGCCCAGGTACACGGTGTCATATTCAGTGCCGGGGGAGAACGCGAGACACCTCACGGTTCCCCTCACCCCCCAACGATATCCCTGGCCCCCAACACTTCTCTTCACCAGCACAAATGGTGCCATTGTTCAGAATGTTTCCTATTATAACACAAAAGCCACTTCTGCTTTTACACTGCCCACCATGTGTAACCCTTTGGGTCCAAGGACGTCCAAAACCTGTAGGGGTTGTGCTGAAGTATGCCACAGTTACAGTGCACAGGCCCCTCAGCTGTGTCTTTCTGTGTTCTTCTGAAAAATGTTACAGGTGTCCATCGCCCTGTGACTGAGGTGCTGCTCTATTTGTGAAAGGTTGACCACAACAGATAGTCGCAGGCTTTTTACCGTAGAATAGCAGTGGTCTTTCTGAATAGTGAGGAAGCCTTTATCCTAAAGAATGCTGTTGGTATACATGGAGGAGGATGATGCAAAGATGGCGTTGAATGCATAAGCTCTATTAAAGCTTAATTGAGCATTAAATTGCAATATACACACAATTGCATGCATTTTATTGGAAAGACATGCCGATTGCGGAGAGTAGGAAATACTGAGTACATTACGAGTGTACTACTCTAGATGTATTGCCAATGCAGTTTTAACTGCTTTTCATGTAAGTGGGCTCCAACCCAGGATAGCCAATCACACTCTTTCTTTTTCAGGGGAGGCTGGAGGTAACCTGGCAGCCCCAGAGCTCAGACTCATCCTGTTGTCCAGTCTTAAAGAGGCGCAGGAGAAGAGGCCCCCCATTGCGCCCCATAGACCCCCAAACCTGCCACAATGCTACTGTACACCGAGACACAAACACACCGACACTGGCATACATAATCAATCAACACACAACACATTCCTGCAGGAATCTAATCAGATGCAGAAAGGTATGCTTATGCACACGCACGCACACATGCACGCGCGCACACATACACACATGAACATGCCCACTTACACGCATGCAAAATTGTTTTTTGCTTGTTATTTCAGTCCCAGATGAAAGGAAGTGACGTGTTATTAGGATGGAGAGGTAAGACCGGAGACACTAGGGGGTAGCTGGGAGGGAGATGAGCCCGGTCTAATGAAAGAGGGGAACAGAGCAACCAAAACAAACCCCGTAAATACAGGCCGCCTCGCAGACGTTGGGATGGGAGGAGGTGTTGTGTGACATGTAATAACGGCGCTGTGGGGTTGGCTTTCCTGGGGATGAGTAATAACGAGGCTGCTGGAGGATTGTATAAATAACCCAGCAGTCAATAACAGAGCTGGAGCTGCAACACCACGGATGGATAGATTGCTGTAAATGTCTGTGAATACACTGCAGTAATTGAATCATGCCCCCCCCCATAAGACCACCTTGGTGATTACCATATGCAAGCTCAGGTTTTTTTCCACAGAGGTTTGGCAGGGGGAGCGGGGACGGGGGGCGGCAGGGGGTGGGGTGATAGAGGTGGGGGCCACAAGCCAAAGAATAATGACGGTAATGCGTAGTGACGGTGTATCCAGAAAATTTGCAATGCGATGGGTGGGAGCGGGGCCTCTCTTCTGGGGCTGCGTCTGTGTCTGCTTGGGTTCTGTGTTTTACCATTTTTCTTCGGTTGTTTCTGCTTGTGCTTTTTGTGTTTTTATGTGTGTCTGCATTTTTTTTTATGTTAATTGTTTTTTTCAGTGTGTTTTATGTGTTATCTGTGTGTGCGTGTTTGCAATTGTGTGCGTGCGCGTGTATGTGAAAGTATGTGTCCACCCATGTGCCGCTTCCAGTATTGGTGTGTGTGTGTGTGAGTAACTACTCTGGAGCTTTGTGTGTAATTTGGGTCTGAGGAGGTGAGGTCAGTGGTGGAGGTCTGTTAGGCAGTCATCACTGCTCTATTACATCTACAGGGGGGGGGGGGGGTTGAATTGGTTATGTTCAGGGCGTCTGGTACTCCTCCCTCCTGGGGCTCCTCACCCATCCCCCTGTCAGACTGGGATGAGAGGATCCCCCCCCCCCCGTCAGGTCCACAGGGACCGTCTCTCAAAACTAACAAGTCCGAAGGTGTCTCATTGATTATGCCTGCGTTTGAAGTCTGAAATGATCAGACAGAGCACTAAACACCAGCACTGCATGTACAATATTCTCCCCAGGATATCTAATTGGAAGAAGGCGCAAATGTGAAGTACATGGCCAGGAATCCGACCAATGGGAAATGACGAGAGTATCCACCCAAATTCCCTACTGCTGAGTATTTTAACCCCACAGAATCTGGATTGATAAAGCACTCTCTCTCAGGCATGGAAGTGTTGGCTTTGATTGTGTCCTCAGAAGGGAGTTGACACAGTTCAGGATTATCCAGTGCAATTCACAAGGGTTTCCAGCTCAGGGAACTTACTCCAGGGCTGCTCCCTGTTCCTGGAGATCTACCGGCCCGGAGGTTTTCACTTCAACCCTAATTTCTGCTAATGGGCAGCTCAATGAGATCTCTAGCTGTTAAATGAGGTGTGCTTTGTTAGGGTTGGAGTGAAAACCTACAGGACGGTCGATCACTAGGAACAGGGCTGGGATCAGGAGGGAGAGTTAAGCATTTAGTGTGGAGCCAGCTCTGTGTGTGTCTGCGCGTGTGTGTGTTTGTGAGCATACCTGCATGTGTGTGTGTGTCAGTGATACTGTTGAACGCTGAATGCTGTGCGATCCAGTGGCTGATGGATGAAGTGTTGCACTTCCTCTCTGTGATTGGAGCTGTCACGGTCCATCCATCAGAGTGCGTCGCCATGGCAGCGGTGGGTGGGACCTGTGCACTGAACTGCAACTCCCAAGAAGACTGATGGATCATGTGTAGCTGATAGGCATCACCGACCTAGTCCGATTCAACAAACTGTGTGTACTGGTTAATTTCCTCCAGAAAAGAGGCTGTAGTGGCTGCAACAGTCTTGGTTGCAAATCCTGGATTTGTCCATTTAAGATTGTTAGTTTAAATATTTAACATTATTTTTACCTGTTAAGTAGGTTAACTGAAGAACTTTAGGCTTAATACCACACTCCAGGATACACATGCACCCCTTCTGAGGTTTAACCTGGCGACTGTCAGTGACACGCTCGGTGCCTTAACCACTGTATGAACCTTCAGAGACAGTGCTGTCTCTGAGTTCATCAGCCCCATACTCAGTCCACACACAGCCCTCTTTCTCCTTTTCAACTGTCCGTCTGTTAAAGGTGTCTAAGCATGCGGTTATCAACTTTGCCCCTGCTAATTATGGGCTATTTGAAAACGTGTTTCTTTAAGGAGAAGCTTTAATGCGATTTAGTTGTTTTATTTTTTTGGGGTTGTTCAAGCACCCCTCCTTTCTTCCACATAAGCCCCCCCCCCCCCCCCCCACCGTAAAGCTAAGAAAGCGGCCTGTTCCAGATCCGCTTCTGTGCCGTTCATGCAGAAGAGAACACCCTCAAGCCCATAACTCCTCCCAGCCTGTCCCAGAGGAATTCTGACCAGCAGGTGAACAGAGTCTGTGCTGAAAAGCTTTTACTGGACCCATTTACATGCAAATGGGCAGCGCCAGCTTTAATGCCATCTGCTGCTGCGCCACGGCCCTGCGTGGCGGCTCTGGGGACAGGTGGGCCGCTATGCGTGCAGCAGCAGAAGGTCCGATCACCCCCCCCCCTCCCCTCTTCTCTCTCTTTTTCCCTCTCTCTCTCTCTCTCTCTCTGTCCCTCTCTCTCCCTCCCTCTCGAGCCGTTTTGGTAATTGATGGCTCAGCTGAATCAGCTGTGAGGTGCGTGGGAGCGTGAGTAATGCACAGCCTGGCTGTGGAGCGCCGGGGACGGCCTCTTCCTGGAAGTGCGTCCGAGAGGCCAGTGCTCTCCGCCCTCCTCGTGACACGACGTGATGCCTCGCCCCACCTTCCCCCTCACAGTCCCCTCCAGCACGCTGTATCGATCTGTTATCATCCCTTTTCTTCACTCTCTGTCTCTCTGTATCTCTCCGTTTCACACACACACACACCCACAAACAAACACACATATACACCTACATGAAAACAAACATGTTTGTCCGGTTTAGTGAACGATGAATAATTATGTTTTCTATGTTATTCAAGCCGCCCTGGGTCAGATTGAATGACGTTCAGCGACGGTCCAGGGTTTTGGCCTTGCTTTCAGACAGACCGTTTTAACAAGATCAATATCGGTCTTGGATGACTGGCTGCAAGGCTGTGCTGTGCCATGTGTGTGGTTTGAGGGAAAGGGCGAATAAAAAGAACTGCATTCCTCTCTATCCCGCTGAGTCGTCTATGAGCGGAGCTCCAGGAGAGCCATGAAGGACAAGGGCTGCACTTAAACAAATGGGGCACTCATTACGCAGTGTTCTGACACTGTGTGTGTTCGCTCTGTGGGCCCTGCGAGTGGAGAAGATGGAGAGGAGACCTGCTGGGCTCAGGGCTACCTGAGCCCTCTCAGTAATATAACCACTGCTCTCATTATGCAGCCTTTTTCTCCTCCTTTTGTTCAGAACACGTACCTGAAAAACAGAGCCTACCGCTGTGTCTCTAGGGATGGATGAAAGAGGCTAGGATGGTTCGTTAGGAGGAGGTGGGTTATCTGAGCCTTGGTATTGTAAAATATACATTTGAAGTTCTTTCTGGCTCCCCTGTGGTATGCATTACCATGTACATAATAGTGTTTGACCTTTTTTAATAGGAAGCAGCAGGCACTTGCTGATAACGTATACTTTCTTTCAATTTTCGGACTCACGCTTCTACTTTTGGGTATTTTCCACTTTTCAAGGTTGGTTTCTCAGCTTGCCATATCTCCAACCTGCTCTGTCCAGATAGCCGCTTGCTTTGAATGTCGGAATTGAATGTAATTGGTGGTTCCGGGGGTCTCCTCACCCCTGCGGCCAGCACAGAAGGAGCTGTCTGGCCCGTCTCCGCGACGTCACAGCCCTGAATGGGAGACTGCTGGAGTGGAGGATCGCATGGCACCGGATGGTTTTTAAGCAGATTAATTACAGCCAGCCCCAGCGGCTGGGTGTCCATGCATATCGGAGAGCCTGTGGAGAACCTCAAAAACCTCTGTCCACCTCTGAGAAGCCCATATCGTCCCTGCCAGTTCACACAGTAAAACGCACAGCTTTACTGGCCAAACATTTCACCCCGGTACGGATGTTTCTCAGAGCAGGTGTAGGTGGTTGTTAACTGAAAGACAGCAGCCTGCCCACATGCCGGTGAGGTTGTCCGCTGATACTTCTTTTGGGAGTAATGGCTCTGGTTGTTGTTGTGAGTGGGGGCTGCCCCAGAGGCACCAGTGAGATTGTGTGAGCCCGCACAGGCCTGTCCTCAGCCTCTCTGAGTAGCAGCACTTTAACCGAGGCTGGGCTGCGCTGGCGGATATGAAGAGGTGGAGCGCGGAGTGGAGGGGTTTATCGATCGCGGCATCACGCTCCGCTCAGCGTGCGAGATGGATTCAGTCTCCGCGCTTTTCTTTGTTGCTGTTAGTTTTATCATCGTGGTTTTCCTGTTGGCTGTGTGAGCAGTGCAGGGAGTACCGCTCCCGAAATCCTGGTGGAACCGCGGCGTGCTTCCTGCTCCTGTTCCGCGAGGGACGATGGGAGCGTGGCCGAGCGAGCCGCCGAAAGACCGAGACCACCGCAGAGCTGGGGAGGAGGTGCGGGCGTGACTCAGGCAGGGCAGTAGACGCAGAGGAGGGCCAGTGAGAGGGATTCTGGGACAGCCCGTGACCAGACAGCCAGAGCGGTGTGAGAGACCAGGCCTGCTCTCTCCTCACACACTGTGTAATACCCGCACTCTCACTGCTGCTTCCTGCAGAGTCTCTCAGCCTCCCCGCTGCAGCTTCACACGCTGACCGTGCGCCGCGGAGCTTCTGAGACGGCCCTGAAACAACGTTTGATCAAATGACCATTATATCGTTTCCTTGTAGTTGTTATTTCTTGTAGTCTGTTACTCTCTCCTTCCTTGCAGGGATGTGGAACTGGGCACTAAAGTCCATCCACCACCAGGTGATCACAGGTATTACTGCTCTTATTTATGTCGCAGGAAACCCATGTCATTGATTGACTCAAACCACACGCTGAGATGCTGGCTATCCACCTTGGTGGATTCCCCATCGCCTCCCTATTGCCATTTAGCCTTATTTGTAGCTGCTGACACCGGGCTGGCAAGTGAAGGATGGACTCCCGCTCTAAGCCCCACTCTTCCAACCATTTCTTCCGTACGGAAAGTTTTCTGTTGCTGCTTTTTTCTTTTTTACCTTGCTTACTGTTTTTTTCTCTGGGGATTCAGGCCTATTCTTTCTCAGTTTACTTACTTTCCTCTTTTCATATTCCTCTGTACTGTGCCTTTGTGAAAGTTACTCTAAAAAGCTTGAGGCTCACTGTAAATTCATGAAAATGCTCTTGTTGGAAATGAACTGGCGTTCCTTTCTTAACTCTCACTTTAGACTACTCTGATCTGTTAAAGGGCTGTCTGAATTGCGCATACCTATTGAGGAGAGTGGGAGTGTTTTTGTGGGCATATCGATGGTGTTGGTGAGGATGATTCCTTTATGGCCAATATGGGATGTTTTTATGCATCCCAAATTTCTCACCACAACCCCCGCCAATATGCATCGCCTAACGTCATACTGCATGACTGACATTTTGTACCCGAACACTCACCAAACATCAAGTGAGAGAAAGAGTGACGGATATTGTTTATGTGATTAGATGGGCAAGCTGAACTGGGAATTTTGCATGGACCCCCCTCTTCATGATGTGCTGTGGGGTCTTTAATGACCCCAGTGAGTCAGGGCCTGGATTTAACGTGTTATTCAGCAGAAGGCAGCTTGAAGGCGGACCCACTCGCAGTGCGGGCGGTGGAGGAGATAAAAATGTGATGGAAATGTGGTAATTGCCCTGAAGGAAGTGCGAGATGAAAGGCTCACATGGAGCCATAACTCACCCTTGAGTGTGAGAGCCCACTGCCTTAGGTTAATCATAACACAGAATGGGAAAACTGACATACAGGTCACTGGGGTCAGCAATACCGTGTCATTTCCTGTTTTACTGCTCACAAAGTATCCTGTGATTCTGTTTTGAGCAGGCTCAAATGTGTAGTTTTGGTAACCTAGTTAAAAGTGGTTTTGAGCTCTCTCTCTATAACTGTTCCCTTTTGCTCTCCTTTATTCTTCCTCTCACTGTACCTCTCCTCCTATAATTTCCTTTCTTTCTCCTCTATTATCACTTTGGTATCCTCCCATCCTCTGACAGATTACCC
Organism: Conger conger; assembly: GCF_963514075.1. Lineage (NCBI taxonomy): Eukaryota > Metazoa > Chordata > Actinopteri > Anguilliformes > Congridae > Conger > Conger conger. Next base: position 25,625,771 of record NC_083772.1, on the reverse strand, counting down.
TCCCTTCCCCCTCTCTCCTCCTGTTGCTCTGTACCCGTGTGTCTGGAGGTGACAGTTGAGAGGTCACCACTCTTTGCTTTGGGGAAAGTGGAATGTGTCTGTCCATTAAATCAGCTTTGTGTACTTGGTACTTGGGGACTTCTCTCAGCTCTATCCCAGGGATTCATGCATCTAAACTCCCTGAAATTCCCCCAGCTGCACTCCATGTATTTGATCTCCACACAATGTGACTGGGCCTTAATGGGAAAGGAAATTAGGAAAGCCCTTCAAATACTGACAAAATATACCAGGCAATTAAATGCCATTTCACTCCTTCATTATTGTTTAAAAGTCAATTATGCTTTATTTAATGCTGAAATCCAGTTTTTTTCCTATTAACTTCACTGCTTTATTGAGCTGCACTGCATGCACAGTTGGTGCTGATTGTTTAATTGAACTATAATCACGATGAACCTAATGAGGGAATTACTTTGTGTAGCACATATTTTGCTAGGCTTTAGCGTGCTGACAGGAGGGTTCTGGCATCCGCCAATCAATGTGTGTCTGTAATGGCTGTGGAAGCTGAAAGAATGGTGAGGAATGGAGGTTTATGTGCTCTGTAGTGGGAGAGAGGTGCTGTGAGTGGTGGGGAATGGAGGTTTATGTGCTCTGTAGTGGGAGAGAGGTGCTGTGAGTGGTGGGGAATGGAGGTTTATGTGCTCTGTAGTGGGAGAGAGGTGCTGTGAGTGGTGGGGAATGGAGGTTTATGTGCTCTGTAGTGGAGGAGAGGTGCTGTGAATGGTGGGGAATGGAGGTTTATGTGCTCTGTAGTGGGGGAGAGGTGCTGTGAATGGTGGGGAATGGAGGTTTATGTGCTCTGTAGTGGGGGAGAGGTGCCGTGAGTGGTGGGGAATGGAGGTTTATGTGCTCTGTAGTGGGAGAGAGGTGCTGTGAGTGGTGAGGAATGGAGGTTTATGTGCTCTGTAGTGGGAGAGAGGTGCTGTGAATGGCAGGGGTTCACACCCCACCCCCGGGAGTTTCAGTCGTCTCTGGTGGGAGGGCGAGGGCGCCTGTCAGCTTACCTCATACCCCAACCGGTGATGACAGGTGACGAGGTGAAGAACGGCCGTGTTTGGGACACCCCTGACAGATTTATTGCACGTCTTACAACAGTCATTAATTTATCTGCGGTTCCCCCTCCACCTACCCCACTCATACACTCTCTCACACAGGCACATAAGCGCATAGAAACACACACTCTATCAGTTACGCCGTCAAATCCCACAGGTAATGGATCAATGAATAGTAATGGATACTAGCCATATTTTGTCAGTGCAACACATTCCAAATGTGAAAGTAAATCCAGTGAGTGAGTTTGTGGAACTGGCTCCAGTTTAGAATGAACACATTTTATATTGAATGGACTTGTGCGGTCTGTTTTTCGCTTTCAATCGCAATACACATTTTTGAGGAATTTTCCTCAAATGTGTGTATTTTGATGGGAAGCAGGTCTTTTTTGCATTCTAGTTCTGGTCTATCGTCATCAACATTTGCTGAGAGAGAGGGAAAGAAAGATAGCGAGAGAAAGAGAGAACAATGTACCTACCCATCTGGGTCATCGAATGTGGATAAACTAAAAATATTGTTGCTGTTTACGTGGCTCTGAATAATGGTTGGTGGTTTACAAAATAAGCAAATGACAAATAGCCTGTTCAATACCCTGGTCAGTTGCTGCATTCCATTGCTCAATTAAATATGAGGTCTATTCTGAGCTCCTCGGACACACTCAGCACCAGTAACCAGTAACCTGTGACTCGTGCATGACTCAGCAGGACCAGGATAGGAAAGCTCTGGACTGGTAACAATATGGGGAAGAGTTTCAGCTCCCTTATTTTTCAGTGTCAGACATGCATTTTGTACTGAGATGTGGAAAGGGGAGGGTTGAGAAAAGAAGGTTAAAAGTGTTGACAGGCCATATGATAGAAAGTGTATGAGAGAGAGTCTGTAAATGCGTGTGTACGCACGTGTGAGGCCCCGATGGTACTGAAAGGGAAAGTTAGCACGGTGTGAATCAGTACACAGTTCACACTACTCAGTGCACGTAACCAACCAAATGTGCAGACCAGGAAGTGCACCAAGTGTGAGTCACAATGACAGTCTACAGAAATAGTCTGTACATGTATTTACATCCAGACGTATCAACCACAATGAGGATTTTATTAATCACTGTCTCATTGTATTGGTCCCAGTGATATTTGATATGGTACAGTCTTGCAGGAGTTTCGGGGCCATTCGTCATTACTTTCAGTCATCGTGCCCAGCTCAGAGCTCATTGGCCTGGGCTCAGTTGTGTTTCAGCTGCATATTTGCCATGGCAACCAATAAGACTTTGTGGTTCCTTGCACTGGACAGAATTCTGTTGTGGACTGGATTAGCTGTTTGTAAAAATGTTTTATTTCTTACTCATGAATACTAATATGAATATTTATAATTAGTACACTTAAGTATTTTTCTCCAACAACTGCTTTGTCAATTAGTGCTTTGCTTTCCTTCAAGCATGTCACACGCACACACACACAAAAAAAAAAAAGGAATCTCAATACATACCTTTATAAATGACCGTTTCATTCACCACAAACTGTGTGGTCTTTTAAAATTCCTTCTGGGCTGACACACTGACCAGCATGCTGACCTGCTTGGTGTAAAATATGACCATGGCTGGCTGGCTGGCTCTGGCCCTGGCATCGGCCCGGCACTGTAATGGAAAGCAGGTTCCGGAAACATTGGTGTCTGACGGTAGTGAATGGCCAGGACCTGAGGGAGAGCTTGCAACTCCCCCTCGTGTGCCATGACTCATAAGTTGTGCTAAACTCTGCCTGCCTGCCTTCCTCCTCAGTGGGTCAGGAAATACTACAGTTTAAGTTACAGGGAATTGCCTCCGAGCTCTGGTGTCACAGGGCCCCATTCAGAACCTTACTGAGGCATTTAATTATACTCCACATCTCTCCGATCTTTCTGTACGCGACGCAGACTGTGTGAGATCCTGAGCGTACCCATCAGGGCTTCACAGATGCTGTCTTGTTCACTTCCTGTTGGGCAATGAAGAAAGAAGTGAATTAAAAGACCGTTTAGGTGCAGACCACAGACTGACACGTCTGTGATGTGGTTGTGTGGGCTGCCTCGTTTCCTGGTACAGTGAATTCAGTCTTTGTAGCCGACTGAGGGAAATGTGTTGGGTGTATGATGGTTCTGTGTGTGTGGGTGGTGAAAGCCTCCCTGTCTGCCAGTTTGAAACATGCACCTGCATTAGTCATTTATTTTGGCCTTTGGTAATGGCTAGAGAGGACGCTGACTGGGGTCGGGGGAGACCGGTTAATATAAGGAGAGTGAGGAGAGTGACCACTGTAGGAAGGTGTGGGGGGATGGGACCTGAGATAGGGCAGTGCATGTCAAACTCCACAATATCTGAGTGTCCTACACGGAAGTCTGCAAGTCTGCTGTTCAATAGCAAGTGTACTTTTTATGACTCACTAAGAACATGACAAACAGACAGAACAACGCCCAGTACATCCCAATGAAAGGCCTGCTGACTTATAAAGTCGAGGGGAAATCAGGTGTTATGCTTCATTTGTGATCTGCTCTGTGGAACTGTTGTATGCCAACTTTTTTCATAATGTCAGGTATGTTCAATTTCATTTTCTCAGGAGGATAATGAGGCTTGTATCCCTGGGCCATGGGGCAGGGGCTTAAACTGCAAAGAAAAGCCTGTCTCAACAAGTGTTTTAGATTTGAAATTGTAAAATATTGAAAAATATTGAAATGAATAACTCTCGACTCACTGGCAATACTTTTGTACTTTTTGTAAAAAAAGAATAGACATAAGATTTAAAGTCAAAATGTAAGATTTTTTGTTTTTTTTGTTTTTGCAATGTCGAAAGCGTGTCTGATGTGTTTACCCTACAGTCAACTCTCAGCTTCTCCAAAGGGCTGGTCCATATCTGCAGGCCAAGCCTCTGAACAAAGCAATGCTGGAAGTATGCGGTGATTTCATGTGTGAGGTCACCGCTTAGTGCACTGGTGTGCGTGTCTAGCTCTGCGGACCCCATCTGTGTTTCTCCTCCTATCTCTTTCTTTCTCTACTTTTCTATCTCTCTGTCCCTGTGAATTAACCCTTTATCTGTCCATCTATTGTCCCTTCTTCCTTCTTTATCACTCTTTTGCTTTCCATACATTCCTTTTTGTGCAGTGGCTTTGCCAATTCCCTTTTCTCTTCTTTCTCTCACACCATCGTTTGCTCTCCAAGACAAAGTCCAAGTTCACATCTCCTCCCAGTCCCAGCTCCCAGCTGCTATTCCTGAGGGCTTGTCGGTACTATATGTGCTTATTGTGGCTGTATAAGCTTCTCTTTTAAGAGTGTCTGCTCTGAGATCTGCCTGCAGATTTCTGTCAAAGCCCTTTTTACCTGCATCAAATATTCCAGCTTTAGCACAGCGATCCTGACAATGTGCTTGGATTTACTTTGGTGTGTCAGTGTTTGATCTCCAGTCTACGCCAGAGAAGGGGATGTGTCTCCTGAGTCTGTGTTGTGTTTCCCTGCCATGTGTGTAACTAAGATCGGATGGTTGTATTTGAGTAGCTGTGGATGGAGCTGAGTCACGCCGATGGAGGTCTGAAATGTGACACCTACCCTGCAGTTCTTTAGAGGCATGGTGGGGCAGGGTGGGGGGGAACCACCATAATGCTTTTTTAACTGAGTGAGACATTGCAGTTAGAGAGGTATCTCGTTAGGGCACTGGACAACAGGCTGTTTGTTTAGCTTTGAGGGTCCTTGTCAACGCAGCTGTGCGCATGTGTGCTTGTGTGGATTTGTGTGTTGTAGTTTGGGGGATCACGTTACCCCATTCATGACCTGTTGCCCAGCCAGTTTGGCAGTCCTGAGCCAAGCTCACACACCCTTAGTCATCTCTGACATCATGTCCAGGAAGTTTCATTCAATCTGAACCCAACTGTTCTTCTGTCTCTGTGCATGTCCATACACAGACACACACACACACACACACACACACACAAACACACACACAAACACACACGCCTACACACACACACACACACACACACACACTCACACACACACTCACACACATGCACACACACACTCACACGCACACGCACACGCACACGCACACGCACACACACACACACACACACACACACACACACTCACACACGCCCGTGTGAATAGTCGCCAGGCTACATTAGGCTTTTGATGTAGCCTTTCGTTTTTTCCTTCAGGCTCTGGCAGTACAGATCAAATCTACAGAAGGGTAACTCCAGCAGAAGCCCTTCATTGTTCACTTTTATGCTTTGCAGGCTTTGTAGTACTTCTGTTTGCAGCTTTTGATCTGTTCTACCTAAAATATTTCCCCTAATAAGTCCCTATGAGGGCGCAGTCGAACTAATCTTCTGTTTTCTTAGTTTGCCAATCAATTACAATTCTGAACCTGTTAAACCCCTAAACTGTCAGTTTGAAAATTTGGTTCCCCAAATTCAGTTTCATAATTAATGTTCTCAATTACTCATTCTGACAAGCATTTTAATTTGTATTCTGAGGTTGTGAAATTGCAAACTGAGGAAAGCATTTTTTTTTTTTTTTTTTTTTACACTTTCCTCATTTAGGGCTCTACATGATATGGGATTTGTGCTTACCACATACTGTGTTGTTGTTATATTGGTTGTGCAGGTAACCTTGTCCATGCACACAGCTAAATTTGTTTCTGTTTTGACTGAAATAATTCAGCTGAAGTGTCAGCACAAGCACGCAGTAGTGATGTACTTGGAGTTCAAGTCAGCGGTGATCTCGGGAATGCTGAACACACAGGCTTGACTGTTGAACTCTGATGGTCTGGAAAGTCTGAAATCTCATCTTATTTTCTCTGATAAATGATGCGTGCTGTGTTTTGTCATGAAACTTTCTGTGCCATAAAGGTGAGTAATGAGTGTATGTGTGTGTAGATGCATGAGGGTCAGGATTAGGGTGAGCTGAAGTGACGCAATTTTACAGCTTTCATCTGTGCCATTAGGGACAGGTAAAATGTATATCAGTAGTAGATTAAATGTCTGGTGAATTGGCATACAACCATGTGTGACTTTTGTCACCTATGCTTGTATTTTGCCACATATTTTGTCACATAATTGCTAGCATACAGTAGGTCTTTAGCGAGGATCAAGTCATCACTACAAATCATTGTCATTGTTTAAAACCAGAAACTTAAATCTGAAGGTTCCTTGGTTGATACAGAGTGCAAAGAGAAAGAAGCGTTTCTGGGGGGGGAGGATATAGGTCCGTGAGGCAGCCGACTGGACAAATGTGTGAATCCCCCCACAGACGGGGGTGGGATTCTCCACCGTGAAAAAAAACACCTATCTGTGTGCTGCCTCCCTCCCCCTGACCCGTGTTCACTGTGGGTTAGCTCAGACCAGGCGATTACTTTTCTACTGCAAATTGAGCTGGCCAATAATACGATATGAGGTTTGTCCTCTAGCACCATAGGGGGCTGTAAAATATTGCCAGGATGTGGGTGCTTTCCAGGGAGGAGTTGGTATGCTGAGTTATTCCATATGAATGGTTCCAGTGTTCCCTCGCACCAATGTATCACGCACACTCACACACACTCACACACACACTCACACACACACAGAGGATAAAAATAACATCTGCATACTCATGTAATGCTGTCTGTTTGGGTAGGACCTGTAAGTGCTCAAGCCAGAGCAGGCCAGGTAAGCTGTTCCATGGGTACAGGTCAGGTGTGGGGTATGGTGTGGGTGTGAGGTGCGGGGCAGAGGGCAGCTCATAGTGTGAGGGTGCGAGCTGTTGGCAGGACCTCTTGCAGAGGGAGCAGAGGCAGCTCGATTTGGCACAGCGCCCCCTGGTGCTGGGCCAGATGTAATTACGGCTCATGTAATGCGTTCTGATGCTGGGCCTCCTTGTGCAGCTTCCGCATCACTCAGAGGGACAGTGCAGATACCTTTCCTTTTCAGTCCACTAGTGCAAGGCCCTGTGGTGCAGACACCTCTCCATTTAGTCTCTTGTGCAGATACCTTCGTTTGAGTCCGTTAGTAGTAGTCTCCATGGTGCAGGTACCTCTCCCTCTGAGGCCCTTAGAGGACAGTAGATGTTTCTCCCTTTGATTTCTTAGTAGAGGGCCCTGTGGTGCAGATACCTCTCACTTTGACTTCCTTATTCCACATAGTACAGACCCATTTCTTTCTGTTCCTCAGAATTTCCTGCTATGTGGTAGGTAAGGCTGACGGATAGAGAGGCCCCCCTGCCTCCACCACCACTCCCACACACCTCTCTCATTGCTGTTAAGCTCTGTTCTCCCACACAGACCTGTCTGGTCTCTCACTGGCAGGAAGCAGGCAGCTTTCACTGGAGCATGACCGAACCTCCGCAGACATCTGTGCAGAGAGGGACTAAATGCTGTCATCTACCATGTCCCAGCCAGTTAGTCTCTTCTTTTAGATGCCTGAAAGTCAAACAAGCAGGGTAGTGAGAAAACAGGCGCACATTAGTAACTTTTAACCTTTAAACTGCATCATTAACCTTTGCCAACTACATATGGGTTAACCATTAGTCACCCTGGAACAGGTGGGACCTGAGCTGAACTGATCAGTTGTCTTTTGCTGATCCTACCGAGTGATTGGTTGTCTGTTAATTACTGTTTGCTGAGGAAGATGATCCTATGATTGGTTGCCTGTGTCCACAGCAGTAGTAACTGACTCATGGCTGAAAGTTGACTACCGTTTATAGAGCAGAAGTTGACCTCTGAATCTCTTCATTTTAGCTGCAGAAATGTAATTTTATCAGATGGAATTTTTTAGGAAGAAACTTGTTTGTGGCTTGCAAGTTCCTGCAACAGAACAGAAGCTGATATTGAGACTGCTTGACCATGTGATTGACTATCTACCCTCCCTTTTGTAGAACGGAAATCTGATCCATGTTTTGGCACCTGTCCATTTAGCAGTGAAACTTTATTGGTTGACTGTCTGAAGCTGCGGATGCCAACCGTGTGATTGGCTGTCTCTCACTGGCCTCAGCAGGAGTAGAAGTTACCGTAGCTGAAGATGTCTGATAATGGGGAAGTCGAGGACAAGCCACCAGCACCGCCCATGAGGAACACCAGCACCATGATTGGGGCCAGCAGCAAGGACACGGGGCCCCTCAACCATGGCTCCAAGCCGCTGCCCCCCAACCCTGAAGACAAGAAGAAGAAGGACCGCTCCATCCGCTCCATACTCACCGGGGGAGGGGACAAAAGTGAGTACGGGAGGCTCAGTGGGCAGGGCGCTGCAATCCAAACCCTTTTGGCATGTGTCGGGATATGACTCTGTAATCTTACCCTGCAGCCACAGTGCATGAAGTGTCTGTCTCTGCTCCTGTCATGTTACACATGACCTCACTCTCATTTCACTTTCCTGATCACCACCAGGGTTTATTTACAGGTAAACAGGAGGGAGATACAGAAATTAGCCAGAGAAGAAGTGTGTTGTTTGTCCTGGCTTTGGAGTGAATGAGAATGGGGTATTTTAGTAAAAACAAGCTACTGCACTCTCAGGCTTTGATAATCCAGGTGTGTGCTGCTTTAATATAACCATAAACAGAAGAGATTTTGAGTGTCGTGACAGGTTTAGCCCTTGTACCCAGTGGGCCTTCATCACTATGAGCTGTGGGCAGTGGTCAGACTGTGGCCTGCACCAGGAGAGGGGACTGTAAATCAGATAGGAGCAGGGCCAAAGGGGGCTTTGCTGTCCCGGTGTAACCATGTCTGACATGGAAGAGCATCTGCTAGGAGCAGTGTTGGGCAGGGGAAGATGGCAGTGATTACATACTGCAGAGCCCCAGTTCACTGGCTCCACTGTAACCTGCCTTCCCAGCAGAAGGGATTCCTGCTGCCAGTGGCCTCTGTTACTGCCTCTGATGTCACACACAATGGCTTCCATGAATAACAACATGCTCTCTTTCTCTCTCTCACTCACTCTCGCTTTCTCTCTCCATCTGGAGTTCTTATGCTGAGAACTGCCAGACAGTAACAATACAAAGCTTGTTCTCTTTACAAATATTTTCAAAGAAAGGATAAAGCAGGGAGAGTGCTGCAGTGGCCTCTGTGGGAAAATAATTGTCTTTTTTCTTACCAAATTTAATTCTTCACCATCAGTTGGAAGGCACACACACAATCTCTCTTTTTCTCTCTTGTGCTCTCACTCACTCTCCCTCTCTCCCTCACTCTCACTCGCTTTTGCTCTCGTGATTAATGTGGGAAGTCTTTGTGAAAGAGCAGTAAAGCTATCAGCCCACGCTGCATTGGTACACTTGGTATCATTAATCCTTGGTTCCCATGTCACCTCTGCTGGATACTCCAGCAGGGCTTCTACAGTCTCACAAGGTGTGGGTCCTGTGACCTCTGGCCTCCCATTCATAGTGCCAGTGCTTCATTAACACTTTCTCTCTGAGAGGTACTGTACGCCTCTGAAACTATTTGTTCAGACTGTATGGAGGGTTTCTATCCTTTCTGAGCAAATATGCTCAAAAGCTGATATGAGATTGCTGTGCTTGTGTTTTTGTCTTGTTTTAGAGAGCATTGGGCCTCATTGGGATTTTGTTCAGTATTTCTGCATGTAAATAATGCAGCATAACATTAGCTGTTAGGATGAAACTCCCTATTACAGCAGAATTTTGCTTAACATTATCCATTAGTACGAAATGTATCATGATCATGATCACATTGCTTGAAATTAATGTGTTGAGTGTAAATATCATGTGTAACATTAGCTTTAAATATTAAAGTGTGCAAATTCCTATGACCCCCTGCTGTCTCACCAAGCTGTCTACCTCATGGAACACGTTCTCTCTCTCTCCCTTCATCCCCGTTTATCCCTGTGTCTTCTCCCACAGCTAATAAGAAGAAGGAGCGGCCGGAGATCTCGTTGCCGTCGGACTTTGAGCACACCATCCACGTGGGCTTCGACGCCGTCACCGGGGAATTCACTGTGAGTGGGCCGAGTTTCGCTGTGCGGTGAGAGGGCACAGGACTAGGGCGGTCCGGTCAGTTAATCTGTTCAGATACGCTGCAAGAATCTCTGTTTAGAGGTCGGTGTTACACTGATACACAGCTAATATAACAAAAATAGGTTTTTCCTCATAATGAACTCTATTTGGTGCATGGAGCCAGTCATGTGTTTATTATGAGCACGCTGCCTGGTTAATTGAGCAATCTAAATTAAATAACTTAAGTGAATTGGTCCCTAAAGCTGACCTATCTCAGTTTTCTGTTCTGTCCTCATGCCCTCAGTCCAAGTTTGTAAGTTTAGTTAGAATGGAAAAAAAACATGAAATGAATGTTTAAACATTCAATCTTATTGGGTCTGTTTTATCATTTTGGGGGGGGGGGGTGGAGGGGTGGAGGGGTGGAACCATAAATGATGCCCTTGCCTGGACTACAGTAGTTTCCTGAACTCTGACATTGTCTTGGCCTGTACATGTGTGTCTGCATTTGTGTGCACACTGATAGTCGCTGTGCATAGTTAAGGCAATCTTATAAACGGGCAGGGGAATGACTCAGGACTGAACTCTGATTGGCTTTGGCTGGGCCGCTGCATGCTGGTAATGATGTCAGTAAAGGTCAGTGTGTGTGTGTGTCTGTCTGAGAGAGAGTATTGTAGTGTTGTATGTGTGAGATCTGTGACCCATTTCTCTGTCTATGCAGAGAGGCCTGACATCAGTGTTCAGTGTTCCTCCCGGTCTGAGCCTCCTGGCCTGAGCATGCTCTGTGTGTTTGCGGATGTAGGGCATGCCGGAGCAGTGGGCCCGGCTCCTCCAGACCTCCAACATCACCAAGCTGGAGCAGAAGAAGAACCCGCAAGCCGTGCTGGACGTACTCAAGTTCTACGACTCCAAAGAGACCTCCAACAGCCAGAAGTACATGAGCTTCACAGGTGAGAGCGCAGCCACGAGTCCAGCAGTTAGTTCACCAGAATGAGATGAACAGGGTAGCACTGAGGATAAGGGAGCTTCACCAAATGGCTTAATCTCATGTTTTCAGCTGATCTTGTAACCTTCGTCAAGGCTTATTACATCATGGGCCCGTTTCATGGACACTGAAATGGCTCAGTCCTGGACTAAATTGAGTTTTGTGGAAAGCTTCCATTCAAAATTTAATTTAGTCTAGGCCTAGGCTTAATCTGTGCTTGTGAAACCGGCCCCATGTTTTAGGTGTGAAATCCCAGTGTGAGATGTGTTAAATATGTAAGCCTCAGAAGATGGCTGGGAGAGGCTTCATATGTGAGAACTGCAGTGGCTTCAGTGATGAGACTAATAATAGGTTTTCTTCACTCTTTCATTTCAACTTCTGAAGGTGTCCTTTTTGGCAAAAATGGTTTGGCAAAAATGGTCCACATTCCGTTTTTTTCTGGTGTGATTATAACAGTGATTTATTTTATCCACAGATAAAACCTCAGACAGCTACAGCTCTTCAAATATCTCAGTAAGTGTTAAGCTATAACTCAGCACTATCCTAATGAATGTGTCTGTCCTCTGTGAGATGGTGGGGCTGTTGGGTGCTGGCTGGCTCGTCAGAAAAGAGGAGAGGGAAGAGAAGAGAAAGGTGGACAGAGGAGAGAAGAGGAGGGTTACATAGGAGGGAGGAGACGGGAGGAGAAAAGGGAAGAAGAGCAGAGGAGGTCAGAGGAGTGGGGTTAGAGAGTGGGACATAGCACAGGGGAGAGGCAGTGGGAGCTGATGTGTGTTTTTAAGTTTGGACACGGTGGTATATTTCTGCCAGGGTGAGGCTGCCAGCTGCTTGGCATTCCTAGGTGCCAGTCCTTGAGCTGTACCCTTCCTCCCTCTCTGCACTGTGAATCAGCATCTTTTTACAGTCTTTAACGCCGCCGGGTCTGAGTGAGGAGATGGCAGAAACGCAGGCTGGTCTGTCCGCCACTCCTCCCGCTGCACTGCCGGACGCTCTCTGCTGCGGGCTGCGGAAATGATCGGCTTAGGTTGGGTTTGGATCCACGTCCTGACGGCAGGGCGCGCTAACCCCACTCCCTCTCCCCGTGCGGCGCAGAACTCGAAGGCCGTGTCCGAGACCCCCGCCGTGGCAACCGTGTCCGAGGACGACGATGAAGACGAGGCCACCCCGCCCCCTGTGATCGCCCCCAGACCAGAGCACACCAAATCAGTGAGTGCCCCGGAAACCGCCATCACACAGCACGTCTGTCTCTTTCTGTCCGTTTCCCTGTCTCTCTCTCTCTCCCCCCTACTCTCTCTCTCTCTCCCACTCTCTCTCGCTCTCTCGCTTGCTCTCTCACTCACTCACTCTCCCTCTCTCACTCTCTCTCTCTCGCTCTCTCTCATTCTCTCCCACTCTCTCGCTCTCTCTCTCTCACACATTGTCCTCTATCTTTTCTTACTTTGATTGTTTTTGTCTCCCTCATTCTCATTCTGTCTGTTGAGGATTTCTCACCCATCTCAGCTGCTGTCTCTCTTTCTTCGCTCAGTCTCTGCTTCTTTGTTTTTTCTCTTTATCTACTCCATGTCTTGTCATGTTTATATATATTTCTGTCATATTCCTTAATTCTGCTTGTGCCTCTCATCCCTTCCTTCCCATTCTCTCTCTCTCTCTCTCTCTCGCGCTCTCACTCTCCCCCTCTCCTCCTCTCCTCCTCTCCCCCTCCCTCCACCTTTGTTCTTTGGGCCCAGCCCTGTATCTGCGCTGGAATGTATGCTGACTTTGACTCAGGATTGAAGCGAGGGGAAGGTGTGATCACAGCCCAGTGATGTTGGTCACATGACTCATGATGTACTTCCCGCTCCTCCTGCCCATAGGCCCCGGTGTAATGAGGGAGCGCCGGTGGATGATTAAAGCATTCCACCTCACGCTGCAGAGGCTGACAGGTGTGGGGCAGGTTTCCGTGAGATCTGAGAGCGTTTGGGAGTGGCAGGGATTGGAGTGGCGGTTAGGTGACAGATGGGGGGAGGGGGGGGTTAGATGCTCGTTAGTGGGTCCACGGAGAGTCTGTGAACGGAGAGGCTGATTATCGGCTCAAACCCTCCTCCACCCTCCTGATGGTGTAGTGAGGTGCTCCTGTCTGTGCTCCTCTGTGTTCTGCCTGCACCTCTGGGCCTGTGTGGCTTCACCATGTTTTACCACACTTCACAGGGCATGACCTCAGGTGACTGGTGTGCCTTCCACACTGCAGCTCCTTTCTTACTTTCTGTTTGTTTATTTATGTATTTCTTTGTTAGATTTTGCTGGCTAATAGCTGTGGGCTTACCATGAAGTGTTGTGTGAATCGCAATATAGGTGTCAGGTATAGGTATTTTATCTACCTGCAATTGATTCCTGAGTCCATATGTTTGTGTGTGTGTATTTTTTTTCTCACACATCTTCTAGTCTCTCACTTCTACTCTCTCGCTAAAGTTGTTTTTCCAAAGTGACTTTCAAATCTCATTGCCCTGCTGCCATAAAAGCTGCTTGTAAAATGTCACATTGGAGGCTTGATTTGGATCAGCTTGGCTATACTCAAATTATGCAATGAAAAGATTCTTTACAGGCCAGCCCAGGAAGACCAGGGAGTTTTATGTTTTTTTAATGAGAAAACAACATCCCTGGGGTGGTACTGCGGACAAGCACCGTTTTCTTTCCCTCAAATTTTCAAACCTATTTAACTCAACATTCTCTCTTCCCTCGCATAAATAGAAAAAGAATGATCTTATCGGTGCTTCACACATCTCCTCCTGGTGCTAAAAACCGTTTGAAGTGCTGCGGTCTTAATTTAGACGCACAAATCTGGCCTTTCTGCATCAGCAGGGTTGAGACTAACCGCAGTAAAGGTACGTGTTGATCAGCTGCTCACGAAACCGCACATAACAGCACCTTGTTCCAGAGCAGCAGACCCTGAGAAATAGAGGGAAGTAAGTGGAAAGATGGTTCCCTCTTTCTTTTCCGCCCGGAGACTCTTGCCACGGCTGGTCATGTTTAGTTCCCTCTGTGAAAGGGGCCGAAGCTGATCCCCGCCCCAGGAGGTATTCTGGGTTTTTACAGAGAGTTCCCCAGTCCGGTGACTCCAGCCAGCTCCCTTCTTCTCTGAAGAGACCTCTCTCATCCTGGCATGCTCGCCGGTGTAATTAAACAAGTGAGCAATGGGGGGCTCAGCCCGGCCAGAAACGGCAACAGAACAAAACAAAACCGCGGTGGGGTGAGCCAGTGGGACTGGCGTCCACAGGAGCTGGCCCCAGCGTTTCCCAGCATGCACTGAGCCTCTGCTTAGCCACAGCGTTCTTTCCACTGCTATCCATTTTTAACAACTATGATTGCCATGACAACCTCACACAACGCATGCCTGACCTCCAACAGATATACACCCGGTCTGTGATCGAGCCCCTCCCAGCACCGCCCCCCACCAAAGATGCTGCCACCTCGCCCATCTCTCCCCCGGCAGAGAACAGCAGCCCCACCCCATCAGCCACCCTACCCCGCGCCGCGGACAAGACCAGGAAGAAGACCAAGATGTCCGACGAGGAGATTCTGGAGAAGCTACGTGAGTGTCCGTCTCGCTGGCGACAGAAGGTTATGTGCTCAAGTCCCCATGAAGATCTGTTAGTGACATTTGTTTTAGTGTCTGTCTCAGGTTTTAATTAACGGACTGCATAAGAAGCTGTAATAGGTTATATCTCATTGTGTATCTGAACTATTGAGTTCATTTTCCATTGCTGCTACATTTACTTCAGTCTAAATATGGGATTAACTTGCTAATATATTTGTGGGAGCACAACACCATTTAATTGTTTGCAACATTAATATTTAATTGTTTCACACAAGTGCACATGCAGTACTTTAAATCTTTTTTTGTTAAATGCTCTACGCTACAGATGTGCTAAGGTCGCCCTCTACTGGTAAGAAAGTGATGCTGAATGATACAGCTGTCCCACCCTCCTGTGGTTTTACCTCTTGTCTCAGTCACTTGCGGCGTGATCTCTGACTCCCGGTTCTGTTCTCTGTAAAGTTTCATGAAGTTTCCACAGTTACTCAGTCGTATCTTGGAACTGTGGAGAAGTTTTACCGAAACTTTATTAATGTTCTGTCAGCTGTGTGTGTGTGTGTGTGTGTGTGTAGGTCTTTCCCTTGACTGTGAAAGGTTTATATTCTGCTCTTGAACAGCATGTACCTTACGTGCCCATGGCCTGACCATGGTCCTCTGGAGTGTTTTTTCCTCGCATCTGCCCATTTCTCTGCTCCTTCTCTACACCTTCTGTTCCCGCTAGTATCTGTCTACATTATGCCTGTAGGTTCCCTTGGAGTTTAGTAATGAACCATGGGCTTCTCTGCTCTCAAACACCACAGTTACAGCTACTGTAGGATTTGATAATATAATTATCTCTTTAAACATTACACATCACTGTCTGATTACTGATTAAAATCCTTACTGCCTAAAACCAATTTCAATGGGTTCATTAAATTAAGAATATTCTCATTACACAGCCAACCGGATGGTGTGTTTAGTATTGGCAGGCCTTGGCAGCAGCTTATTCAGATCTCCTTCCATCCCTCTCTCTCTCTCTCTCTCTCGCTCTCTCATTCCTGTCTTTCGCTGGAGGGAAGAGTGCCCCCTCCCCCTCTGAGCCCCTGTGCCCAGTGTGTGTGAATCCTTCTCTGAGCTTGTGTGTGTGAACCCTTCTCTGCGCTCCAGTGTGTCTGTGAACCCTTCTCTGCGCTCCAGTGTGTGTGTGAACCCTTGAGCCCCTCTCTTTGCTAATCCCTGCATCTCGCTGTCTCTTACAGGGAGCATCGTCAGCGTGGGCGACCCCAAGAAGAAGTACACGCGATTCGAAAAGATCGGCCAGGGGTAGGGCTCATCCAGTCCCGTTACAGCGTTTAAAATAAAAGTTCCCATATTTTCAGGGGAGTGTAATTTAATCAAGCCTGAAATTAAATGCCTGAGATGATTGTGCACTTTTTTAGTTATTGTTAATGTAAAGTAGACTGCACGGCACCCAAAATAAACAACCTCTCCCTCTCTCTCTCTCCCCCTCTCCCCTCTCCACCTCCCTCTCTCTCTCTCTCTCTCTCTCTCCCTCTCCCTCTCCCTCTCCCTCTTCTCTTCTTTCATCAGGGCATCTGGAACAGTGTACACGGCGATAGACATTGCTACCGGACAGGAGGTAAGCCTTTCAGTAATGGACAGAGAAGCGTTGTTGGACGGTCTTCTGTAAAGCCCAGCTGCACATCACTGAGACAGGACTGTGCATCACACCTTAATTTCAAAGCAATTTGGGAAATTTTTGACAGTACCTATTTCAGACATCACACATGATCACTTGACAGCTTGGCTGTCTTTCTCAGTCTCTTTCTCAAATTAGGAGGGCGGGGTGTCATGCATTTGATCAGTACGTCATAGTCAACTCATATCTTTTGAAAGACTTTTCAGGCAAAGCAGTGCTCATTACGAGTGGAAAGCACGTTATAAAATCCCTGGACTTTCCACAGAACTGTGGAGCGAGAGATCCTCTGCTATCTGATGTAAAGGCCAGGACTGCCTTTGCCATATGTATGTTTCGGTCTCTACAGTCAGGCATGGAGAGGCTGAATTAATAGGACGTGTGCAGTGTCTGGTTCATGCTTCCGTCTCTGGGGCCTTGTTTGGAGAGCGTGGTCGGACGCTGTGACAGTTCTGTTCTCTCCTCTTAAATTCATGCTGTTGCAGAACCGCACAGCAGGGGTTTAAATGGGCGCTTATCCATTGCTCATCCATGCTGGTTTATATTGCGCTATAAATTGTCCATGCTTGATGGATTTATTTAACCATTTGCAGAGTCGTTTTTTCTGCTCTTTCCTTTATCTCTCCACAACCTCCTACAGCTCCCATAAATAGACCGGCAGCGCTAATGCTAATGCTAAGATAATAGAATGCTAAATGCCCCAAATGTAACATAAACATCCCCAGGGACCTCCACAGCGTTGATGAGCCTCGTTAGACTGCACAGTCAGGAAGGGATTCATGCGGCATTCACATGTTTTTACCCCAGCGTGTCTGCAAACCAAAATAAATAAGCCAGATGTATTCTACACCAGCCACTGTCATTAGTTGGCTTCTAGCCTACCGGGGGACAAATACGTCAGGCTTTGTGGGGCAGTCTATTCCACAGCGCACTGCAGTGGAAACTCTGTGTGACCATAAGGAATGATTTGTCACAGGATAACCCTCCTGTGATCTCCTCTTTATTTAAAGTGGGTTTAAGTTGGTTAAAGGGCTTCCTGAGTCTCCCTGTTTACTATCACATTACGTTAAAGCAGTGCTGACTGCAGTCCTTTACCCTGTAACGATGCTCATGTGCTGTGCATGCCACCCAGTTAAAGCCTGCGGAAACATTCCATTAGAAGCCAGGCTGAGAGTATTGATGAGTGCTGTGTGCTTGGTCTGGGCTGCTGTGTGTTGTGGCTGTGCGCAGTCACGACTATTCTGTAGGCAAGCAGAACCGGGCACTGATTCAATACGAACATCATCCTCGTGAACACCGGCACGATGTTAGACAGGCCACCACCGCCCTGCACTGATACAAGGTCGCTTTGACCTGAGACCCTGGGCTTGTGGACATGCCCTGCCTGTTGGAGAGGGAGGTTATTTTTAAATGTTTTAGTTGTCTCCGGGTGGTGACGCCTGTTCACTGTCCGTGTCTTTGGCAGGTCGCCATCAAACAGATGAACCTTCAGCAGCAGCCCAAGAAGGAACTCATCATCAATGAGATCCTGGTGATGAGGGAAAACAAGAACCCCAACATCGTCAATTATTTAGACAGGTGAGTGAGGCGAGGGAGAGACCCACAGAGCCTGCACACAGAAACTACAGGGCGTTCTGTTGCAAGTGTTTGGTTTGGTTGCCCCATGAACCACAAATCAAATATTGAAATAAATATTGCACAAGTTGACTAGTCTATGAGTCTACGTGTGTACTACACCCATGAATGGATTCGAGTGCCTTTTTCACAGGTGCTGTTAGGTCTTTGCTGCAGTTTAGAGATGTCCTTTGTGTCTGTTATTACTTTGCTTGGGCAGATAGTAATTATTAAGTCTTATTAATTGCTTATATGAGTTTTTGGGAATTTCAGTCCTCTTGTCAGTATGATGGTAGTAGTACAGAGTTCTTATTTTTCTGTGCACAGTAGTTTTTCCTCAGTTGCTTGAACCCTTTTCTTCTTAAACTGTGATAATTTGTGATCATTTTTCTATTGTTGTCATTGCAAGAAACAAAACTAATTGACCTAATTTTTCAGAGCAACAAATGCATTATATTTAAATATATATTTTATCAGTGTGACAAAATTAAAAGAAAGTGTTCTCTTTAAATTATTTTGTCAAATAAAAACTATGAGATTTGGGGGCTGTTGGATGGCTCATCCTCTTGAAGGGGGGGAGGGGGCTCTATCCACCCACTGTTATAGCCCATGTACAGACCCTACAGATTGGTATCTGATCTGGATAATACCCGTCTGATTGGCTGGCAGTTTCACAGGGCTATGGGCCACTGGCACTAGTTTATGCCAGGAAAGGTATGGGTCAGTCAGGATGACCACATCTAATCAGACCAGCGACCCCTGCTGGCAGGCCAGGCACACACAGTCCGGTCTATAGAGCCGCGGGAGTCCTCTGACTCATGTCTCGAGTCTCACTCGGTATGATAAGAAGCAGCAGCTGACCTCACTTGCTGCAAAGGAGAGCACATGATTTCCTGAAGCACTGGTGAAGTTTGCAGCAGGGAGCTTTGATGAATACAAATTCCCTAATTGGGAGAAAAAGGACAAAAATATACACTCGTTTAATCATGGCTATGAGGCTGTGAAATTTTTAACTAAAGCTAACTGCAGGCCTGTTGATTAATGTCTCTTCAGTCATTTATTTCTGCCCATATATTTTCATCCACATCATAAAAAAAGACCTATAATGTCTTATTTTGGGTCTATACTTAGCATGCCTCAGAATTGATATAATGGGAAACCACTTCCACAGCATGTGAAATATAAGAGTAGCCTGTATGAAGGCACAGCTATTATGAACAGTATTCCTTGGTAGTGTTAAGTAAAGGTGAATTTGGGGGACCAGCAGTAATGTTTAGCTAAAACTGTGGATTCTAATTCTAATGGAAGCTCACACTGGATGGCAGTTACTCTGAATATGTCCCTCTAACATAGCTGTGAGTTGTTCTTTCTGAGTTTATTGAGAAAGTACTGTTGACAGTCTGCATCATAAGGGCCTTTAACTGCACGGTGATGTATACTGTGACTTTTTATCACAGTTTCACTGTGATGTTGCCACCAAGCTGCCCTGCCCCACAACCAAAGTCTGTTGATGCTTTTTCACATGATCTACTGTAATAATCCTGTGATATCATTTATGATATTTTTTGTTCTTGCAGCATACTTTTTCCCATCCATCCCCTTCAGCACCATTTTATAAAGCATTAACATTACAATACAATACAGTCATTTAGGAGATGCTCTTATCCAGAGTGATGTTCAATAAATCTAAACCAAATAAATGTTCAATAAAGAACCTGGGACAAGTGTTTTAAAGACCCTAGAGGAAAGTACAGTTCCAAGTTCTAGAGTGATCACATCGATAAAACTTGAACCCTTGAAGAATGAATCAACTAGCTTACCACGGTTGACAGCTAGAATACCCCAAATACTAAAATAGTTAAACACAAGTGCAATTATAACATATACAATAGACAACTATGGCAGTGTGCTTTAAGTTACATGTCATGATGATGTTTGCCACCATGTATTTAATACGTGGAAATGCTGTTTTATAGTGTGTCATGTCCGTAATGTTTTCTCTGAGAGAAATTCCCTGTCAAATCTGTAGGTACCTGATGTTGACAGGAAATAATTAAAATAAATGTGGCAGAGTTTACAGGCTTGTCTTGTTTCCATAGTTACCTGGTTGGGGATGAGCTGTGGGTGGTGATGGAGTACCTGGCTGGTGGCTCTTTGACAGATGTGGTGACGGAGACCTGCATGGATGAAGCACAGATTGCTGCAGTGTGCCGTGAAGTGAGTCCTCTTCTTAATTAGACAGCAGTTAGTCCCATGGTGCAGCTCCACACGAGGGAACAACGAAGGCACACGGTGGGACTCTATACCAGGACTCACAGTTGTTCACTGCCCCATCTCTTTGTCCATGGTCAATGGAGCTGCGCATAAGCCCCTCATGAGACCCAGTGGTAGAGCTCCACATGAGGGCCCACTGCGGAGCTCCATGTAAGGGCCTGCAGCAGAGGTCCACATGAGGGCCCACTGCGGAGCTCCACATGAGGGCCCAGAGCGGAGCTCCACATTAGAGCCCACAGTGGGGCTTCACATGGGTTTGGGTTTTTGGTGTGAGTGAGTCAATATGTTGGAGTGTATTATTATTTTTTAATGAGTACAGATTTAAAAGTTTATATTCCCTCTCTCTGTCTCAGTGTCTACAAGCACTGGAGTTCCTGCATTCAAACCAAGTGATACATCGAGATATTAAGAGTGACAACATCCTGTTGGGCATGGATGGGTCCGTCAAGCTCAGTGAGTACACATTTTTTAATGCTCAGAGATCAGAGGTCTGATCATTAAGTATGATGATTAAACCTTATGTATTTCTGGATGCTCGTCTTGTATTTAATACATAAAATAACATCAATTAATCAATGCAGGTATATATTTTTGGTGTATCTATTGACCTTTCACTGGGTTTTTTTATAGTTCATCTCTAGGCTTTTCTCCTATTAGGAATGAATAAAATCTGACCTTTTTCCCTTGTATGAAAGTCTTGCTTTGGAATATTTTCACATGGTTCAACTTTTCCAGAATTTGTCTAGCATCTGTCTTTTAAAATGCTATGTCAATGGGTCAACAGCAAACAAACCAAACCAAACGGATTGAGATCATGTTGTGTTTACTGATGGTAGTTCTGTATTGCAGGCAGCAGGGGGCAGCATTGAAGCATGTGTGTGTTCTCTAGGCTCCCTCTGCTGTCTAATTCACTCCCATTTCCCTGGAAAATAACTTGAAATAGTTTCCAGAGAATGTCGGAAGGACACATTTTAATGAAGGGAATTAGTTTTTTAATTTTAATGACTGTACATCACTTTGGATCAGAGCTTCTGCTGACTGATTGCAGTGTGATGTGATGAATTATTGATGCCCAGCCAGAGCCGCTCCGATGCCCTGATGCCCCTCTCACACTCCTCTCCTCTCCTGCAGCTGATTTCGGGTTCTGCGCCCAGATCACCCCAGAGCAGAGCAAGCGCAGCACCATGGTGGGGACGCCGTACTGGATGGCCCCGGAGGTGGTGACCCGTAAAGCCTACGGCCCCAAAGTGGACATCTGGTCCCTGGGCATCATGGCCATCGAGATGATCGAAGGGGAGCCGCCCTACCTCAACGAGAACCCGCTGAGGGTGAGGCCGTGTTCCTGGGAGATCCCCCACCTGCTCTCACAGCTTTCACTCTTTATTTAATTACACTTACACTTTCCGTGCTGTGATCCCATCTTCACCAGCAGTGTAATGGAGGTTTACAGTAGACGGCAAGAAACGCTCAGCGAAATCAAAGTGATAACAAATCCATCGTCAATATTTCTGCCACACACACATGACCCTCTTCGCGAGCCAGCAGTTCCTTGAGATAGTTTTGTGCTTTTACTGTAATTGGCCTGATCTTCCTGTCGTAGGCACTGTACCTCATCGCAACCAATGGCACTCCAGAGCTGCAGAACCCCGAGAAGCTGTCTGCGATATTCCGGGATTTCCTGAACCGCTGCCTGGAGATGGACGTGGAGAAGAGAGGCTCAGCCAAGGAGCTGCTGCAGGTGAGTACAGCTGTAACCGACATCTCCGAGTAATGTAATGAGTCTCTTCCACCTGCTCCCTCTCTTCTTCCTTCCCCCTGCTGGTCAACACTGGTATGGACATGGATTTTTTTCTAATTCTTTCAACCAAATAATTATTGACTCGCATCAAATGCATTTTTTGCATAAAATGAGGGAACTATATTGTGTGAGGAGGAGTTTTATTTGTTCTGTTTATTGTTGACTTCTGGCATTATCAGTAGAGACACAACACTGCTGTTATTTGCAATACCATTATGGACATGTGGGTTGGAAGGGTTAAGAATGAAAAGTAAAGGGACTTTATCCACGCCTCCTCACAGTGCTGTTTTAAAAAGGTGTGCTGGTCATACTGAGGTGTCTCTAGCAGGATTTGAACAAGTCTCAGGGTCCTGCTCTATGGCTCATTCCAGGCCTAAATATGCAATGGCTGCTCATGTTGAGAGGAGTAATGAAGCATTAAACTGTAATGGGGAACCAGGGGAGCTGGATGCTCCACCTGAAACAGTATGACTCTACAGGACCGCAGAGGAGGAGGAGGAGGAGGAGGAGGTGTGAAATAACGCAGAGAAGTGATTAATCTTCTCAGGCGCGTATTGAAGGCCTGAGCTGACAGCGCAGGGAGAGAGAAAGGATTGGCTTTGTGAGAGGAGCACCAGTGATGGAGCTGCGTGGGAGGGCCCGGTGCCCTGGGCTCCACTCTGTGTCCCTTTGTGCTGTTGGGCGGGTTGAACGAGGACAGAGCTGGACGAGTGCCATTCCGCCTGCTCACGTCTTCAGAAACCGCAGCCCGGCTGCCCCCTGTCTGACTCGCCCACCGTGAACGTGCTCTTTCCTCACACGTGTCGTCACACATCAGCTGTTTCTGGAATTTTTGGCCTGTCTTGCTCTCACCACAGTGTCCATTGCAGCCTCCACTGTTTATTCAGGAGAGTGAATGAGCCTGTGCTCTTCGAAGCTCACCAGTCGGGCTACCGGTCTTAGTCTACCACCATAACTCACCAGCCGGTCTACCAGTCTTAGTCTACCACCATAACTCACCTGTAGGGCTACTAGTCTTAGTCTACCACCATAACTCACCAGTCGGGCTACCAGTCTTAGTCTACCACCATAACTTACCAGTCAGTCTCCCAGTCTTAATCTACCACCATAACTCACCTGTCAGTCTACCAGTCTTAGTCTACCACCATAACTCGCCAGTCTGAGTCTACCACCATAATTCACCAGTCAGTTCACCAGTCGTTCTCCTACTGGGACCATGTATGCGGCTCAACAGAGGGCCTTTCGGGGGCACCCTGTTGACCATCACGGGTCGCTGGTGTGTGATCACCAGCTGAAGGGTCCTGGGCGAGGTTGGACGTTCTGTCTCATCCTGCATTGATTCTGCCTCATCTTGCAGGACTGCTGGCCATTCCAGCCTAGGGAAAGAGCCTGATCCACCCAGCAGCGCAGTGTGTGCATGCTATGTGCACATTTGCATTTCTTTCATGTTAAGCTGAAAACAGCTTGTTTGAACTAGTCCAGGCTGGGCAGCTGGCTCTTGTCACATAATGAAAGCTACTGTAACGTCAGCACACCCAGACCATGTTTAATGGCTGCTCTTACAGTTTTTGGGGCTGTCTGTGGCTGTTTCTGTTTTTATTGGTGAAACCATGACCCTGGCTACCATGTGGCATGCACACTCCAGTAGGAATACTCAGTCTAATGTTACCATGCTTGACTGCCATTGGCCTCATGGGATCTGTGGGACAAAGCCTTTGTCTCCGATCCTGTGCTGTTACACGTGGTCTTCCAGCTGTCTGGGGGGATTTCTCACATTACATTACATTACAATTACTTGGACGTTCTTTTCCCGAGAGACTCATTCAAAAGTCCATTCTTGCAGGTTACCTATTGTAGCCATGTAAGCCACGGACCTGTCATGCGTGATGATTTTTTCTGTTGCAATGTAAAAGTTCAGAGCTGTAGATGTAAATGTGAATGATGCCATGTTGTTCTTCTGCAGCACCAGTTCCTGAAAGTGGCCAAGCCCCTCTCAAGCCTCACTCCCCTCATCCTGGCGGCTAAAGAGGCAGCCAAGAACAACCGCTAGCTATAGGGCCCCCCCCTCACGTCCGTTTGCCCTCTCTCTCCTGGGGGCCCACGGGGGGCCTGTGTGCCTATTCTCTGGGCCTCTCGTTCCTGTGGCAGGGTTGGGGACGTCACTTCAGAGGTTCTGAACAAGGACAATGAAAAACGAACAAACTGACGATTTCCCCCTGAAACCGTCCCGGGAAGACTCTCTGTACAATTCAAACACTGAAGGAGTTCTCCTGCCTCAGTTGTAATTTTGTTTGTTTGTCATTTTATTTTTTTCTTGTAGTAAAAGTGCATTTTTGATTCTCTTTTTAAAGGTGTTTTCTTTTTTTTGGGAAGGGGTGGTTCGAATGTAGCCTAGTTTATCTTAATAAATTAAGTCTGGTTCTGTTGAACTGCAGTCTGAGCTTTGATGAAGAAAAATGATTTTTTTTTCTCTCTCCAGTGATGTTGGGATTGTATGGGAAATGGTACGCATGTCAACGATTTAAATTAAAAAATATGTCTGTAATAATAATTAAAATGGATGAAAACATAATAATAATACACAATTGATTCTTGGACAAAGTGTAATGAAGTACAAATTTAGTCATGTGCTGCAATGGTACAGTGTTATTACAATGGTACAATGTTAGTTCGAACCTTAACTGTTTCTCCTGTTTCTTGTGGAAAGAACTGCAGATATGCAGGGAAGTTCAATAATATCTATGGCAAGGTGTTTGTCTTATCACCTTTGAATTGAAAATCATAATTGTGAATGCCTAGATGATGTGACCAACCTTGAAGAAGCAGATTTTTTATGTAGCATAAATGTACCTCTTGGCCTTAAACCATCTCGCAGGTATTAGACAGTATCCGGAGGGCTATATGATGTTGTCATATTTGCCCCTGCGGATTCACCCAGGCCTCTGGGCAATGCTAAGTTTGGAACATGGGGGATCCAAGTGTTGTATTGAAGAGCCTTTCATATTTGAGCCATAAATGAGAATAAAAGTAATTTTGAAATTCTTACTGAACTGGTACAATGATTAATTGCAGGAGAAATCTAACGGCTGGGGAAATCGATCTGATGCACCGTCCCTCATGTGTTCCCTGAAGCATGGCTTATTTTGTCAGAGCTCAACCCTTATCAGACGGAGAAGTATCTCCCACATACTAGTATAGGCCATTTCTATGGTGCACTGTAGGGTGGGAGCTGCATCTTACTGTAACAGTGGCTCATTTTCAACTGTGTGATGAATATTTTTGATCTTATTTTAATACAAGTTTTTGTATAGTTGTTTAAATATGAGTGTGTGTGTGTGTCCACATATGTGTGTGCGTGTGTGTGTGTGAGAAAGAGATGGAGGTACAGAGAGAGTGGGGAAAAAGAGAAAGAGTATAATCTTCTCTGACCGTCTTGGCAGTTTCCAGTTGGACAGTATTGTCCATGTACATCTGATTTTGTAGCCATCATATGAAAGTGATGAAACTCCTATTCATTGGTAGCTTAAAACAGATAGAAGTTAGGATTTAGTGTGAGATCCATCTCAGTTACAGTATTTGCTCTCTTTTTAATAATTTTCTAATGGGCTTAATATCACAGTGAAAACTATCCCAAAACTATCCAAAATGAAAAGATATTCAGTGTGGGAAGCTGAAAAACATATAATCCTCAATACAGTTCAGAAGTACCCTAACAGCAGTGTTACGGACACCCATGAGAATCTCATAGGCCGTGATTAATCAGAGGCATTTAATTCCTAACTGCTGTAATGTGACTGCTGTAATTGGCCAGAACAATTCCCCCTTCCACACCCCCTTGAGAAAACATTTTAAAAGCGCTTGATAGGTTGACAAGCCAGAAGAAACAAAGTATTTTTTGTTGATTGAAAGGTGTAAAGACAGTGGCTTCCTCCTGTGTTCTTTCCCTTGTGACTTGATGTACAGACTCTAAACTTGGAGAATTACTGCTGAATGCTTGCAAGGTAATAAACTCCTGTTCCAGCTGTAACATGCCTACCTTGTTCCAGTTATTCATCCCTGTGCTCCGGTGTTTATTTGTTAATGAGTATCTGCTACATGCGCAATTACACAGCTGTCATTCTTATGATAACGAGGATTCACATTGAAGTACATTCATTACACCACTGTCATTGCTGTCAGCACAGTGTTTTCTTGGGGATTATTTTTTAATGTTGTTGCTGCTATTTTTGTTTAAATTCTCAACCCTCAATACGAACACTAACCATGAATTGTTTTGACGTGTCATGCTGCACGTGTAAATCTGACTAGCTGGTTAAGAACCGATTCACAATATATATTAAATATGCAGTTCAACAGTACCGGCCCGCTAATACAGTTAGAGTGGAGCTTATACACTAGGTTCCAGTATGTACATATACAGTGTAGTAAATGCTTTGCAGGCTGCAGAATTTGCCTAAAACATCAAATGATTTAAGACAGTATGTGTTCATTTGGGCTCAGAATGCCATTTTCTGTAATGTTGTACTTGTGATCTCTGCATTTTAAAACTGTGTTGAGTTATTTGCACCTCAGGCAGCTGTCAGAGTACTTCTTTTTCTAGCTTCCATTCCACAGCTGGAATTCTGCCACAAAAGTCTGTCTTCTGAAAGTCTCGTAAGTTTATTCTGAAACTCCAAGGTATTATTGTGATATTGGTTGAAATCAGTGCAGTGTGCTTGATGCCAGCATGTGATTGCCGGTCATTAGCTAGATATGCACTTTTGCGTTTTATGTAATGTGTTGAATTTGCCAAGACATGTTCTGCTTTCCCCATAGATTTCTCCAGAAAGCTTTTGCCAAAGTCTCCATCATTCAGCATGTGTGAGCCTGTTATTTTATCCACAGAAGCCCCACATATTTCTGAGGATACAAGAGTGGAGAACAAAAAGTCTTGTGTAAATCTGATGTTTGTGATCTGTAATAACTGACCTCCCCCCGACCTTTTCTTCTTTCAGTAAAATGATTTTTTCTAATTAAACCAATTATTAAGGCTTACAAATCCTTAAGCTACTCTTTTATCCTGAGGGCTTGAGAATGGAGAAAAGTAAATGGTTTTTCAAAGCTAGTTCTCAGTTATATAATACGGCACATTGCTCACTTTTTCGCGTGAGTAGCTCGGAGATTGTGAACACTCCATGTGTACACAGCAGATGTGGATTGGTGCCTTGCGGACATTGTGCCAGATCCCCTTTCTCTTTGGAGACTACATGGGTAAACCCTGTTCTACCCACACTGGCTCAGATTTCGTCTATTCAAGAAACATACAGTACTAATGACTTGTAGAGAGATGTGCTACACGAATGAGACCATGAGAAACATTCACTGGAAGACCTTGAAAAGTGTGACCACTATACCCGAATGTGTCCCTTGTGCATAGGTATATAGCTCTCAGTGCCTTCAGCGGGAGTGATCCCTCACTGAGTGGCACAGACAGTGACAGTTCTGTGGTAGGGGGAAAATGTTCCCAAAAAATTGCCCACTGATGGGTGTACAACACTGTACTGTATTTCATGTGTAGTTTCACATTTCATTTTATTGGAGCTGGGGTATATTTCAAAATATGAAATGTATTTTAGGCATTTTGTAAATGTTTACTGCAGGCTAGTGGATGTCAGTTTGTTGTTATTAATGTTGATTCTGGGAGAAATTGAGCACTCTTCCCTGGTGCAGTTTTCAAAGGCAAGTGTTCATGCTGACTTTGCGGCAGCGAGCCTCTCTCCTGTGGGGAATTCACCGACGTGATACTGACAAGGACGAACAGCAGTGAGCAGAGCGAGGGAGAGGGGAACATGGACCTGTGAGCGCTTCTCTCCGCTTTTGCAGAAATGTCTGGAGACACTCCAGCACTGTGAGAACGTGGTGAGAGGGCATCTGCGGAAAATTAAGATCAATTAGCATGCTTAGCTGCAGTACTGCTGTGCTTTACTCAGCAAATGACTTATTCACCTACCCAGCCTCCTGTGAGAGCCTGATAATAAACTACATTTGCCTGCAAATGTAAATGCGATAAGGAGTTGGCTCTGCTTCTCTGTGATGCTGCTTTAACTGGGCACCGAGAAATGCAGGTTTCACTGAGATTCGTTTGCAGCCCACTTTCACAATACCACCGTCACTCCACCCCATGAGAGACTCGATTCTGGAAATATCGTCTCCTAAATGACTCACCCCACGAGCACCCTAATGCTAAGGCTGCCAAGTCATGCGTCAAAGAGACTGCAGCAGAGCTCTCACTTCCGAAACATACACTGACACGGACATACACAGACCGCTTCAGTGTATGTACTGACAGGGAGGACTTCATACGCACACATACACAGACCGCGTCAGTGTATATACTAACAGGGAGGACTTCATATACACACATACACAGACCGTGTCTGTGTATATACTGACAGGAAGGGTTTCATATACACACCGCTTCAGTGTATATACTGATCAGGAGGGCTTCATATACACACATACACAGACCATTTCAGTGTATATACTGACAGGAAGGGCTTCATATACACACCGCTTCAGTGTATATACTGATCAGGAGGGCTTCATATGCACACATACACAGACCATTTCAGTGTATATACTGACAGGGAGAGCTTCAACACAATCATCAGCAGCAATTGGGTAAGTGTGTTTGGAGCAGTCGGACCGCAGTATGTGGGGGCTGCATCATCGTTCATCCTTGGGATTTCTGAGCAGTATCTGGTGGAGCTGCCAGGGGGCCTGATGTATAGTCAGGTCCATAAATATTGGGATATTGAAATGAAACGAACAAGATATGCTTTAACTGCAGACTTTCTTTCCCTGGTGAAGAAAAACCCCTTCACAACAGTTGGCCAGATCAAGAACACTCTCCAGGAGGTAGGTGTATGTGTGTCAAAGTCAACAATCAAGAGAAGACTTCACCAGAGTGAATACAGAGGGTTCACCACAAGATGTAAACCATTGGTGAGCCTCAAAAACAGGAAGACCAGATTAGAGTTTGCCAAACAACATCTAAAAAAGCCTTTACAGTTCTGGAACAACATCCTATGGACAGATGAGACAAAGATCAACTTGTACCAGAATGATGGGAAGAGAAGAGTGTGGAGAAGGAAAGGAACTGCTCATGATCCAAAACATACCACCTCATCAGTGAAGCATGGTGGTGGTAGTGTCATGGCGTGGGCATGTATGGCTTCCAATGGAACTGGTTCCCTTGTATTTATTGATGATGTGACTGCTGACAAAAGCAGCAGGATTAATTCTGAAGTGTTTCGGGCAATATTATCTGCTCATATTCAGCCAAATGCTTCAGAACTCATTGGACGGCGCTTCACAGTGCAGATTGACAACGACCCGAAGCATACTGCGAAAGCAACCAAAGAGTTTTTTAAGGCAAAGAAGTGGAATGTTATGCAATGGCCAAGTCAATCACCTGACCTGAATCCGATTGAACATGCATTTCACTTGCTGAAGACAAGACTGAAGGGAAAATGCCCCAAGAACAAGCAGGAACTGAAGACAGTTGCAGTAGAGGCCTGGCAGAGCATCACCAGGGATGAAACCCAACGTCTGGTGATGTCTATGCGTTCCAGACTTCAGGCTGTAATTGACTGCAAAGGATTTGCAACCAAGTATTAAAAAGTGAAAGTTTTATGATTGTTAGTTTGTCCCATTACTTTTAGTCCCTTAAAAAGTGGGAGGCACATATACAAACTGTTGTAATTCCTACACCGATCACCTGATTTTGATGTGAATACCCTCAAATTAAAGCTGAAAGTCTGCAGTTAAAGCACATCTTGTTCGTTTCATTTCATATCCATTGTGGTGGTGTATAGAGCCAGAAAGATGAGAATTGTGTCGATGTCCCAATATTTATGGATCTGACTGTATATACAACCTGAAGGACAAGTGTGTTTGTTCACCCTCAGCTGGAATTAAACATATTGTTTTCTTTCTAATCCGGAATGGCCAAATATGCGCAATATCTGCTCCTGCCAATTTGGGTTCTCCTCCAAAACACATGGTGTCACCACCTACTTCTTTTTACGCTGCAAACTACAGCCAAACTCACATAGTAGAGTCAGAGTAAAACCTTTCATGTGTGGCTTTGATATGCAATCCATGGGCACCTGATCGACTAGCAGGGGTCACTAAAGAGTGGTGAAATGGGCCCCACCCCCCTTCAGGGGCTTGCGGTATAAAGCAGGGCAGTACTCTTCAGGTCACTCCAAAACAGATTGTACAGTGTACTTATGCTATCTTATTTTCAATACAAAAGAATGGCTGAATTAGAACACCCTGAAGGTTTTTTTTTGTTGTTGTTGTTGGCAATTTGGCATGTAAGGGTGATGTCGCTGGTAGTTCCCTGTTTTCCATTCTTAAACTGCAGCCTAAGGCTGCACTGTATTGGGGAGTTACTTTTCTTCAGGAAATGTGGAGCTGGTGACAGTTATTTGTGAATATTCCCAATTTTTCAAAAGAGCACTTTGATGCATTGAGCACATTCCTTGTTTGGCTTTTGACAATTACACTGATGGCATACAGTTTCTTCTGCTTGCCGGGCCATACATATTTATCATTTGAGTTGAGGGGTTTCTGTAGCTCTATCATCCATAGGAAATACATTTCTAAAGACTGATTTGTTGCTACAACTCTTTGGATTATATCAAAGGGAAGTCCCTCTGACCAGAAGTTTCTGAGGCGCAATTTTGCTGCTGGCACTTTTTCCTGTTGTGGCATCTCCGAGTTGAGTTTATCTGAACACGTTAGTCTTAATAACTGGCCCAATAAGTCATCACTGTTGTTTCCTTCTGGTGGTTCCCCTAGGGTTATCCTATCACTGGCAATTTAACGGCCAGCAATTTGTCTCTCCCTTCCCCATCTGTCAGCACTGTGAGAATCCACTGGCTTGGAAAGGTCACTCACATTGCGAACTGTGATTGTCAAGAGATTGAGACATATGGCTCATATAATTTTAAACAGAACATTACATTAATGTCAATGAGAATGTGCATCTATGAATACTGTCACAGTGTATATTCAATGCACAAGGCACTGATAAATACCTAAACACTAACAAGCAGAAATTTTAAATTCAATTACAATTGAGGCACACCTTATCAATATACTTTTACTAAGGCACCTGTGCAGAAGTATTTTTCATCTGGCACTGTACATCTGCGTGCATAACGGTTGTGTACTCTTCTCCATTCAGCACGCTCTCAGATGGGACGGGGTATACTGCAGCCGCAAGCATCCCACATGCTCACAAGCACACACACACACACACACACACACACACACACACACTTTCACACACGCCTGCGTTGGAGCTGACGGGGGTGGGAGAGAAGGAACTGTGGATATGAGACTGCAGTAGAGCAAACGCTCCCGCCCCCTATTAACCTTCAAGTTCTAACACAAATCCACTCGACTCCTCCCGCCATCCTTCCCCTCCGGGTCTGAACTGATATTGGTGTGGGAATGTGTGTATTAAAGAAATGGAATATTTCCTTGTTTCTGCATCGCAGTTAAAGCTTACAGTGGGAGCTGTGAAGTACCTGCAGAGGTGAAACTGCTGATGTGGGGAGGAGAGTCACAGTATCAGCATCCTTCAGGGTAAGTTTGTTTAGCTGTTTTACTTGTTCTACAGGCACTGTCCACTTGTTTTTGTTATCGAACCAAAGGGCTTTCTTTAAGATTCGCATAGGTCCTAAAACTAGAGTAATACTAGTAAATTGACAGAAATGTATGATTCACGCATATTTGTATGCCACATGCATTGTGCTTGCAATAATTTTAAGGGAAAGCAAATTCGTATTGTTGCTATTTCAAAATAAATCGTTTTCATTTTATATTATGAATAATATCACATCTTACTGATGACTGCTTTGTTGGGGATCAGCTTACTAGAAAGGAAGTGGAGAAAAGATTTACAACAAAATCCTGATTAAAAAAACAATCCAGTATGGAACTCAGAACATTACATACATTAATTTATCAGTTTATTCATCTATCCATTCCTGCATTATGTAATACATGTATTTTGTTAGCAATACAACCTCTGGTTAGCTCTTGCCAGGAACATCACAAAGTCTAACATGCAGACTTTAATGCCATCAGTTGCCCAGCTGCCCCTTATACCCACACCCCCTCCCAGGTATGAGGGAACTCCCTAGCAGCTCTGAGTCATAGATACTGGCTGTGAACAGATGTGTGGCTGTGTGCAGGCAGATGCCCCTCTCTCATTGGTGCCTGGCTGTTATATAAACCTGTGCCTGTCATAATCAATAAGCACATCTGAGACAGAGGGAAAAGAGTGACTCTTATTGATTCCACAGAAGTAAAGCTTGTCAGGCAACCATGCGGAGAACCACCTGGGGTGTGTGTGGCCTTTACTGTGCTCTGGGACTGGTGAGAATTAGATATTCATCTTTTTATTATGAATATTAATACTGCACCATAGGCCTTTCATGGATTTGTCCATTTGCTTCACCCATCTGGGTGCAATGTTAACAACATTAGCGCTGATGCATATTCATGAGGAACGGCACCCTTGCAAATGGAGGATGTATCTCATTACCTTTGAAGGGAAAGTGGGAATATCATTTTCACTTCACATAGACTCACTTTAGACCATTTTAGCAGTCCCAACAAAAAACTGTTTCCACTTCCATGCTTTACACTGGATAAGAACATCTGCAAAGTGATTATAATGTCGTGTAATGCCATGTCATGTCATGTCATGTCATGTGACAGGCGATAGAACTATAACACTGCTGGTTGCCATGGCAATGAGAGTCAGTGTGATTGCAGCTAAGGTGACAGCCGAGGCACGTAACATTTGTCCTTCTCTGTCGATCACGTCATCTCTTCAACAAGAAACTGTTCAATTTACTACACGCAAGCAGCTCAATCCTCCTGACTGAACAAGAGGATTCACAGTCAGCTCCATTATCTTCGCCTGACTGAGCTGTTCAGATTCATTAAGACGTCACTAATTCAAAGAGAGGCTCCTGAATTTTATATCTGCCTTCTGAGCAGCTGCATACAGGGAACAGAACATTCTATCAGCTGTGAAAAAAGATTTTTTATTTGATCCAGAAAGATCCAGAATGTCCTTTTAGCTCAGTGACTCAGTTTGTTTTGGTAGCTACTAAATTGTGAAAACCTTCATTTATGCACACAATTGGGAGAGCAGGTGACTATTTTTCACCTATGACTCTTTGTAATGCGATGGCTATTTGTTCAATAAATGATTTGATGACATTTCCGAAATAGTGTGTATTCATTATTTGGCTCAGTCACAGAAGGTTGAGGATTCAAACCATATGTGTGGCATATGCCTTGGCATAACAACTCCCATTTGCCATCCAAGTCAAATTGCAACAAGTCTTTAGTCTCTTGAAATGGTGGGTCTCTCTGTTATGATCAAGAAGAGTATTGAAAGTCTGTTACTGTTACTGGGAGCAGCAGGCACATGCCTCTTAATGTTTATTGAGTAAGCCCTGCCAAAGTTAAGATCATTGAAGTTCAAGCTAGAGTAATTGGATCCAAGATGAAAGCAGGTTAGGTCATATGCTTAAAGATCTGTCAATGTAAAAAAAGAAAAGAATGTGTAGATCAGGTTGTCTGTCTTAATTCCGCTGTGAGACAGCATGAAGCACTTGGGCTTGACAAGGAAAGCCTGTTGAATCACAATTAGGTTTGTGTGAAAAGCTGGCCCAAGGCTACCAAAGTTACTTTCAATATCCTACAGTACAGCCAGTGCCCACTGTGAATAATTGTTTTATGGAGGGACATGACCCATAAAAAAAAAAGTATTCTTTAATCAATACTACTGAGGAGCTTATTTTAGTGTAGAAATATCTTTACAGAAATGTTTATGATAAAGTAATATAGGCCTGTTTGTTTATTTCCCTCTGCAGATAGGCTATATGTTTTTTTATTTAAAAAAAAAAAAAAGCTTTTTTAAAAATCTAATATTACAGGCAAACTAAAGACAAAATTAATTTAGGCTACTTGAATTTTGATAGTTAGATAACTATATAGCTTCAGGGTCCTCGGTGTTTTATTTACAGCGTTAGAATGGATTCCTCTGGGAAACATAGCCTATCATTTTTCTAGTATTATGGGTTAGGCTGATAACTGATACCTCATGTCCCACGGCTTTTGCGGTATCCCTCAAAACATTTAAGAAATTGGGTTAACGTCTGTTCTGTTTGTGAAGTCAACAAAGAACACATTGGTTCATTACCCCAGGAATTGACGTTGTACAGTATCGTATTATGAAAAACCCTGCTGTCTGTCCGGCCCATTGTCAAAAGAAGCCGATTGAACGTGTGGAAAGTTTATACCTTATGCAATGGGATCCCTCAGCGTACTTCGAGTGCACAGAATAATATTTTTATTAGCCTTCAGTCGTGACATCAGAGACCAATCGAAAGAGTGTGGGAGAGGAACGCAGTGGAGAGAGCGAGAGCTGCTCTCTGTTTTGCAACAGGTAGGATTTGGAAGCAGTAAGCAGAGCAGGGCTTTACCTGCGCAGTTTCATCAGTGCGAGCTGCTACCGTATATCTCGCAACAACAGCGCAGCACTGCGGCTGACCATCGCGTGAAGATTAAAGGAGATTGGAGCCCAGAAAGAAAAAATAATCGCACGAATTTGCACGAGTAAGTGGAGCATACTTTGGTTACCCCTGATGTTAAATAAACATTTGTAGGCATATCTTTGAAATGACTATAGAGTTTTGGGAACATAGGCTATACCAACATTAGGTTATCTTCGCCGTATGCTCGATTATTTAGAAATAATACAGAATTATATTTTTAAGTGTAGAATCTGGTTATGTTTACATGTTCACATTAGTTTATTTATATTAAAAACGATGTGCAGTGCTTTGTACTGTCTCTGTCTGTGATGTTAGATCAGTAGGCTACAGCTAGCAGTTATACGCTACATCCCGAAACGTACTGTAGGCTGTGGAGAAACTGGTAGAATTTTTCTAGAAAGAAAAACGTTTCTCTGTTGGTAACACTGTTGGTAATGCGGTGTATCAACGGTTGCGGTCTGGGAAACTTGCTCGTTTGCCGGTTAAAATGCATGGTATATTCCTGAAAAAAAAAAAAAAAAAAAAAAACGGTAATAGCCAACCTAGGGCATGCTGCTATAGTTCCTTTTTAAAATACGACTTTTACTGAAGGAACTTCAGAATTTCATAGGTACAGAAGTTGTTCATTTGTTC
The DNA here is from genome assembly GCF_963514075.1 of Conger conger. Taxonomy (NCBI): domain Eukaryota; kingdom Metazoa; phylum Chordata; class Actinopteri; order Anguilliformes; family Congridae; genus Conger; species Conger conger. The sequence goes on along the minus strand of NC_083772.1, from coordinate 25,590,565 downwards.
CAATGGTTAAGCACAAACGGGGAGAAATAAGCAGAAAGCTAAAACATAAAATTCATAACGGTAGGCCTATATTTAGAAAATAATTTCCTGAATAATAGGAGTGTTGGAATTCTGGTTACACTTCATATTAAATATATATCAGAAAAACTGTTCATTCAAAGGCAAATGTTCCTGGATTTATCATTCATGTCCACCAGAGCCTTTGGTTAGTTTTTATTGTCTGTGCATTTAGTTTTGTTTCTTTCTTGTCGGTTCTTATGGTTCCGCAGAACTCACGTCATTCCATTCCCATTGGAGTCTTTAATTTTTGTATTGTAGTACTCGTAATTTTTGTGTTGTAGTTTACATGGTATATTACTATGATAACACTCAATAATCAGAAAACAACAAATATGATATGGGTCATATTCCGCGAATAAAATTATGCATATTTAATTATGTAATGATGTGAGCTGCAGTTTATTGCAGAATGTGTATGCTTGAAGGGGAAACTCGCACCTAAGTTCTCAAAGCTGCTTTGTTTACTCAGCGAAATAACGTTTTCTAAAACATCGGTGCTAAACGGATACAGATTAAATTGTAACAATATATTGTTTAAAAGCTAAACATCGAAAAATATTAAATTGATATTTGCAAAGAACAATATCATTATTGAATAGTAGCATTCCATAGAGTATGTATTATGTGTTCTGTTAAACTTGAAGGGTCTTGCCTCAGTGTGACAACAAACAGAGGGAAAGCACATGATGTAGCTGGCAGCATGCGCGTGGAATCCATTGCTTTCACTGTGAGCTGGGGCTTCTCAGAGCGGCTGGGCATGTATTCTTCAACTTGGTGCTATGAAGGAGAATGAATGAACAAAAGTGGTCTGCTACCAAAGCGACCTATTGTTCTGCCATTGTTTATTTCCCATTTTAAAAAATAACCCTTTGTATTCCATCCATGGTCAGCAGTCTCAGCTAAATGGGGGATTTGATACTTGGTCTTCTGAGTCCTTGAGATGACCTGGTCTTCATAAGACACTGCTGTGTAGAAGGAAACTGGGATCTGACATTTGTGCAGATACCTGGATGTGGAGTAATTGTGTTGAATTACTCCATCTCTGTATCTAGGCCTGTCTCTGTTTAATTGCTGCTTATTTTGTGTGGCACCGTGGAGATGATCTGTGACCAAGAGGCGTATGTAAAACATCATCAGGCCTGAACAGATGGGGACACTTCGGAAATCATTTCCTGTCGATGTTTATAGTTTTATTGCCAGACGGTTTTAACCTTTGCTGACATTTTAACCCCAAGCAAGTTGAATTACTTTTTTTTTTTTACTATTTCTTCATCTCAGCAACAGCAAGTGAAATATTTAACCAGTATATATATATATATTTAACTAGTGTAATCTTTTATAATATCTTTTACACTACGCTCATTTCACCATAACATTGTTCATAATACTTATTATGGATTGGATTTTGACAGCTGCTGATACATTTCCCCCATAATATGCATATACTGTATTTATTATGTTTGTACTACTCTATTATGTTCTATTATATTATAATTACAGTCTCATTGCTTTGTGTGTGGTGTATATCCATGCAGTGTGATTTATGCCCAGTGCTCATGATACGGCATTATACAGATCCTTCAGCCACTGTAATTAATTCCACCGATGAAACAGGGACCTGCAAGAGAGCCAGAAAATAAGTCTTTGTTGTGCTGTGTTTTTCTTATTTATATTTAAGGAGGTTTTCGGGGGGTTTTGCTGATACTGATACAGTTATGATTGCTACCTGTATCATACTGCTGACCCTTTTTAATTAGGCTGCCAGTAGCTACACATTTACAGTTTGTGGAAATACATGAGATCCAAAGGTGCAGATACTCAAGTGGCTAATCTACAGGTTAAAGAACATTGGTTATTACCTAGATTTGTGTGGTGGTTGGGTACCAATGCATTACCTTGATCCAGAGTTACAGTAATAAAGGAACTGCTTTCATAATTTGGTTAAGCTAAGAAAATTGTGGAAGTGAAAATGTGTTATTAATTTGAATGAAGGGTGCTAAATGTGAGGATTTGGTTTTCTTCTCCAGATCTCACCAGGCTGTTTTTGCAAGCTTCTTCTCAGCACAGGTATTAATGAGCAAAAAAACATTTCACCAGTGTTAAAATTGGACATTAGTACAGGAACAAGAGAACTGCAACGTTAGATTGAATCCTAGAAAGGGTGGAGCCATCATATACTAGCTATCTGCAGCCCACGGGTTTGAATTACAGTAATCTCACTGCATTTCTGAGCAGAGTCATTTTATTGGTGCACATAAATCAGCGTTGACAGCCCATGGTAGTTACCCATTATGAGCTTTCACAAGCCTAACATTGGCATCACTAGAGGAAAGCTTTTGCTGGCCATCTTGTCTGGCTGTTTTTAGTGTTAATACATATTCTATTTTAAGTAGCTGTTCCTTTTGCCCAGGTAGTACCCTAGCAGTATTCATTTGTTCCATGTTGTACCCAGAGGAAATTGTGTCCACAGGGGGTTATTTTCTATGCCATTGCTGCACATTCACCACACAATTTGTTGGTTTTAAACTCAGCAATGGTACATCTTGTACTGTGTCTCTGTGGTTGATATGTAATTGGTGAACCTCACACTGAGCATGTCCTGTATGGGCTTGAGAAAAATAGGTTAGCAGTGACTCTGGGGTACCTCTTACCTGGGGAAACACTGAAGCCCTGCATCCATGTCCACCAGTTGTCACAAATATCCTTATGGAGTTACAGGTACAAAGTGGTTGAATGATTGAATGGTTTTTCATACGCACTCCAGACAGTTCAATGCAACAACAAAATAACATTTTACGAACATTTGTTTACCTACATTTTCCATTTTCAGTAGATTAAAGATTGGATGGATATGTAAAATATGCACTAGTAGGAATATAAACATTTTCACATTTTAATTACAGCTGAGGCTAGATGAAACCTTACTAGATATAAATTAAATAAAGAGAGAAAGAGATTTTAATTGAGCTTGTCTTTATTGATCTTGGTGGAAGGACAGGCAAACGATTCACCACAGGAGAGGACAGGACGATGGGCTCTGAATGCCAATCTGCTCTTACATCATATGGGACTGCAGGGTCATTCTGTCAAGGACAGAAGTCACCATGACAACAGCTAGTAGGCAGGGACAGGATATCCATCAGAGTTTGCTGTTGGACATGCAGATAGGTGCTTGGCGTAAACATGGTAGGGTGCCGCATGTTTTAGCATAATGGTTGAGGCTGGTGGGTCGTCCACTTAGTCTAAAAGCAGACAATATGCTGCAATCACTGGCAGGCACATACATGTTTGAGACCCGTCACTGCACAGGAAGTAAACAGGAAGTTCTGTCTCATGTCTTTCCAACCCTGTTGTTAGGCTGTTGTTATGTTATGCTTCTTAGTGTTTATTTACAGTTATTCTTGGAGGGGTTGCCATGTTCCCATTAGATTGTGTTTATTGCTGTTTGGTTTGCTGGTTGTTTGCGTCACAGTGCTGTTCCTGCCCAATGTGCCCCTGTCCCTACACACCTGACAGTAACATGACTGAATGACGAAGATGGGACACTATTTTTACTGTAATCCCTTGCCCTAATGCCCTGTGAAAGGCTTATAGGTCCCCACAGGAAGCCGTGGATGACTCCTGAAATCTCTACAGGTGTCAACAGGCTTCTTATCTGTTTTCATCGTGTCAGATGCTTTACCCTGCCCGACCCCCTTGCACTGCCACATCTCAGGCCATCCGTATCTCCCAGACACACTCTCCCCATGTAGGCCCAAACATATGCACACCGCACATACACATAATTGGTTGCTATTTTATTATTATTACTGTTGTTATACTAGGTTTTTATACACCGTGGAATGGTGCTATGCATTCTGGACACAAGAATACAGGAATTAAAGAAAGTTTCAAGGAGTGCTTACTCTACATTTGAAAAGCATGACATCATGAATTGAAATGACATCATGGATTGAAATGCTTTTCCCCGTGTAGTGCTAACACTGGGTGCTATCTGGGCTTGTTGTATTTCTCTGTATAAAGTTCTCCTGTAGAGGTGGGGTAATGAATTGTGTGGTTTTATTCTCTTCAGTACAGCGTACCTGCTGGGGTTGCAGACAGCTGCTTCACATTGTATCACCATGCTGTCCTTCTGGGCTCTCCTGTGTGGAATCCACAGGTTTATTCATTTATAGAATAAAATGCTTTAGTTTTCGTATTTCTTCTGTCCTCAGCAGTGAAAGGGGCTTAGTTTGACCTCTAATGCAAACCTAGACAAATGAGCCTGGGATTCCCTTCTCAGGTGTCTAACATGGCGTATAGTGAATGTTTTTTTGCTTTAGTTGAGTTGCAAATGTTTCTAGCATAAGCCACTAGCCAGCATGTATCTTTGGTTTCTTTCTTTTGGGGTTGATTCATATGAAACTAAATCCAGTGATTATAGTATTTCACCCTGTGATTATAGTATTTCACTGTAATTTGCACTGTTATTATCGCAATGTTATTTAATTGTCTCATCACCCTAACCTATTATGTGGTGGCTTACAGTACAGCCCACAAACACCATACTGTACAGCACTTCCCATTTGGACTGTTTGTCACTGGAGTAATTAAGGCAAAGCTCCCTGTGCAACCCTCCCCAGAGTCCAGTACCTTAATCCTCAAACATGACCTCTCTATACTTCAGAACAAATTGACGTCTTTCAATGATTGCTCAACATCTACTGTATAAAGTTGTGCTGACCTACATTCACAAAGACAGTACATGTTGGTCCAGCGCTAAAAGTGGATAGGAGCACACAAGCTTCTACAGGTATATGAACTGCTGGCATCATGCTAGGTGCCTTTTTATCTGAGTAAATAAGAAAAGGTGAGCACTGGGCAGGGAACAGTGTTGAATTACACTCATTCCTATGGTGAATGGGAGGTGCTTGTTGCCCGGGGACCAGTGTCTTCAGAATAACAGACATGCCCCTAAGCAGTCCTGGCTAAGGAAAGGGCAGAGCACATACTGAGTTCTGAAGGGTTGTGTATAGTTTTTACCCCTGCATATCCTGGGTAAACAGGGCAGTGTCTACGTGTCTCATACTCAGACCTGGAGACTTCAGAATTGGAGGTAAATACCTTTCTTTTGAAGTTATGATGGAACTGTAAACAGTATAGCTATCCTCACTGACATGCAGTGGTGCAACTGTGTACACATGTTTTTAGGATGTGGTGGGGGGGGGGGGCGTATGAATGAGGGCACATGTGGCCTAGGTTTGGAAGGCTGAAAAATGGAAAAGGTGGGAAACCATGCTCTTGGGTGACTAATGACCAAGCCTCATTCTGTCATACACATGGGAGTTGATGGTGGTGTTTTGCTACGGAAACTATCAGGGGTCCTACAAAAGTGGGTAAAGATCTGTTCAGGGCCGAAAACACAAAACAGGATTGCAGAGTTATCTGGATAACTGCACTGAGTAAAAACCCTTCAAATTGGGAACATGGACTGGGCTGTTTCTGGTCTAACTCAGTACAGTTATCAAGCTAACTCGGTAATACTACTTTCTGATATGCCCCCATGTACTGAATGGAGTCACATAGAAATATAGTAAACTCCGATCAACAGTTACATACCTGTTACCATACACTGGCTGTTTTCACTATAGTATACTGATTGTACTATAGACTCAGCACACTGCTTTATATATACCGTAAATCCTCAAATTGTGGCCGGGGTCTTTTATTTACTTAGGCTGCACAAAGCACAGGCCTTTATTTTGGGCAGGCTTGTATTCGAGGCAGGCCTTTATTTCTTATTAGGCTTCTGTTGTAAAATTTTATTCTTAGAAATAAAGTAAAAGGCTACACTTAAAGTGGGCCAACACTGTTCAACACTTCCTGTAACCGTTCAGAAATCAATTCGTGTAGGCTAATCAGGAACACCGTTTGGTTAGTCATAGTGTCAGTCTTAACAGACTTAGTTTATTGCAAATATTCTCAAACACAATAAATCACATGCAAGTCCAAAATCCATAAAATAACAACTTGCCAGACACGCCTTCATGAACAATAACAAATTAGCGTAGATAACAGCAAGTTAAGGATCTTTTTTTCCTAAAGTGCGTTTTATTGTGAGACATGCGTTTCGTTTGGAGCAGCATACCAGTAGGCTATCAAAAGATTTTCACTTTGGTTTGGGATTTAATTTACTTTTGGACTGTTTGATTCTATTGCTAAATGTTGGGACTGATGGGCACTGAAATCTGGGGGGTATTTGATAGTTCACTGTTAAATTTTATGTAGTTGAAAGAGTGTCGGGATTTCCACCCGTCTGTTTATTGCGAGCCAAGGCAGCCGCTTTCATTCATTCATTGAACGTGCGCTGTGCTGTAAATCCATGGAAACCTTACTGCATAGCCAAGTAGCCTAAATTGAGTTAATTTTTAATTTTGCCTGATTTACTTTTTATTAAATTTGTAGGCTGGAATGCCTCGCGGCAACAATTGTGTTTAAATGTATACTGCTTCAGACTTTGGCAAGCTACTCAGAAGGGGGCGGCAAGCGACTGGTAGCTTGAGAGCAACGTGTTGGAGACCCATGGTGTAGGACAACGACTTTTCATTGGCAACAGTATTAAACCAACCAACAATATAAAATATTAAGTAGAGTTCTTTTATTTCATTGAGTTAAATCGAAACAATGTCTTCTAGTGCTCATGGACTGATAGCCCTACTGGTAGGCAATATTACCCCGGCTTGTATTTGGGGGCCGGCCTTTATTTGTCCGAATCGACCACGCCCCCGGCTATTATCCGAGGCCCGGCTTCAAATAGAATTCCGGACACAGTTTGAGGATTTACTGTATATTGAAAAAGTATTCTGTCAAACATATGAATTCTGCAAACAGAACTGTGCACTCAGTATAATACGCTCTCTACCGTAGAACTTTGTTTGTTTGGCTGCTTCGGTTGACAGTTGATTGAATGGCTAAAGCATTTACTGAACCTACAGTGCTAAACCACAAATTACGACTAGAATATAAAATGGAAGAATTTCTTGAACTGTGCGATGGGCTTTGAGATCTCTGCCTCTTTCAACAGCTTTCCCTCAAAGCTGAGCAGATTCGGGGCCCTGCTCCTTTGCACCCTCCTCTTCTTCTTCCTCCGGCCTTCCGCTCCTCGTCCCTCAATGGCGTGGAGCGACTGATCCATGGGCCGCTCCCCCGTCTCCCTGTCCAAACTGAAACTGGGGAAGCTGAAGGTCGTGCGCCGGCAGCTGCTGCAGCGCTATGAGCACCAGCCCTTCATCTCCTGCCTGGCAGGTCTGTACGGCTGCCAGTGGAAGCGCTACCAGAGGGCACGTGCCCAGCCGGGGGAGTGCTGCTGCAGCAAGGTCAGCTCCCTGCGCCTTCTCCCCCCGCTGTCCTGCCTGTTCCCCTGCCATGCTGTGGTACCACTCCAGACCACTGCCCTGTCTAATTCCCCTGTTCCCCTGCCATGCTGTGGTACCACTCCAGACCACTGTCCTGCCTGTTCCCCTGCCATGCTGTGGTACCACTCCAGACCACTGCCCTGTCTAATTCCCCTGTTCCCCTGCCATGCTGTGGTACCACTCCAGACCACTGCCCTGTCTAATTCCCCTGTTCCCCTGCCATGCTGTGGTACCACTCCAGACCACTGTCCTGTCTAATTCCCCTGTTCCCCTGCCATGCTGTGGTACCACTCCAGGCCACTGTCCTGCCTGTTCCCCTGTTCCCCTGCCATCCTGTGGTACCACTCCAGACCAGTGTCCTGCCTAATTCCCCTGTTCCCCTGCCATGCTGTGGTACCACTCCAGACCACTGCCCTGTCTAATTCCCCTGTTCCCCTGCCATGCTGTGGTACCACTCCAGACCACTGCCCTGTCTAATTCCCCTGTTCCCCTGCCATGCTGTGGTACCACTCCAGACCACTGTCCTGCCTGTTCCCCTGCCATGCTGTGGTACCACTCCAGACCACTGCCCTGTCTAATTCCCCTGTTCCCCTGCCATGCTGTGGTACCACTCCAGACCACTGCCCTGTCTAATTCCCCTGTTCCCCTGCCATGCTGTGGTACCACTCCAGACCACTGTCCTGTCTAATTCCCCTGTTCCCCTGCCATGCTGTGGTACCACTCCAGGCCACTGTCCTGCCTGTTCCCCTGTTCCCCTGCCATCCTGTGGTACCACTCCAGACCAGTGTCCTGCCTAATTCCCCTGTTCCCCTGCCATGCTGTGGTACCACTCCAGACCACTGTCCTGCCTGTTCCCCTGCCATGCTGTGGTACCACTCCAGACCAGTGTCCTGCCTAATTCCCCTGTTCCCCTGCCATGCTGTAGTACCACTCCAGACCACTGTCCATTCTCACTCTTACTGTAGGCTGCACAGAAAATGTGACCTATATACTGCAAACACACACACACACTCACTTCAACATTTCCCGCAAATAGTCCTCCACACACCCACAATTCCACACAAATCCTGTCTCTTTGGTCTATTAAAAGGCTGATTTAGTCACTATTTCTTTGCTGATTCAATTAAAAATGTGCTGGTCGTATATTGATTTGACTACCCCATTTGCTGACAGTAAACATTTGCCGTAACGGGAGAAGTAGTGTTTTCCACTTAAAAAGACAGTAAGATTGGTTCTGCTGATTTCCTTTTGAAAACGTTTTTTGCAAGTTTTGAAATTTGACATCCAATCATTCAAATCAAGTCAAACCAATACGTCTTCATATAATCTCTTCTCTTTTATCTCTGTCTGTCTTAACAGTTGGAATGTGGCAGTTTTGGGATCCTGATATTGACATTTTGGCTTGCCTTGGTGTTCCTGTACTTCTGGAGTGAGGCACAGAATGACTATAATGACTTTGACTGGTAGGTCTGACGTACACGTCATCGCCGGACACCACCTGTCATACCGCCCAGCTTATGATAAGGGGATCTCAGGCATTCTGATTCAGTGTCACTGATTTGTCTGAGGTGTAAGATGATCTCTCGGCTGTGGCTCTTTCCTTCTAGGTTCAATTTTGGGAAACTGGGCTTCTGGTTCCCTTGGTCATTGGTCTTGCTGATTGTTACCGCTGTGCTCTTCACATACATCGCCATCTTGCTGGTAAGCAAAAGCCTGGTGTCTTCCAAGTTTATAGCTCCTCCCTACATATAGTCATGTATTAGCACCTTCACGCCAGTATGACCTTTCTTCTCATTCAATTTTGGTTGCCTGGTAATTGCTACTGTGCTAGCATGCTGAACTAACCTCTATTCCTCCCTGGCTCAGTGACAGAATGAGTTCAAATTGCAACAGCCCTAGCCCTCACCCTAGCCCTACATCTACAGTATACCCTAAGCCAACTAGGTTCAGTAAGAATAGCAGTAAAAGTGACGATAAGATCCATAAAGTTGCAGTTCCACCATGGAATGACACAGAGGAAAAATAGTGGCATTCCCTATATAGGTTGTTCCTTGTGTAATTTGACACAGTGTGAATGTGACACAGGTGTGTGCAGTGATAAGCTATTTCCTCTGGTGTTTGAGGGACTGAAAATGTTTTTTTGTGTGCATATGTGCTGTGGTCAGGCTGTTATCTGTGCGGTTTGACACAGTGGACGTGTGGATGTGCAGGTGTGTGCAGTGATAAGTCATTGTGGGTGTTTGTGCTGTGGGCAGGCTGTTATCTGTGCAGTTTGACACAGTGGGCATATTGTTTGCAGGTGCTCGCAGTGTGCCTGCTCTCTGAGGGACAGAGGCTGTACTTACACTGGAGCCACAAGGTAACTAGGCTGCTTCCAGATCATTCCAACCTGCTTCTCCCCTCTGCTTCTTCCCCTCTTCAGACCTATTCAGTGTTCAACGGATATTTAATTACAATACTTTAATAGAATAGTGATATAGGTAACAAAAACATTTTCTTATTCAATACCCCCCCCCTTCCATTAGACATGGATGAAAAAACTATTGTGTAATTTAAGAACGTTTCATGACTCCACTATAAATGTGTTTTTTCATAGATTGGGATCCTGGTGACACTGACATTCTCCATTAGTGCCACTGCTGTGCTCTCTGACTTGTGGGGCAAGGGTTGGAAAACTCTCCTTCTGTCATTCCAGGTGGGTCATCTGTCGTTTGTTGATATACCTATAGATAATTTACATTTTCCCTCTCATGCAGTCTATTAAATGTGAAGTACCTTTGAATTGAAAAAACATGATCGCCATTTTTAACATTGGTCTTTTGTTCTTTGGTGTCTGGATAGGTCACGGCACCTTTCCTGCATGTGGGTGGAGTATCGCTAATGACACTCTTGTCCTGGCCAATAGCGTTGTACTTTTTCCGCATGAATAAAAGAGGTAAGTACGCAGGTCTGAAAGCAGGGGCTAAATGGGATTTTAAAAAGTTTGATTTCAATAGCATGCGCAAGGGTATCAGAAAGGCTGGTCTAAGGGTGATGGCTCGGTTAAGAAACCTGGCAGTGTTGACGCACAGCTCGACCTTCGTCACAATACTGAGTGGGTCCTCTCACGTTGCCATGGCCACCATATTTACTGCAGCCGCAGTGATGGGAGAAACTTCTGCTCTGAGTCATGCCTGTGCTTTCAACCCTTTCTAAGTTACGAGTCAGAGGCTGAGAGAGCCATAAAAGGATGTGGGATCAAGCAGCCCCCCTTCCCCATCCACCCCCACACTGCTGCCACTGTGCCTATCAGACACTTACATCATTGTCATTGTCAAATGCACTCTTTTCTCTTTTTCTAAAGGACAGTTCAGCCTTGAGCTCCTTAGTTCAAAACCTTAACAGAAAAGCTTCACTCTGCTTTCACTTTTACAGTTTTCCTTTTTTTTCATCAACACTGCCATCAATGTCTCTGCCATTCATTCTGTTCCATGATTCACCATGGGAAAGGAACTAAAACTATAGATGATATAACAGTTGAACCATGCATGACCTTTTTAATCTGATTGGCTGTGGTGCACTGACTGGTCATCCAATTAACTATGCTATCTGTACAGAAGTGGCCTGGTTGCTTAATTTAGTGGGTGTTGCGTAATTACGAGGCCACATTTGCAGTATTTTGGCAGAAATAATGCCAGTCTTCAATCTGTGTAATCCGGCCTTTTGGTTGTTGTTAGCAGAACCCTTCCCACTGCTTTTGATCCCTGAGAAAGCTAACATTGTAAGTGCAGAGCTTATTACATTTTTTCAGAAGGCAGCAGGGGGCCCTGAATGTGGAAACTGTAGGTAAAGTTGCACTGTGGTTAGCATCCTGTTTCTTAGATGTAGAAATACACAGGTTTGAATCTTCCTGTGGGATATCCCTGTTTTAAATGAGTAGCAGACTAACTCCGTATCTGGGCCTTCACTGCACCTGATTTTGCACTCCTGTATCTAGTGCACTGTACTACACTGTGTGTGTGTGTGTGTGTGTGTGTGTGTCTGTGTGTGTGTGTCTGTGTGTGTGTGTGTGTGTGTGTGTGTGTGTGTGTGTGTGTGTGTGTGTGTGTGAGGCTCGTGTGACTCTGTGTCTCTACCCACAGGGAGGCAGGTGGCCATCCTTGGGCTGTACCTGGTGGTCCTCTTCACTCTGTACCTGGTGCCCCTTGGCATGTACTCCCCCTGCATCAAAGAGCAGGGCATGCTGGGACCTCCACCTGCCCTCATTGGACACAGAGGTGCTCCCATGGTAGGCTTGATTAATACATAGTGATTAATACATTGTGCTTATCTTTGCTATAAATGAGTGGGGACAGAGAAGCCACTTTGAATATATATTGGCAATTAGTTGGTTATAATGTCTATGCAGCCATCAGATTACCTTCCCACAATTTTCCACTAGAGAGGAAACCTCTGAGCTTCTCAGTTTTTGTCTGTTGTGTCTGTTTTGTAGTCAGTAGCACTGTGTGTGATGAAACTATGGTTTGGAACAGCTTCCTTAGGGAGTGCCAAGAGTAGACTTTTATGACACGGCCCTTTCATCCGAGGCCTGTCCTGAACCTGTTATGTTGTACAAGAGGACATGTTGACCTAATCCTGCGCCTGTCTGTGGAGAGCTGCTGCCCGTGGTGACAGAGGGGGTTTTGTGTTTGTCTGAAAACAGCTCGCCCCAGAAAACACACTGCTGTCCTTTGAGAAAGCTGTGGAAGAAGGGGGGGAGGGCCTGGAAACAGATGTGACAATCAGGTGAAGCATTCTTTATTTGTTTTGCCCTTTTATGTCTTTGCGTTTTTGATTAATGACCAGTTTGCATAAAACATTACACTGTGCCAGTGCAATTATGTAAATGCATCTCTACAATGTGCAGTATGCAGAGGGGCTGTAATGAATGGACAGTCCTGGCAGTATTGAGATGTGCTTACACTCTGTATTCACCACATATACATTAGGCTGGCAGGGTTTCCAATGGGAAAATTGGCTGGATTTGTGGTTTGTTGAGGGGAGAGGCATTATTTGAAGCAGAAAACAAGATAACCCCTTCATCTTGTGTTGAGGGTGGCAGGACACAATTCCAGAAATGTGGTGAAAAATGGCTAAATAAATGTATCTCATTATTAGTGCCCTTTTCCTAGCACCACGGCACACGTAGTGTGACTTGTGGGAAGGTCATTTGGTCCAGTTTGTGAGGGTAGCACTGGCGGTTTTGTCTGCATGCGTGCCGTAAATGTGGGCTTATCCGGTGAGGTGCTGTATCAGCTGCCTGTGGATCCCACTGGGTTGGATCTGAACCAGCCTGCTCCGGCAAGGTCAAACTCAGCACAACAATCTGTTTGGTCAGATCCTCAGAAATCATACCTCAGCAAAAACAAATACATAAAGGCCCATAAAACAGGTGGGCATTAATCTTCATTTGGCACCCGCAGGGCTTGGCATCTGCTTTCCAAGGTACTATTGTAGAGTAGTAATCTATATGAGATTCTGGCTTTGATTAAACTTAATTTAGTTATTGTCATTCCTCTCAAGATTTAATTGTATATTTCAATTGGTAAATTATGATATACTTGGCCCACCTTGATATTGATAAATTAGTATATATGTTTTCAGAAGGGGTTGGGGACCAGCATCCTATTTTGTGGTGCCTCTTAGCGCTCGTGCTAAAATGTGTATGCAGTCTGTGAGACTGCAATGAGTCTCTGCCAGTATTAAATGGATCCCCATTCAGAAAGCAACTTATCATTATATAGCCTTAGGCTATGACTTATATAACCTATGGAGCATTGTGTAATTGTCTTTGTGCTGTGGTTGGTGTTGTGCTATCTCAGTTACGATGGGGTGCCCTTCCTAATGCATGACAATACTTTGCGGAGGACGACCAACGTGCGCGAGGTGTTCCCCAACCGGACGGACACGCCGGCCTCCATGTTCACTTGGAGCGAGCTGGAAACGCTCAACGCCGGGGCCTGGTTCCTCTCGGTGAGCGTCCTGCTCTGAATGAGCTCGCTGAGGGTGCACCTGGCACCTTTGTCTCAAGACAGATATGTTTTCTCTTTATGTAGAACCCAGGGAAGCCTTAAGCCTGATTAATGCTTGATCCGGGAGGTTCCAGTACGGTCGTTCCAGGGATTGTGGTACTGGTGGAGGATCTGTATGGAGCAAATATGGAGGCTCTGTGTGTCCTCAAAATTTTTAAACTATACGGTGTGCTCCGTATTGTTCTGCAACAAAGCGATTGTATTGTCTCTGTAGCGCGTGCTGCTGTCTGGAATGTACTGAAACGATTGGGAGTATGAAGGCAGTACCATACGGCTGCTCCATACGGAGGCTGCCAGATTTAGCTTGAATTTGGCCTTAGCCTCTGTTCTCTCTCCAGCCATAGTAGGGCGTTTAACACCCACCTTTGAGACCAGACACATTAAATTAGTGGTTGACAGATGGCCTGCTGGCGCAAAACACAATTTGACCATTATTCTGTGTTTCATGTTGAGTTGTATTAATAAAAAATATTTGTTAATCTAAAATATTTCATTTCTCATCTGCTGTGAATTCACAAAGGCTGGCTGATAACTGATTGACCCCAGACACTCTCCAAGTCCATTCATGTTGTTGCATCAGTTGTGTTTTTCTATCCAATGAGTTTACAGTATATCTCTGTATCTCAGAATAGACCTAAGATGTTTGTAAAAACAAATACTGTGGTTAACCAGCCTGGGAGCTCCCGGGGTACAAGGCCAATCTATAAAATTCATTATGAAACATTTGGAAAAAAATCAATGGGAATTAAGAGATTTATGAAATGTATCTTGCCTGGAGTCACCAATATCTGCTGAGTCTGGCAGCCTGGGTTTGAAGTATGTGGTTGAGCTGGATGCAGACTGATCTTCCTCATCCTCATCCTCCTGTCCCTCAGCGTGACCCCTTTGGGACTGCTTCTTCACTGGACCCAGATGACCAGGTCAGGGCGCAGAACCAGACTGTCCCCAGGCTGAGGGACATCCTGGACCTGGCTGCTCTGCACGGCAAGCTGGTGATCTTTGACCTGTACCGCCCACCCAGAGGCCACCCTTACAGGGACACCTGGATCAACCGCACCCTGGAGGTCCTCCACAATGAGTCCTCCCTGAACTCCAGCCAGGTACAGCAGCCCATATCTCTGCCCAAGGCTAGAGCATCCCCTGCTCTCACAAATAAACTCTCAGTCAATAAAAGTGTATTAGCTAGTTATTAGAGTTGTAAAATGCTACTTGGATAGCACGTGCCCATGTTTTTGTTCATGTATGGGTGTGTGTGTGTTTTTAATGAGTGTTGCTTTGACCCTGCAGGTCTTGTGGCTGCCCTCATACCAGAGGGACCTGGTTCAGGAGATGGACCCTGCCCTGCAGCAGACATCCGGAAGCAAGGCCTCAATTGAGGAGCTGCAAGAGAACCATATTGTCAGGCTGAACCTCCACTACAGCTCCATGTCTCAGGAGCACCTCAGGTACTGCACCTCCATACAGTTTATTCCCACTGCTCCTCCACTCCACTTGCACTACAATTACATTACAAACTGCATAAAAGTGGTTCAGCTGCCAGAACATCAGGTAAATCAAACATCACATTTTCTTCTTTGCTTTACTCACATTTCCTTCTCTCTCATCAGTATTCTACAGTACTGTGTAGTATCCAAATTTTCTTTTTAATTTTAAACGGCTCATGTGCTCCTTATCAGTGTCATATTATGTAAGTCTGTGCACAGATGGCTGAATGAGTTCCCTGAAGCGCCCTTGATAACAGCCACAGCCTGAAGCGAGACAGACAAAGGGAGGGAGGGAGGGAGGGAGAGGTTGACAGAGGGCGGAAGTGGGCGGGCAGAAGGCTGCAGACTGTAACCAAGAACACCGTGTATCTGGGCAACGATTTTTCATCTGACAAACAAACACACAGACACACCAATTCACTGCCTGCGTTTTGGATACTCAATGAACAGTGCGCACGTGTGCTCACCCTGGCTGACTCACAGAAGCGTGGACACAGGCGCTCACGCATACAGACATGCACGTTGAAGTGTTGCACAAGCTCATTACTCCAAACACAGGGACAATAAAGAGTCATTACTGTGTGAACAAACACCTCGGCTGGGGCAGCAGCAGAGCCGTAATGGCTTCCCCTGAGCACTCAGCCACATGAACGGTGAGCCTCAGGAGTTTCACTGAGTCACCGTGCCATAGGGAATGCCCTGAGAATGGAGCCACCCGGTAGAGGGACGATCAACGGTAAAGGCTCTGCAGTTAAACTGAATGTTGTGTTTCCCTGGTCGCTAAAACAATGACTCAGGCATATGTGGGCTTAAACAGTGGCCCTTACGCTACCTGAGGAAGAGAATATGGGCTCGTAACACCTTGTAGCATCAGCACACCTGTGCAGTTAGGCCTTTTTTTGCTCTTATAGCTGTGTATTTGCCTTGTGTGGTTAAAGCCCAGTAACTCAAGGGTTAGCACTCAAAGGTTTTCTCTATATTTTTGTTTATAAACAGTGGTGTACATTTGTTCTGTAATTATAAATTGGTTAGATTAAATTGCTGTTTAATCACTGTCAAACTGTCAAGTTGCCATTGATGCGGTAGCAGTTAAGCTGTACATCTGATGTGGCCTCTGATCTGGTCTATGATGTTTGTATGCATTGAAAGTGAGCTGTATGTGACACTTGTATGCGTTTGCAGCAAGTACTCGTCGGTGAACATCGGGACGAACCTGTATGTGATCAGCCAGCCCTGGCTGTACTCTCTGGCCTGGTGTGCTGGGGCCCAGTCAGTCACCACCAACGCCCTGCACATCCTCAAGAACCTCCACAGACCCCTCTTCCTCATGGTGAGGCCCTTCACCCAATCAGCCGCCCAGCATCCCCACACTGTCCCTACCAATAGAAATGAAAAAAATGAATAGAAACATTTTTGCAGGTGGATAGGAAATGATGTTAAGACAATAAATTAATAGAAATGTGTTTAAGATATATGTTTAATATATGTTATATATATATATATATATATATATATATATATATATATATATATATATATATACTCAGTGAGCACTTTATTAGGTAGATCTGTACACCAGCTTGTTAATGCAAATATTTAAGCAGCCAATCATGTGGCAGCAACTAAATGCATAAAGGAATACAGAGGTGCTGTTTTTCAGACCAAATGTCATGGGGAAGAAATGTGATTTTGACAATGGAATGATTCTTTTAATATCTCAGAAACTGCTGATCTCCCTGCTGAATAATATATATATATGTGTATGTGTATGTTGATGTATATATTGTATGTATAAATATCCCCCCATCTCTACTAGAAAGGCTGTGGTCTCTGAGTCTGTTCTTGTTAACTCTGTGCGCTATTGTTCCTCTCTCTCAGACTCCAGAGCAGTACAGTCTGATGTGGATCCTGACAGACGTGGTGTCGGCAGTGCTCATCGCCTTGGTGTTTGGGTTCCATTGGTCAGCATCTTTACCATTCCCTGCACGTTAAAACACACACTCATTTGGGGAATGCACATTTTGCAGGGGATACTTTCTAATTTCCAGTTCATTATGTCCATTCATGCTTCACGTTCAACATTAGTTTAAACACTATATGTGTCTGAATTAAATGTAACAAATGTAACAAATCTGTTGGACATGAATATGAAGGTTTTGTTTGGTTGTAGCTTTATCTTTAAAGGCACTAGTACAGTTATTGCCTCAGCTTTCACACTGACAGTACTGACTGATTGTGGTTCCAGGTGGAGGGAGCGAGGCCTGCCCTTCTGGTCGGGCAGCAGACAGGCACACCAGAGCCTGCATGGAACCTACAGCAAGTTCAGGACCGGTGAGCTGCCAAGCTTAGCTGCACAGACTGGAATGCGCTTTGCTGAATATCATCAGCTGCTTTGTGTTTGTACCCTGGTGGCTTGACTGTGCTAGCCCTGTCATCATGCCTGGTGTCGACCTTGCTCTACACTATAATAATGCATTAACAAAAATCTTGTGTGTGACTTATCCACTCAGTTTGTGGGCAACACACAATACCGATCCCTGCAGCCAGTGTACAGTATACTAATCTCAGTTACACTATTGCTAGACATGTAAGTCTGGCTGTGTGGGGCAGGCCTAACACAGCACTAGAATCAGAGAGCCTGCTGTGATTGCATGTCCACAAGGTCCTAGAAGGGAGCGTTTACAATGAAGAAATCTGATGGCCCATCTGTAAGGTGCATGCCCAAAGAAGCCATCTAATAAAAATTAGGTTTTTGTATCTCCAATGGATTCTGTTGTTTTCTGAGGCACCAGGATGGGCTCTGGTTGCTGGGCCCAGGAGTCTTCCTTGTACTTGCATAGGCCATCTATGCAGGGCTACCCCTTGCTTGTGTTATGACTCTCACTGTGCCTGTTATGACTCTCACTGTGCCTTGACCCTTTGACCTTTTGATACTTGACCCCTGACAGTTGCCCTTCTGTCCTCAGCGGAGCTCAGTGACGTGTGGTCCATCTCCGGGGTCAGTGTCCGTGGAGAGGCCCGAAGCCAGCCCCCCACTCCCAACCTGGCCACCATTTCAGAGCAGCCGGAGCCCCCTGTCTGAGACGGAGAAAGGAAGACAAGAGCTGCCTCTCCTCGGTCCTTAAACCATCCAACCAGTGCCCCTCCCCACCTGGCAACCAATAAACTCTCACTGCTTTCTGGCAGTGTATTTAACACGGACAGTTCTGGCTTTTGGCAAGCCGTCCAGAGATTCACGCTGTGACATTATTTTTATATGTGAGGTAAGTTTCCTGCTGTGACTAGCTGCTGCTGTGAAGGGAAGTGAA
Source organism: Conger conger (assembly GCF_963514075.1). Classification (NCBI taxonomy): domain Eukaryota; kingdom Metazoa; phylum Chordata; class Actinopteri; order Anguilliformes; family Congridae; genus Conger; species Conger conger. Next base: position 25,572,269 of record NC_083772.1, on the reverse strand, counting down.
AGAAAACCCTTCTGCTGTTATCTCATTTAGACTAATCATGATTCAGCCAACCCCCCCCTCCCCGCCCCCCCCCCCCCCCCCCCCGAATTAGCCTAGAGGCACGAACAGACCTGAAGATGACCACCCCAACGTGCCCAATTAAACAGGGACCCTCTGGACCCCTCCCAATGCCCAACAACCCCCTGAAGTGTGACGACCCACACAAAAAGCTCACGGGGTTGAGAGTGAGAAGCAGTGGTGTTAATATGGAGTCACCATACCGTCTCCTCTTCAGACATGGAATGGG